>NC_064813.1:56555481-56894941 GCF_023721935.1 Panthera uncia
AGGGAGGAAGGAAAGATGGAAGGAAGGAAAGAAAAAAGGAAGGAAGGAAGGGAAGAAGGAAAGGGGAGGCATAGACCTGGGGGCAGGAGCTCAGTTACAAGTCTGTGTGCTGGAATCATTACTTTGCTCAGAAGGTTGGAGATGAAGGACGTACTTGGGAACAATAGAGGCAGGAGATATGATCGGTGAGAAGGAGGAGGGTTTAAAGGGGGTCGTCAGAGGTGGTGGATCATAGCTAGAAGAGAGCCTTGCCCAGAAGTCAAGACACTAGAGGATTTCAGGGAAGACAGAAAAAAAAAAAAAGTCACTGGTATAGATACCGAGATTAAGAAATACATTGGATTTAGCCGATAGGAGGATATTGGTGATCCAAATCCCAGTTTGGGAGACCAGGAACACATTTCTCTGTCCTGCGCTGGTGGCTCTGTCACAGAGCAAAGTAGCTGTGCTGCAGTGACGTGGGGTGAGGGTGGGGCCATAGGTCTCTGTCAGGAAAGTATTGACCACTGGGTTGACACGGTGAAACTGCAGAGCTGTAGTCCTGAGTGGAAAGGGTTTGAAGGGTGGGTGTGTGTCGGGTGTGTGTGGGAGAGGGTGTGAAGAGTACTATTCCAATGAGAGAGACCCAAGGAGAAGTGTCCTTGGGGTAAACAGCTGTGGGAGATGGATGGCCAGTGGCTATGAACATGGGTTATCAATAAGCTGATTCTTACCGGTCGCTGTGTTATTATTACCCAAAGGGCCCCATTTTTGGAAAGCGTGAGGGTGACATCTAAACTCCTTAGTGGAACGTGCAAAGCTTATCACAGGTGGGTCCTCACTAGCCTCAACTCTAGCCACCGTCCAACCGTGTTTCCCCATATTGGAATGCTGTCCTACCCCCTCCACACGCCCACCCCCATTCTCTCTCCTACCTCCATGTTCTTCGCATGTGGTTACATTTGTCATGAATGTTCTATTCCCCTTTTCCCAGCAATCTTCCTAAACCACACAGACTGAATGTCATCTCTTTCGTAAAGCCCCTATGACAGAGTAGGTTCTCCAGTTCCTTGCTTATATATTTATTAAAGCAGCCAATGAAGCTTAAAAATAACATCTCACCTCTCTCCTGGACTGTGAGTTTCAAGGACACAGAGGTGCTTATTGATCTGGACTTTTCCAGTGCCTAATGAAGTGCTTACCCATAACGAGTGCTCAGGACTTGTTGAATGACAAACCGTGATTGAACTCAGAGGTTAGTTGTAAAAACTATTAGTCAGAAAAGATGGCACTCACTAAACTTTACTGACCGGAAGCAGTTATGGGAGTGGGAAAGCCCATCACCCCAGCCTCTTTTGGCAGGTATATTAAGGGACTGTGCCTAAATGCTATTTAGGCTTTTATGTTAAGAACTTACCCTGTGTCCTCAGTGATACTGGGCAGCCAGGATGAGTCATGACCCTCAATTTAAGCATCTGGAAGAGTCAATTTTATTTTGGGAGAAACTCTGTGTCACCTTTACTGAAAAAAGAAGGGTGCACAAGGTCTTGGCAAGAGGGTATATTTCATAAATCTGTAAAATAAATGAAGTTCTTTGGGGACATTAATTCTTCTATAACCTCTCTTGATGAGTTCAGAAAGTATTTATTATCAGATGGAGCCAATTCCAAAGTGAAGCTCAGAGAATTTTCTTTCCTGAGGTCCTGGAACACAGCTTTGGTTAGTGATACTAATCTATGATGATGACTCAGAAGCAGGAAGTGACATGAGAAGAGCCTTGGTTCCAAATAACATTTGAGAGGCGGGAGGAGCCCAGAGGACCGAAATCCTGTGTGTTTTTCTCAGTGTCTTTACTCAGATGATTGTCCTTCGTCCTTCTGAGTCTAGTCCAGACACAGTGAAATGAAGGATCCGTATAAGTATCCTTTGGGTTTCTGACATGAGTTACTGCTTCGTATCTGATCCTGTTAAACTCAATCAAACTGCAATAATGGTATCATAAAAGTTTTGCTTTTATTTATTTATTTTATTTTTAACAAAATTTTTAATGTTTATTTGAGAGAGAGAGACAGACTATGAGCCATGAGCCAGGGAGGGGCAGAGAGAGAGGGAGACACAGAATCCAAGGCAGGCTCCGGGCTCTGAGCTCTCAGCACAGAGCCTGACGTGGGGCTCGAACTCACAAACTGTGAGATCATGACTTGAGCTGAAGTCAGACAGAGCCACCTAGGCACCCCAAAATGTTCGCTTTTAAACCGTGAATTAGAGAATCATAGAAGTAAGAGGACTGCATATGACATTAGAAGACTGGGTTCTGGGGTGCCTGGGTGGCTCAGTCAGTTAAGTGTCTGACTCTTCAGCTCAGGTCATGATCTCATGGTTTGTGAGTTTGAGTCCCACATCAGACTCTTTACTGACAGTGTGGAGTCTGCATGGGATTCTCTCTCCCCTCTCTCTCTCCCTCTCAAAATAAATAAATAAACTTAAAAAAAAAAAAAAAGAAGAAGACTGGGTTCCAGTTTCAGATTTTCTACTTACATCCATGTGACTTTGAGCAAGGGCCATTTAACTTCTTCAAGTCTAATGACCTCATCAGTGAAATGGGGATGATGCTACCTGCTAATAATTCCTCACTGGCACCCACTGAGCCCGTGCTATGTGCTGCACACTACTTTACATGGATCGGTTCTCCTCAATCCCGTTGATGTACATATGGTTGTTATCCATTATGTAGGTGAGGAAATTGGGATTTACAGAGATGGTGGGGAGGGGAAGGAAGAAGCAGAACTGGAATTTCAATCCAAGTCTGAGTTTATTACTGAGGCGCTCTCTCTCTCTCTCTCTCTCTCTCTCTCTCTCTATATATATATATATATATATATATATATAAAATGGTAATATATATTTCCAATGAAAAAGCAACACATGCTTACTTAGAAATGAAAAATTTAGGGGTGCCTGGATGGCTCAGTCAGTCAAGCATCTGAGTCTTGATTTCGGCTGAGGTCATGATCTCGTGGTTCATGGGATCAAGCCTGTTGTTGGGCTCAGCACTGACAGCATGGAGATGGCTTGGGGCTCTCTCTCTCTGACTGTCCCCAACTCATGCGTGTGTGTGCATGCACGCACCTCTTCCTCTCTCTCAAAAAGAAACAAACAAACTTAAAAAAATTTAGAAAACATATGATGAGCAAGAAGTTAAAGTTATCCATATTAACTCAACTCAACTTGGAAATACCCAGTCAACATTTCTTTTTTTTTCTTTTTTTTTTTAACATTTCCTTTTTTCAGTTTATTTACTTAGTTTGAGAGGTGGGGGAGGGGCAGAGAGGGAGAGAGAGAGAATCCCCAGCAGGCTCTGTGCCCAGTGCAGAGCCCCAGGTGGGGCTTGACCTCACCATCGTGAGATCATGACCTGAGCCAACATTCTTTAACAAAATTCTTTAACAAACATTCATTCTTTAACAAAATCTTTACCATGCATATTATTTGAACTGACATAATTATTCACATTATTCACTTGGGGGCAGACACGGAACACCCGAAGAGAACAGGGGAGGGCAGGTTGCCACAGCACGGTGTCTGTGGGCATGGTTGAACAAGCGTTGTTTTCTACTGAGGTTTGGTATTTAACCTATTTTTTCATCCCTTCTACCTACCATCTTTCCTACCTCATATCTATTCTTCTCCTTCCTTCAATTAATAATTTTATTAATTTTCTTTTGAAATCAAAGGAATATGGTGTATAAATAGGTAACAGCAAATCAACAAGGCCCACTGGACGAGGGAAAATAAACATTAATCACTTAGACAATTTGTATGGTCCAAGTGGCAGCCAGTTCACTTAGTCTGTTAAATCTCAGAGCCAGATCTTTCTCTTGAGTATCTGGAAGGTTTGCACAAAGAGAATTACTTTAGCTCCAGCTTCTGGTCCTAGAATTGTGTCACAGAAAGATCCAACAAGAGAGTGGGGTCGGACTCATTGCAATGCACTATGACTACTGGAAAATGTCTCTTTTTAAAATTGAAGCATAATTGACATCCAATATCCTATTAGCTTCAGGTTTTCATCATAGTGATTTGAATTTTTATACATTATGAAATAATCCCTTAGTTACCATCTGTTCCCATACAAAGTTATAACAATTTACTGACTATATTTCCTATGCTGTACATTATATCTGCATGATTTAATTCTTTTATAACTGGAAGTTCATACCTTAAAAAATTTTTTTTTTAATGTTTATTTTTGAGAGAGAAGAGAGCACAAGCAGAGGAGAGGCAGAGAGAGAGGGAGTCACAGAATCCAAAGCAGGCTCCAGGCTCTGAGCTGTCAGCACAGAGTCCGACTCGGGGCTCAAACTCACGGACTGCGAGATCATGACCTGAGCTGAAGTCGGACGCTCAACTGACTGAGCCACCCAGGCACCCCTTAACCCACATATTATGCCCACCCCTCAAATCCTGCCTGCTCTGGTAATCAACAGTTTCCTGTAACTATGAGTCTATTTTTATTTTATTTTGTTTATTTGTTTTGTTGTTTAGATTTTACATCTGAGTGCAATCACGTGGTGTTTGTCTTTCTGTCTGACTTATTTCACTTAGCATGATATCCTCTAGGTCCATCCATGTAGTCACAAATGGCAAGGTTTCATTCTTTTTTTTATGACTGAGTAGCATTCCATTGTATGTGTGTGTGTATACACACACACACACACACACACACACACACACACACACACTACATATACCACATCATCTGTATCCATTCATCTGTTGATGAGCACACGTTGCTTCTATAACGCAGCTATGGTAAATATTGCTGCAACGAACATAGGGGTGCATATATCTCTACAAATTGGTGTTTTCATTCCCTTTGAATAAACACCCAGAAGTGGAATTGCTGGGCCGCATGGTAGCCTGTTTTTAATTTTTTGAGAAATTTCCATGCTGTTTTCCATGTATGGAAATTGGCTACACCAATTTACATTCCCACCAAACATGTATGGGGGTTCTCTTCTCTCCACATCCTCAACATTTGTGTTTTTTTTTTTTTTTGTCTCTGTGATAATTGCCAATCTAATAGGTGTGAGGTGATATTGCAGTTTTGAATTTCAATTCTCTGATGGTTAGTCATATTGAGCAGCTTTTCATGTGCTTGTGTGTCGTCTGTCTTCTTTGGAAAAATGTCTATTGAAGCCTTTTTCCTCTTTTTAAATCAGGTTTTGTTTTTTTTTTTTTTTATGTTAAGTTGTATAGGTTCTTTAAAAAAATTTTTTTTAAATGTTTGTTCATTTTTTTGAGAGACAGAGACAGAGAGTGAGTGGGGGAGGGGCAGAGAGAGAGGGAGACACAGAATCTGAAGCAGACCCCAGGCTCTGAGCTGTCAGCACACACCCCAAAGCAGGGCTCGAACCCACGAACTGTGAGATCATGACCTGAGCCAAAGTTGGATGCATAACCAACTGAGCCACCCAGGAGCCCCTCTAAGTTTTTTATACAGTTGGGATATTAACCACTTATTGAATGTATGATTTGCAAATATTTCTCCCATTTAGTAGTTTGCCTCTTTGTTTTGTTAATGGTTGTTTCTCTTGCAAAAGCTTTAGTTTTATATTATCCCATTTGTTTCCTTTAGATTTTGTTACCCTTCCCTTTGGAGACTGGCCCCCAAATATTGCTAAGACTGATCTAAAAGCACTTACCGCCTATGTTTTCTTCTAGCAGTCTTATGGTTTCAGGTCTTACAGTCAAGTCTTTAATTCATTTTGATTTTATTTTTGTGTAGAGTGTAGAAAAGTGGCACGGTTTTATTCTTTTGTGTGCAGCCGTCCAGTTTTCCCAGCACCATTTGGTGGAGAGCCTGTCTTTCCCACATTATATATTCTTTGCTCCTTCGGCATAGATTAATTGACCATATATGCATGGGTTTATTTCTGAGGTTTTCATTATGTTCCATTGATCTAGGTCTGTTTTTATGCCAGTATTACACTATTTTGATTACTATAGCTTTGTAGTATAGTTTGAAGTCAGAAGCGAAATATCTCCAGCTTCGTTCTTCTTTGCAAGATCGCTTTGTCTGTTATTCAGGATCTTTTGTGGTCCCATACACATTCTAGGATTCATTGTTCTAGTTCTGTGAAAAATGCCACTGATATTTTGATGGGGATTGCATTGAATCTGTAGAGTACATTGGGCAATATGGACATTTTAACAATGTCAATGCTTCCAACCTGTGAGCATGGAGCATCTTTCCAGTTATTTGTATTGTCTTCCGTTTTTTGGGTCTAATAGTTTTCTTGGTGGGGTCTTTAGGATTTTCTTTATATAGTATCATGTCATCTGCAAATAAATAATATTTACCTCACTTCTTCCTTTCCGAGCTGGAGGCATGTTCTTTCTTTTTCTTGCATAATTGTTGTTGCCAGAACGTCCAAAATTATATTGAATAAAAGTGGTAAGAGGGCTGGGGTGCCTGGGTAGCTCAGTCAGTTAATGTCTGACCCTTGATTTCAGCTCAGGTCACGATGTCATGGCTGTAAGATCGAGCCCCACATCAGAGTCAGCACTGGCAATGCAAAGCCTGTTTGGGATTCTCTCTCCCTTCCTCTTTCTCTGCATCCCCCCCCCCCCCCCACTTGTGCTCCCTCTCTGTCTCTCTCTCTCAAAATATATAAACATTGAAAAAAAAAAGTGGTGAGAGTGGGTATCTTTGTCTTGTTCCTGATCTTAGAGGAAAGGCTTTTCACTTTTTACCGTTGAGTATGATGTCAGCTGTGGATTTGTCATATACAACCTGTCTTATATTGAGGTATGTTCCTTCTATACCTATTTTGCTGAGAGTTTTTAATCATAAATGGATATTGAATTTTGTCAAATGCTTTTTCTGCATCTGTTGAGATGATTATGTGATTTTTATCCTTAAAAAAATTTTTTTAACGTTTATTTATTATTGAGAGACAGAGCATGAGCAGGGGAGCAGAGAGAGGAGGAGACACAGAATGGGAAGCAGGCTCCAGGCTCTGAGCTGTCAGCACAGAGCCCAATGCAGGCTCGAACTCACAAATTGCGAGATCATGACCTGAACCGAAGTCGGAGGCTTAACTGATTGAGCCCGCAGGCGCCCCTGATTTTTCCCTTTGTTTTGTTAACCTGGTGCATCACACTGACTCATTTGCAGATGCGAAATCATCCTTGCATCTCTGGAACAAATGCCACTTGATCCTTTTAATGTATCCTTGAATTTGGTTTGCTAACTTTTGTTGAAGATTTTTGCATTTATGTTCATCAGGGATATTGGCCTGTAATTTTCTTTTCTTTTTTTGGTGTGTGTTGTTGTTTTTTGTCTGGTTTTGTTATCAGGTTATAGCAGGTGCTCCTGACAGTGGACTGGGATCATGATCATAGTATGTGAGATGACGAAGCACATCAGAGTTCGCTTCTGGCCACTGTAGGTCTTATGCACTTCTTTGCAATCTGAACGAACTAACTAAATTCTTTACAGTGTTTAGAAAAAAAACCCCACAATTGCCAAGTACAAGTTCTATCAGGATTCCGCAGGATTTGGAAGAGGTTTATGTTTTCTGTTGCTTTTGCTTGTTTTTACAACACGATATCTAAATAAATGCTTGCCCATTTTGCTGAGAAATGGTCCTTAAGTTAGCGGGTTGCATTGCCATCAGTAACTTGATGCAATATGTCAGTCGGTAACTTGAGCAAGACAAGCTTCTGGTACTTCTGATGGAACATTGCATAGAAAGGAAACTAGACTGGAATTTCCTATTACTAAGTGAGGATTTCTAAGCTTCTGAGAAATAAAAGGGAATGAAGCTGTTGTGAATGCTTGAGGGGAGCGAAGGCATTTGTAAATGAAGAATATTGATACAGAGAATAAAGATACCCCTGAGAATAAGGGTGAGAAGATAAACAGCTCCCTTCTGGGGAGAGTGGCCAGAGTCAGCAAATCAAAATACGGGACTCATGTAATATGCAGGATGTGCTTCTACTAAAACAATCCTTCATCGTCTATCTGAAATTTAAATATAACAGTGTCCTTTATTTTATCTGGTAACTCTCCTTCTGGGTGATAAATCAGATAAAAAAATCTAGTAGAGATATACAATACTTTGCAATTCTCTAGAGTATTCAAATCTAGTTAAGCCATACCCCTCCCTGGCTTATCTCTACTTTGTAAATCATCATTTCTTCTCGAAGGTGTATTTTATCTTTCTTTCTGGATTTGTCTGACTCGTGTGTGTGTGTGTGTGTGTGTGGGGGGGGGGGGGGGGGGGGGTTAAGGAGCTACATTCTGGAGAGGTTTCCAGGGAGAAAAAGAAACGAGGACTTAAATTTTCTAATGGGGATGATTTTGGAGAGACTGAGTAAGGAGAAGAAAGTGAGGGGAGACTGAGACCTTTCAGGACTGGCTAGATGCAACTCTGGATCGGAGTCCTGGATCAAGTCAAATCTTTGGCCTTGGAACTTCATAGTCAGAAGTCATAGCGTTCCCAGGAGCAGTTTCCTGCAAGGTTGGAGTCTCATGGAGGGTATGCACCCAACCTGAACCAGGAAACAGGGGTCGCCCAAGAAGGCTAGTAATTATACTTCTTTCCCCTTCCGGGCTTGTCGTGGGCCTTGCTGCTGCCTCAAGGAGAGTGTTGGGTGATTGGGTTGATCAGGGCCTGGCCCCTTGTAGTGTGACAGCAGGAGTCCAACAACGTTCCAATTACTCAGGATGAACAAGGCTAGGTAAATTCTGGTCAGTAGATGTCTTTCTTCCTAAGGAACAAACAGACCCATAATAGGGCTGGCTTTTCTTTGTAGAGAAAATTAAGGCATGGAGGTAGACTTAAGGACTGTGCGGTGAATGGGAAAGCCATCGGCTTTCTTTGCATCTAATTATGCTGCTTTTACTCATTTTAATAGGTTAAATCAAAGAGATAAACAAATTAATATTTTTTTTCCTTTACTTAACACCAGGATCTCTTCAATGTCCCAGCGTTAGCAATGCCTTATATATCATTTCCTGTTTTTCTCCACACTCATGCAAACGTAAAAACATATGCCTGTGTGTGTATACATATGTGTGCATGTTTGTATGTATGTATATGTACAGAACACTGTGTTTAGAGTCTTGAAGGGAATAGTGTGTGTGTGTGTGTGTGTGTGTGTGTGTGTGTGTTTAAATGGGATTATTAATTACATTAGTTACATTGCCCTGTAACTTCCTATTCACATTATAAACAGTTCTCTAGCCAATAAAGACTATACTTATTTTTAATATCTTTAAAAGTTTTGTTATGTGGGTATATAAACTTTGTTTAATTAGTCCTCTATTGATGCGATTTTAGGGTTGTTTTGGCATTAAAAACTGGGCTGCATCAATATTAAAACATATTCTTATCTATATGTTTATTTCTACCGGGAAGAGTTCAAACCATAAAATTGATCACCAAAGGACATGTATATTTTAAATTTTGATAGATATTGCATAATTACTTTCCAAAACATTGTAGCAATTTACACTCCTTTTCTCCACCCCTGTATCCATAAATATGTGGGGGAGCTGATTTCCTCACAGCCTCATTCATGCTGATTGTTTTTAATTATTGTTAATCTGATGCATGGAAATATGGTATTTCATCTTAACATTTCTCTAACCATCGATGAGGTTGAATATATTTTTATTGATTTACTTGCTTCTTGGAAATTCATTCCTCTGAATTGCCTATTCATGTTTTTTACCCCTTTTTCTCTTGACTTTTTTTTTTTTTTCAATTAACTTTTATGCTTCCTTGTATATTAGGAATTATATTACTTTGTATCTGTGATGAAACTTTTTTTCTCCTAATATATTGTTTATGTTTTAACTTTGTGGTATTTTTTTTGTCATATCAAATTTCAAATTTTTATATAGCCATATATTTAAATTTATTATTTTTTATGTTTTTATTATGAAAGAAATATATCTTCATAGTAAAAATGCACATGGTACAAAAGGGTACAGATTGAGAGGCAACAGCCTTTTTTCCCAATATTTGGAATTCTTAGGACAATTTTGCCATGCTAATTGAAAGAGCAGACCTAGGCTGGCCGACTCCCATCTTGTTCTGTATCCTCCCCTTGAGTAACTTCCCGCTCACCCGTTCAAAATTCCCTATTGAACCACACCCGGCAACCTGTGTGATGGGACTCTGATCCTTCCCCAGCCAAATGGCTGAGGCCACGACCTTTCCCCAGCCAATCGGCTGAGGCCATGACCCTTCCCCAGGCAATCGGCTAAGGCCATGATCCCTATAAAACATTTGTGGTCTTGAAACCCTCTCTCTCTCTCAGGTATCTCACCACTGCGTCGGTGCAGGTAGGGGATTGAGCTCGAGCTAGCTCGAATAAAGGCTCTTTGCTTTTGTATTGGACTCGGCTCCCTGGTGGTCTTTGGGGATCACAAATTCTGGGCATAACATTTGGGGGCTCGTCCGGGATCCCCAAGACCCCCGAGGGACTCCCAACCCAGAGAGACTGATTGGCCACGGTTGGTGTCTGTTCGTTCCCTGTCTCTTCTGTGTGAGCTCATTTCTGAAATTCTGGTAGTGCCCGGTGCAGTCTAAGTGGACACACTGGAGGACCACGGGCTGGGAGTTTTGGAAGACGTCCCAATCCTCCCTTCTGGAGGGATGTGGAATCCCCTCAAAGGTCTGAGACGAGGTGGATCGCTCCCGCTGGTTGGCGGGAGGCCGTTGTCTAGCTTTCGGTTTTGCTTCCACGGAGGTGGAAGACTGTTTCTAAGGGCCCTCTGTTTGTCTGTTTCTGTGTTTCTCTGTTTTGTTTTGTGGACTTACTGGACGGACGTTATGGGACAGACTCAGACTACCCCTCTAACCATTATGATTGATTACTTTAAGGATGTCAGCCAAAGAGCTAACAACCTCAGTGTGGAAGTCCTAAAGGGTCGGTGGCAGGTTTTTTGTTCTAGCGAGTGGCCAGCTTTCAATGTCGGATGGCCGCCAGAGGGAACCTTCGACCTCCCTACCATCCACCAAGTCAGGGGTATCACCTCTCGGCCTAAGACGGGTCATCCTGATCAGCTCCCATACATTATCACTTGGCAGGACCTTGTAGAAGACCCACTCTCTTGGCTTAAGCCCTTCCTAGCCCCACGCCCTCTGGAGCCAAAACCCATTCTTGCTTTACAGGGGACAGAGAAGGAGAACAAGAAAAGTCTTACCCAGCCTTCAGCACCCCTCTACCCTGTCCTACAAGGGGGGACTGAAGAAGAATTAGTTTTTCCTCCCCCATATATCCCCCCTAGGATGCTGGAAGAACACCATCCTCCCCCTCTGGGGGAGGCAGACGCTGTTCCGAGAGCAGGAGGCAGAAACGCTCCAGTGGGAAGCCCGCCCTTTACCAGACAAAGGGCTCAGAGGGAGCAATCCGCTTCTGCCGCCGACTCCACTATTCTGCCCCTGCGAGCCACCGGACCCCCCACATGCAGAGGGGAATCAGCCCCATCGCTATTGGCCTTTCGCCACTAGTGACCTCTACAGTTGGAAAGCTCAGAATCCTAAGTTTTCTGAGAAACCGGCAGGGCTTATTGATTTATTAGACTCTGTTCTTTTTACCCATCAGCCCACATGGGACGATTGCCAGCAGCTTTTGCAGGTCCTGTTCACGACTGAGGAAAGAGAAAGAATCCTCAATGAGGCCTGAAAACTAGTTCTGGGCACAGATGGGAATTCCACCACCAACCAGGCTCAGATAGATGCCTCCTTCCCCTTAACTCGGCCCCAGTGGGATTTCAACATGGCAGAAGGTAAGGAGAGGCTCCGGGTCTACTGCCAGACTCTAATGGGGGGTCTCCGAATGGCTGCTAGAAAGCCAACCAATTTGGCCAAGGTAGGAAATGTACAACAGGGAAAAGATGAATCTCCGGCTGCCTTTTTAGAATGGATCATGGAGGCATTCCGTACCTATACCCCCATGGATCCAGAGGCTCCAGAAAGCAAAGCAGCTGTTATCGTGGCCTTTGTAAACCAAGTGGCCATAGACATTAGGAAAAAATTACGGAAAATAGATAGGCTAGGAGAAAAAAGTCTGCAGGACTTACTAGTGGTAGCTGAAAAGATATATAATAACTGGGAGCCTCCTGAGGATAAGCAGGCTCGTGCCATGGCGGCTGCCAGCAGTAAGCAGACTCGAGACCTGGCCAGAATACTACTAGCTACCACTGCTGACTCCCCCGAGGAATGAGACCACTGTCTCGGGCAGCTGGCAGGTGACTCAAGAGGAGGTAAAGGAACCACCAAGGGGGGGAAGTGGAGGCTGCAGAAAGATCAGTGCACATACTGCAAGGAGATAGGGCATTGGGCCCGAGAGTGTCCAAAAAAGGCCGGTGGGAAGGGAAGTAAGACTGATCGAGTAAAAGTCTTAGAGCTAGATGAACTGAGTGATTAGGGGAGTCAGCGTTCGGACCCTTTCCCCGAGCCCAGGGTAACTCTTAAAGTGGAGGGGACCCCTGTTGACTTCCTCGTCGACACCGGAGCACAACATTTGGTCCTCCGCACCCCACGAGGAAAACTAGCCAGCAAGAAGTCCTGGGTACAAGGGGCAACTGGTATGAGCCAGTATTCATGGACTACCCGAAGAACGGTAGATTTGGGGATGGGCTGGGTATCCCACTCCTTTATGGTAATACCGGAATGCCCCTACCTGCTATTAGGACGGGACTTACTGACCAAGATTGGAGCTCAGATAACTTTCAGACAAGGGGGGCCTCAGGTCACCGATGGCAAGGGCCACCCCATCCAGGTCCTGACCGTGAAACTAGAGGATGAATACCACCTCCACCAGGAGGCCCTCCTGAGAGAGGATAATATAGACAGATGGCTACAAGAATTCCCCTCGGTTTGGGCAGAGACCGGGGGGATAGGACTAGCCACTCACAGGACCCAAGTCCTGGTAGAGCTCAAGCCAGGAGAAGGTCTGGTAAAGATCAAACAATACCCCATGTCTCAGGAGGCCTGGAAGGGGATCCAGCCACACATCCGGAGACTACGAAGCCTAGGGGTACTAGTTCCTTGCCAGTCTGCCTGGAACACCCCCCTACTGCCGGTCAAAAAAGCCTCACACAAATGACTATCAACCGGTACAAGACCTCCGGGAAGTAAATAAGAGGGTCACGGACATACACCCAACTGTTCCCAACCCATATACTCTCTTGAGCTCCTTGGTGTCCTCCAGGGTCTGGTGTACTGTACTAGATTTAGAGGACGCCTTCTTCAGTCTGCCACTGGCACCCCAGAGCCAACCCTTGTTCGCCTTCGAGTGGCATGATCCAGAGGGGGGCTACAGCGGCCAACTCACCTGGACACGACTGCCTCAGGGGTTCAAAAATTCGCCCACCATCTTCGACGAGGCACTACACGAGGACCTGGGTGAGTGCAGAAGGGAGCACCCTGGCCTCACCTTCCTACAGTATGTAGATGACATCCTGATTGCTGCCGACACGGCCAAGGACTGCAAGCAAGGGACCCAGGACCTGCTGGCTACCCTGGGGGCCTTGGGGTACCGGGCATCCACGAAGAAGGCTCAGATATGCAGGGGGAGGGTAAGTTACCTGGGATACAGCCTGGAGGGTGGACAGTGGCGGTTATCAGATGCCAGAAAAGAAACTGTCCTAAAGATCCCTACTCCCACCACCTGAAGGGAAGTAAGGGAATTCCTAGGATCGGCCGGCTACTGCCGCCTCTGGGTTCCGGGTTTTGCTGAGATCGCCAGGCCCCTATATGAAGCTACCAAAGAGGGGCAAACATTTAAATGGACTGAAAAAGAAGAAACTGTTTAATCAGTTAAAAAAGGCCCTCCTAAGTGCCCCAGCCCTGGGCCTACCAGACATTACGAAGCCCTTCCACCTCTTTGTAGACGAACACAAGGGAATAGCAAAAGGGGTTCTAACTCAAGCCTTAGGCCCCTGGAACTGCCTGGTGGCTTACCTGTCCAAGAAGCTAGACCCAGTGGCTGCCGGCTGGCCGCCATGCCTAAGAATTATTGCGGCGACAGCACTCCTAGTCAAGGACGCAGACAAACTGACCCTAGGACCGGAGATCTGGATCACGACCCCACACGCCATTGAAGGGGTCCTGAAACAGCCTCCTGACAGATGGATAAGCAACACACGTATGACTCGTTACCAGAGCCTCCTACTCAACCCTCCACGGGTGCGGCTCCACCCCAGTGCAGCCCTCAATCCTGCAACCCTGCTGCCCGACCCTGACCTAGGTGCTCCACTACATGACTGTGCGGGGATCCTGGAACAAGTACATGGATTCCAGACAGATCTGACCGACCAGCCCCTCCCCGATGCCGAGGCTACTTGGTTCACTGATGGCAGCAGCTTTGTGTGAGACGGACACAGGTATGCCGGTGCAGAGGTGGTCACCGAAACAGACACCGTATGGGCGGAGACTCTACCCTCCGGAACGTCAGCCCAGCGAGCAGAGCTCATAGCCCTCACCAAGGCGCTGACGCTGGGAGCTGGAAAACGGCTTAACATCTACACAGACAGCCGTTATGCGTTTGCCACAGCTCATATCCATGGGACAATTTATCAGGAGAGGGGGTTACTGACGGTGGAGGCCGGACTATAAAAAATAAGCAGGAGATACTTGACCTGCTTACGGCCTTATGGCTTCCTGCCAAGCTGGCCATTATCCACTGCCAAGGGCACCAGAAAACTGATAACCCGGTAGCTAGAGGTAATCGAAAGGCTGACCAGGCAGCCAAGGCAGTAGCCCTTACTCCAGTCCCCACCATGACCATACAACTACCGGACCCGGGAGACCCAGTTTTACCAGACCAACCCAAATACTCCCAGGAGGTACAGCGGATCAAGAAACTCCCCATGGCCCAGGAGATAAAGGGATGGTGGTATACACCTAACAAGGAGCTCGTGCTGCCAGACCAGCTCGGAGTCTCAGTATTAGAGCACATGCATCGGTCTACTCACAGGGGGGCCCGAAAATTAAAAGACTTAATCCGACATGCGGGCATCAAGATTCACCAACAAGACACCAAAATAGAGCAAGTTGTATCTGCCTGCAAGACCTGCCAACTCACCAACGCGGGAGCCACATCAAATAAAAAAGGAACCAGGCTCAGAGGCACCAGACGGGGAGCCCAATGGGAGGTCGACTTCACTGAAGTTAAACCAGGAAAGTATGGTTATAAATATCTTTTTAATATTTACAGACACCTTCTCTGGCTGGGTGGAGGCATACCCAACCAAGCATGAAACGGCTCAGATGGTGGCTAAGAAGCTACTAGAAGACATCTTACCCAGGTATGGTTTTCCTGCCATGGTAGGATCAGACAATGGACCAGCATTTATCTCGCAGGTAATGCAGGCAGTAGCCAAGGCTATGGGGGCAAACTGGAAATTACATTGTACTTACAGGCCCCAGAGCTCAGGACAGGTAGAAAGAATGAATAGAACCCTAAAAGAGACCCTTAGCAAATTAACCATGGAGACTGGTGGGGACCGGGTGACTCTCCTACTGTATGCCCTTTACTGGGTTAGAAACACTCCTTACACTCCGGGTTTTACTCCCTACGAGATCATGTTTGGCAGGCCACCCCCTGTTATTCCCAACCTTCGAGCTGAACTTTTTGCTGAGTTTAAAGATCAAGAACTTTTTCTTTCCTTGAGAGGGCTGCAGAGGGCACACGAGGACATTTGGCCGCGCCACCATGCCATCTACGACGCTGGCCCGACCCCGACACCTCATCAGTACAGGCCGGGAGACTGGGTCTACGTCAAGAGGCACCACCGAGAGACCCTCGAGCCGCGCTGGAAGGGACCCTACAGCGTGGTGCTGACAACCCCCACCGCTCTCAAAGTAGACGGCATCGCGACCTGGGTCCATCACACCCACATTCGGCCAGCGGACCCCTCCTCCATCGGGAAGGACTTCATCACACAATGGGCCGTCAGTCGGGACCAACACAACCCGCTCGAGGTCAAGTTACAGCGCATTCGACCCACCTGATATTGGTTCCGCTGTTAACTCTGCTTGTCATTGCTCATGCTGCCGGGAGTCCCCACGGCCCCCAAAACATTACCTGGCAGATCATAGACACCAGCTCAGGGACCGCGTGAGGGCCGTCCAACTAATGGTCCTCCGTGCTCAGTACAAGCCCCTAAAAACAGGAGAGGACAAAATAGAAATGCAGCTGGTCCCATGATTGGGTCCGCAAGATACATGACAAGGGGGGAATGAAAGAGCAGACCTAGGCCGGCCGACTCCATCTTGTTCTGTATCCTCCCCTTGAGTAACTTCCCGCTCACCCGTTCAAACTTCCCGATCAAACCACGCCCGGCAACCTGCGTGACGGGACGCTGATCCTTCCCCAGCCAATCGGCTGAGGCCACGACCCTTCCCCAGCCAATCGGCTAAGGCCATGATCCCTATAAAACCTTTGTGCTCTTGAAACCCGCTCTCTCTCTCCGGTATCTCACCTCTGCGTCAGTGCAGGTAGGGGATTGAGCTCGAGCTAGCTCGAATAAAGGCTCTTTGCTTTTGCATCGGACTCGGCTCCCTGGTGGTCTTTGGGGATCACGAATTCTGGGCACAACAGAATCAGTGTTAATAGTTTCTCCCTTACTAATTGGGAACTTTTTATGTTTGTGTAAGCATCTCTCTCTACCTAAAACTGCTAACATTTACTTAGCACCAACTACATGCTAGGAAATGTTCTAGGCATAATTCCTGCTTATGGAGATTACATTCCAATATTACAAACAAGCAATAAACAAACAAACCAAGAGATAAATAAAAGAATTTCAAATGATAAGTTCTGTTAAAAAAACAGGGCTAGGATACACAAAGTGGTAAGGAGGAGGACATAAACTTAGATGGGGTGGTTCAAGAGGAAATCTCTAAAGAGATGAAATACGGGGTGCCTCGGTGGCTCAGTCGATGAAGTGTCAACTCTTAGTTTCTTAATTTTCATTATTTTTTAATTGTTGTTTTAATTTTTGAGACACAGAGACAGAATGTGAGTGGGGGGAGGGGCACAGCGGGATAGGGGCAGAGAAAAAGAGGGAGACACAGAATCCAAAGCAGGCTCCAGCCTCCATGCTGTCAGCACAGAGCTGGACCTGGGGCTCGAACCATGAGCCGTGAGATCATGACCTGAGCTGAATGAAGTCTGATGCTCAACCGACTGAGACACCCAGGAGCCTGTGGCCTCTTGGTTTTGGCTCAGGTCACGATCTGGCGGTTTTGTGAGTTCGAGCCCGGCGGGGGCTCTGCGCTGGTGGTGCAAAGCCTGCTTGGGATTCCCTCTCTTCTTCTCTCTGTCCCTCCTCCACTTGCACGGTCTCTGTCTCGCTCAAGTAAATAAAATCAAACTTAAAAAAAAATTAAAGGGACGAAATTTGATTGGCCAAATTTTAAGTTTCATTCTCCTAAATAGCTTAACTTCAATTTTACGTGGACAGTGTGAACGCATGCTTATCTTTCTGTGTCTCTTGCAATCACAGTACCCGTGTAGCCGAATCTATTCACTGGATCTCTTGGAAGCAGATTATGCACGTGAACAGTGCTTTGTGTTAACCAAAAGGAAGTGTGGAGGTTGTCTGGAGAAGGGGCCTCACCGAAGAAGGGAGGAAGTGGATCTCCCATAAGTAAGTACTTTAATTACGGGAGCACATGTTGAAGGCTTGGCTAGTGTGAGGGTGGGGCTGTTTATGGCTTTTATTTTTCCAGTTTATTTGCAGCCCCGTGAGCAGGCGCGTCTGAGAGGGACCGATGTCCAGGCTGAAAGCAGGCAGTATAAAATGTTTTCGTTTCGGTAGGTGCAGCCTACCATTTTGAAAATACAGAAGCGCCTGTGGTGATAAAGGAGGTCAGTTTGCTAAATGGGCATCTCTTTGTTGTGGCTTAGAGATCTAAGGCTGGTTTCTGGGAAACTAGGCAATGTGGAACTGAAAGAGATTCTGTGCCCCACATGCTTCGCCACCACTGAGCTGTCAAACACAAACAAAGCGCATTGCCTATTTAAAGGAGAAAGGAGAAGTGTAAGACTGAAGTCAGGTTCAGCAGTTATCTCTGGATTTCTATTGTCTGTTCTGCTCCTGATCCACTCTTTAGTGGCTCTTTGAGAGCTGGTTTGCTAACCCAAACAGATAGACAAACAAATGATGTATGGAAAGCCACTGAATCATGCCTTGTCTCATAGCGCCTTTGCTCTGCTCTGAGAAAGCTCAGATTTATCTTCTTGGCAGGAAGTACCCAAAGGGGTCTGTCTACACAGCAGATTCCTGCAGGGAGAGGTGGCCATGCTGTGGAAGTGGGTTATTGTGATTCCCATGCCTCTCTGGTGAACCCGGAGGGACCCTTGGATGCGTTGGGTAGACCAAGTTCTCATGTACTTTCTTAATGACTGTAATCAGGTGAGCAAGATGACAAACCACTTGGGCCTCTTGGGGCAATGCTTTGCAAGCCTATGCAGCTACCCCTTTGGATAATAAAACATGTTCGAATTGTAAGAAATCCTTATTTAGGTGAAGGAGGAGTTGCAATCACCTTGATGACCCATCCTGGGCAAGCCGTTGTTTGTTTCCCCTTTTCTGTAGATCTTGGCATGGGTTAAAACGAGTCAGCAAAAAACATTAATGGAGCATCTGCTAAATGCAGGTCCTGCCACAGGTCCTGAGCGGTGGGGGTTAGGATACCTATGGGGTGTTTGTGGAAACTGCAAGAGAAAGAGAGAAGGGGGCACGTGGGGAAATCTGGAAACCGCAGAAGGAATACAGAAAGTGCATCAGAGGAACAGAGGACATAGCTCCTGTCCTTGTAGCAAAATTGGACAATGACGAAGTGAACAAAAGACACTTTTAGGGAAACCTAAGTAGAAAGAGTGGTCTGCTGTATAATATGGGATAACCTGCAGGATTCAGGATTGGTTTGGGAAGACATCCCAAGAAGAAATGGAAGAACGTTATTGGTATGATACATCACAAATAGCTGTCAAATCTCAGTGGCTTATAGTGTACATGCTACTATGGGGTCCATTCTACATGGGGTGGCCGAGGGAGTGCTACTCATTGAAGTCATCCAGGGACCCAGGGTGACAGAGATTCCATCTTGAAATATGTTTGTTATGGTCTCTGGAAAAGGAAAAAAGGAATCTGGTGACTGACTCTTAGTTTTTGCTTGGAAGCCATCCATGCATTTCTGCTAACATTTAATTGGAACAACACAGGTCATATGGCTATGCTTATCTACAGAGGGGGTAGGGAAGGGAAATTCTAGCACATAACTGGGAGCAGAGAAGAGTGATATCTGTGAGTGGCTCTAATAAGTAACTACAAGGTACCTAAGGCACACAGAGGGGATGTGACTTCCAGAGGCCTTCACAGCTAGCGTGGTTCCTCAGCCCTCCCTGTCCTCTGCGTGACCCACATTTGGCCTTACACGCAAACCGAAGGGACTCAGAGAGTATGGCTGGTGGGAAGGCTGTAACCGGGGATGAGATTCACTTTGTAACTCCTTGCTTTGTTTTTAGGCTGCAGCGGCCAGAATAGAATCTTTGAAAATAAAATCAGTTCATAGTCTGTCTTTGGCCAAGTGAGAAAGGAGAGGCAGAAAGAGATTGAAGGTGCAGAAAAATGTTGAAATTGTATCCAGAGACTCAATTTAGTTGTCAGAGACACTACGGGTTTCTTGTCCTTTGTGGGGGAGACCTGGGGGGTGGTTTGGAGAGCAGTCATTTAGAAATAACGGATGAATTTTGCCACAGTTGGCCTCCTTTGATCGTTGAGATGTTTGAAAAATTAAGAAGACTTTCATCCTGCTTGTTTATTTTGGTCATCTTGGTGTCTGAATTAGAGTAGCCATGAAGTGATTCAAGCAACTGGTAGGTCTAGGGTAGAGAAAACCATCCATGAGAGTGAAGAAAGAATCAGAGAGAATGTCTCTGCAGGGAATGGGGAGAAAGAACAGCCTACAGAGAGAAGAAAGTGCTTGGGGGAAAAGACTGAAGCATGTGAAATGAGAGTGTGGGAGAGAGAGAGGGAATATGAAAGGGGTAGGCCCACCCACATTCATATTTTCTATTCCAAGAAACTCAAATTTCTGGGATATAGGATCAAAAATAAAAACATCCTCTATAAAGAGGCTGTTAAATCAGCTGACCCAGCCAAGAATTTGAGCACTTCTGAGATCCCCATCTTGTTGGGGTTGGCAGACCCCTTTTCTGGAGCACATGGCATCAGTCAGGCTTCTGTGGGGTGACTGAAGCATCAGGGGCCAGGAGGAAGTCACTCTGGAGAATTTTATTTCAGTCTCCACTTTCTGAGCGAGGCACACAAGAGCTTGTACGGTTTTCTGTGATCTGAAGCCCCTGGATAGCACCCAAAATAGCATTTGGAATTTAATTGTCAAGGATGAAGAACTATTCTGTGTTCTAAAAATGGAGAATTTGTTAAAATTGGGAATTTAGAGTTGGGTTTCTTTCAAATATGATATTAAAACCTAATTAATTAAAAAAATTTTTAATGTTTATTTTTGAGAGAGAGAGAGAGAGAGAGAGAGAGAGATGAGCATGAGTGGGGATAGGGGCAGAAAGAGGTGGAGAGAGGGTCTGAAGTGGGCTCTGAGCTGACAGCAGAGGCCTGACACGGGGCTCAAACTCATGAACTGCGAGATCATGGCCTGAGCTGAAGTCAGATGTTCAACTGACCGAACCGCCCAGGTGCCCCGAACACTGGGTCTTGTGTGTAATTGTTGAATCAGTAAACTGTATAACTGAAACTAATATTACTCTGTATGTTAACTAACTGGTTTAAGTAAAAACAAAGTAAGTTAAAGTATGATTAATGTAACAAATAATGCAAATGAATCTAAAATAAAAAGTGAAAATGTCTTTTTCATCTAATCCCAGTCTTTAGAGACAATTGCTAATTTTTTCCCCAGCCTTTTTTTTTTTTTTTTTTTGTGTTTTTTTTTTTTGAGAGAGATGAGGAGGGAGGCTAGGGGCAGAGAGAGAAGGAGAGGGAGAGAATCCCAAGCAGGACAGCACAGAGCCCGACGCGGGTCTCAATTCCACAAACCACGAGATGGTGACCTGAGCCGAAACCAAGAGTTGGATGCTTAACCAACTGAACCACCCAGGCGCCCCACCCCAGCTTTACTGAGATATAACTGACAAATAACATTGTGTAAGTTTAAGCGTCTGAGGCAATGATTCGGTACGTGCATCTACCATGAAATGATTACCATGATAAGCTGAGTTAGCACATCCATCACCTTACATGCTTTTTTTCTTTTTCTTTTTTTGTGGTGAGAACGTTTAAGATCTACTGTTTTAGCAACGTTCAAGTGTATAATACAGTATTGTTGACTATAAGTACCATGCTATATATTACATCTTCAGAGCTTATTTACCTCATCACTGGATTTTCGGACCCTTTGACCAATATCATTCTGTTTCCCTCAGTTTCCAGCCCCTGACAACTACTATTCTACTCTCTGTTTCTATGAGTTTACCTTTTTTTTAGATTCCACCTACAAGTGATATTATACAGTGTTTTCCTTTCTCTATCTGGCTTATTTCACTTAGCATAACACCCTTTAGGTCCATCCATGTTGTTGCAAATGACAAGATTTCATTCTTTTTTTTTTTTTTTTTTTTTGCTGAGTAATATTCCATTGCATATAACTGTCACATTTTCTTTATGCAATCACCTAATGATAGACACTTAGATTGTTTCTATGTCTTGGTAATTGTGAATAATGCTACAATGAACATGAAGGTACAGATATTCGAGATAGTGCTCTTGTCTCCTTCAGATTTATAACCAGAAGTGGGATTGCCGGATTATAAGGAAGTCCTATTTTTAAAACTTGAGGAAACTCGACAGTGTTTTCCATAGTGGGGTACTAATTTCCATTCCCACCAACAGTGCACGAATGTTCCCTTCTTCCCTTCCTCCCCAATGCTTGTTATCTCCTGTCTCTTTGATAATAATCATTCTAACACATGTGAGGCGATAGCTCATCATGGTTTTGATTGGCATTTGCCTAATGATTAGTGACAAATATCTTCTCATGTACCTGTTGGCCATTTGCTTTGTCTTCTTTGGAAAAATATCTGTTTAGTTCCTCTGCTCATTTTTAAGTCAGATTATTTGCTTGTTGGATATTGAGTTGCATGGGCTCCTTATATATTTGGGACATTAACCTCTTGTCAGATGGATGGTTTGCAAGTATTTTCTCCCATTCCATAAGTTCCTTTTTCGTTGTGCTCGGTCCTTTGCAGTGCAGATGCTTTTTGCTTTAATGTAGTCTCATTTGTTTAATTTTGTTTTTGTTCCTTGTGATTTCTGTACTACTACAAAAAATCACTGCCAAGACCAATATCAAAGAAATTTTCTCCTATGTTTTCTTCTGGTCGTTTTACAGATTCAGGTATTACATTGAGGTCCTTAATTCATTTTGAGTTAATTTTTGTAAGTGAGGTAAGATAGGGGTCCAGTTTTGTTCTTTTGCATGTGAATATCCAGTTTCCCCAGAACAATCTATTGAAGAGACTGTCCTTTCCACATTGAGTATACCTGGCTCCCTTGTCAGACATAACTGGGTGTGTTCAGGGTAGTATGGCCGTAGACCCTGGCTCCCT
The DNA here is from genome assembly GCF_023721935.1 of Panthera uncia. Taxonomy (NCBI): domain Eukaryota; kingdom Metazoa; phylum Chordata; class Mammalia; order Carnivora; family Felidae; genus Panthera; species Panthera uncia. The sequence continues at coordinate 56,578,138 of NC_064813.1, forward strand.
TGTCAAATACCACTTGATGTATGTGTTTGAGTTTATTTCTGGGATTTTGATTCTGCTCCATTGGTCTATGTGTCTGTTTTTATGCCAGTACCACACTGTTTTGAGTATTGTAACTTTATAATAAAATTTGATTTCAGGAAGGGTGATGCCTCCAGATTTGTTATTTCTCAGAATTGCTTTTATAGATCCAGATAAAATTTTGAACAGTATTTTCTATGTGTTTGAAAAACGCCATTGGAATTTTGATAGGGATTGCATGAAATCTACAGATAGCTTTGGGTATTGTGGACATTGTAATAATTTTCATGATTTTAAAAGTATAGAAAGAGACACATAAAAATATCTATAGCTTTCCATCACTTCTCACTCATTCAACCTTTTTAGGTACATTTCTTCTATCTATCTATCTATCTATCTATCTATCTATCATCTATCTCCCTGTCTATCATCTATATCTATCTATCTATCTATCTATCTATCTATCTATCTATCTTTATGCGTATATGTATATATGTATAATTTTTATGTGTTTGGAATCATGGTCCACATTTTATCCTGTGGCCTGCTTTTTCACAGAAGTGTATTTGGTAAATATTTCCCTATGTAATTAAATATGACTAACTAGACTTTTAGAAGAATCGTGTATTTTGGTACCATTTAGACATAGCTTAAGACATTCAGAAATTAAGTAGCTTTTGTTCGCTCGATATTAATTACTTAAAAAAGAACAAGCCCACTTAATAAGAACTTCTGTTTTGGGGAGGTGGAAAAGACCTACTTTTCTCTATTCCCCCTGCTAAGGACAATTAAAGACTTGCTCTCTCGCTCTTTCTCTCTCTCTCTCTCTATATATATATATATATACCCACACAGATAATATTACACAAACATAAGGAAACTCTCTCTTTATATATAGAAAGCACACAGACCTGATTTAATACAAAGTCTCCAGATATTAGAAGAGTTTGCCATTGGTGGCACCTCAGTCCTGCCCTGAGCACACTGCTTGGCATATAGTAGTTAACTGCTGAATGAATGAATGAATGAATGAATGGTGTGGGATTACCCATGCTGAATTTGAAAGAACCCCCTTTTATATAAATCCATATCTCCTGGGGAAATTCTTTTGGTATTCTTTGATGCCAGGAAAAGTTGTGCTGCCTCTGAGGAGAGAAGCAGATTTGGAAGGAAGGAAGATTCCATTTTGGAGAAATAAAACTAGAAAAGTCTATTTTCAGAAAGGGAAATTAAGGTTTCTAGTTGAATTCTAGGAAAGACATCAGCATATGCCTTGTGGCTTTTGTATATTATTGCCTCTAAATGTTCTGCAGGTCTTGTGATTTCTGGACCCGATCTACTCACTTTCTGGCAACATCCTCTATTCTCCTGAGAGACTCTGAATGCCAGACTGTGCCCAATGGCATCATCTTAAGCTCTTAATATACAAAATGTTCAAATAGCCATAGCTTTTTGTTTGTTTTTGTCTCTTCATAGCACCGACTCCAGAAAAATCAGTTTTATTTTTCCCATGAATGGTTTACTTCTTGTCTCATACAGGGCCTGCAAAAGACACAGCGTTCCCCCTGCAGGAGTGCCTCCTCTCCATTTGGATTCCATCAGCCTCCAAAAGGACCTAGTTTCTGTCTGGTGTCCAGTCTTTGAAGCATCTGATTAAATCTTCTTTCTTTCTTTTTTTACATTTATTTATTTATTTTGAGAGAACGAGGAAGAGAGCAAGGAGGGGCAGAGAGAGACGGAGGGAGAATCCCAAGGAGGCTCAGTGCTGTTAATGCAGAGCCTGATGCGGTGTTGGAGCTCACGAACCATGAGATCCTGGCCAGAGCCACCAAGAGTTGGGCCCTTACCCGATTGAGCCACCCAGGCACCCCAAAACTGAATCTTCTCTTTTTAAAAAAATTTTTTAATGTTTATTTCTTTTTCAAGAGAAAGAGATTGACAGAGTGTGAGCAGGGGAAGGGCAGAGAGAGAAAGGAAGACACAGAATCTGAAACAGACTCCAGGTTCTGAGCTGTCAGCACAGAGCCCGACGTGGGGCTCAAACCCACGAACTGTGAGATCATGACCTGAGCCGGAGTCGGACGCTCAACCGACTGAGCCACCCAGGCGCCCCAAAACCAAATCTTCTTTAAACCACAGGTATATTTAGCGAGAATGACTTCTTTTTTCTCTCCTTTCCTCGTGCTAAACTGTGCCGCCATCCCACTTGTAATTGTACCCACTCCTTGAAATCAGCTCTCTGGGGCACCTCACGAGAAAGAATGGTGACACGTCTTGGGCTCTGGGCTGGGCAGACACGCAGGGCGAGGAGAGGTCGGTGCCTGTGCTTCACTCCCCTTCCCTCCTGGAGCAGCCCCACCATCACCTCAGACAGACTCACGTCACTGAAACGGAAAATGTTAAGCCATCCCACTTCTCTTTACCTTTATGAATGCTTAAAACACAGTCTTGGAAAAATCTGTGGGCTCCTCACACATTCTCAGATATATTCCTTTGCTCCCGACTGAGTGAAATAATATGGCGCCCAGTGGAAGGGATCTGGGCCGTGCCAGCAGACGCTGTGGGGCTGTGCAACATATAACTGGAGGCAAGCAGTGAACACTCTCCTGACTGGGAAACTCCCATGGCCCCGAGCCTCAGTGAAGGCTGGCCCGGAGCGTCCCCGCCTGTTAACCAAATGTTCCACGTGGGACCCTTGTACAATCGTGCTTGGGGCCTGGTAACTAGACTGTGAGCATTGCCACGAATGAGGCCCAGTGCCAGCAACCGGGTGGCATTGACAAGGCTTGGCCCCACTAAGTACAATGTGTGGGGCTTTAAAAAAATTCTCAGCCCTATTTTTTTCCATCACTCTTTTGACAAATCTCAAAAAAGTCCTGCGCCCCTTTGCCCACCCCACCCCTCCACAGTCAAGGGCAAACGCCTCAGAGGAATACAATAAGTACAATAACGGAGATGAGAAAATGATCTAATGATCAGGCGTTCGAGTGAGATCTCATGAAAACAATTTTACCTCATGTACTTTTAACACATTTCACATACCACACACAGCAATTTACTGGGACGTGGATTTTAGCATGCGACCCTAATGGCAAGATAAGAATTACTGAGTTGAATGTGGGTTCACTAAGTATGCGGGAACCCTTTTATAGTGTTGACCCTGAGGAACAGGGCTAACACCCTGTTTATGGCCGCGTTGAGAGGAATTGTGTTTTTACTGTGTGTGGTTGTTATGTTTCAAGGGACATGATTTCACTGGTAGCTTTGCCAAATTTTTGTAATAACACGATTCGACGGTATTTCTATTTAAGCACCACAATCTCATGCCGTTTATTTGGGGGGGGGGGGGAGAAAAAAACAATAAAAAAAGAAGGAATTTCAGCCAAATCCAGGTTACTCAGGGTTTAAGTTATAATCTAGCATGAAGACTATCCCAAATATTGGCTTTTCCTCTTCACCTTTAGTTAGTTCTTCACCTCAGGGAGAAGGTACTGCTTTGTAGTGCATTCCCAAAGAGGAATCAGTGGGATTTAAGTAATTAATTTCTTGTGAGAAACACCACCTAGATGCTTTTATAATAGTGTGTGTGTGTGTGTGTGTGTGTGTGTGTGTGTGTGACAGGAAGAGAGAGAGAAAGAGAGAGAATTGAGAGGTATTGGTGATATTTTCTGTTACCTATAAATTTAACTTACTTGGACTGCGTGAGCACCTCTTAGGGCAGATCATGAGGAGATTGCTGTATTTTATCCATTGTATACTTTTGAAAGTTAAACTATGAAGGACAGGAAAACGCGTCTGGATGTGATGATAACACACCACACGTGCATAAACCTGAGGTAATTGTAGGGGTGAAGTTGTCTGTGGATATATCTCAGGCTTTGGGAAGACCTACGAGCCTTCCAGAAAGATGAATTTAAAAACAGGAAGCATTTTATTGTCGATAAGGAAATCTTACTTTGCGAGAGTAAAATTGCGCAGAGCCAAATCCTGAACTCTCCATAGCTTCTTCGTTTTCTCTTTGGCAATGCTGTGACTTCCTAACTAGTGACCAAAAAAAAATCAAGTTGAAGAGGAAAGCCTCTGATCGGTCCTTCAAACCATTTGTTTACATTATAGTCAATATCAGTATGTTTGATGGATTGAATTCTTATTTGCCTTTGGAAGACTTCAGTGGGAGGAAGTTGATGTCTAACTAGAAGAGATGGGAGCCATTATACAAAAAGCTTAAAACTCAACCAACTGAACGCCGCTGGTCACGTCACCAGGAATCTCACTTTTATCTTTTCAACTGAGTTGCAACTAGGTGTTGGGCCACGTGGACTCTTTCCTTTTGATGACACAAAGTAGTGCGTGCACCAAGAACACGCCGGGTCTGGGCCCACGGGCTATCAAAAGGGCTGACTGAGCCCGTGCCTCCAACTGTGGAGAAAATCAGTCTGGCACAGAGGAGACCAAACTCAGTCAAGAGCGTGATTTGTTCTCATTTTCCACCTGGCGGGTTTGGTGCTATTGTTCACACAGCCATGGTTGTCCCAGTGTTGGGTGGTTCACAGTCCTCCTTGCTGAGCACCTCTTTTTTCTACCTTCCTTGTTGAGACGTTGACTTGGTCTCCTAGGAACAGCTCCTTTTGACCCAATGGACAGGGAAGTGGATTGAAAACTGTCAAGAAAAAAAAAAGAGAGTACATTTTAATGGAAAAATGAGGTATTTTCCATTGTGGTAAAATGTCTTTTTTTCAATCATAAAATTGCTCAAAAGAGGAAGCAAAAAGAGGAACACGTATTCATTTGTTTTTACTTGAGTTCATAAAATGAGTTCTCGAGAAAGCTAGCAGCCATCTATTTCGAAGAACGGTGACTTCTCTTTGACACCCAAATATTGTATCATTTCCAGAGCATAATTATCCGTCACAGTGATCTGAGCTTGTAAATATGACTGTAGACCAAAAACGAGTAGTTTGAACCTCCCTGTGTGGAGACTCAACATGACCATATAAGAAAGAGGGTGAGAGGGAGGGGAGGGGAAGGAAGGAGAGAGAATGCGTATCTGCATATGTGCCTTTTCAAATGACAAGATCAGAGACTGTGAAGAGTTAGACAACATCTCTCCTTTTGTAGTCGGTTAACTGATACTAAAGAGGTATTGGTCTAGCAGGTAAGTGACTTGTTCAAGCATGATATGTTCACGATACGTTCAAGCATGGCATTTCCTACTGAGCCCTGTAGTCCAGAGTTGTGTATGGATGTTCACGGTGGGGCGCATCTGTGCGACAGGATAGACTCAGACGTGTTATTCAGGGAGACTCTTCTTGTTCCCAATACTCCCTGGTTGGGGAACTACTTAACTACAGATTGTAAGTCACAACTGTTCCACGCAGAGGGGAGAGCTAGGCTCCCGGCTACAAAATGTTGAAAACCACAGCACAGAAGCCACATACAACACCCAACCGCCAGCTTGCCACTAAGATAGTAGAGAAAACAGAAAGGAGGCAGATGTGGTCGCTGCCCAGTTGGCATCGGTGGCAGGAACAAGGCTTCAAATGAAGTGAGTGGTGGGGGTGTGGGGTGTTTGTTATGCTCCCCTTAAAGTTCCCTTCCTACCCTCCCAGACCTGGCTGGAGACCCTTTTTCTTTTCGTGTTAACCATCCAATGTGACAATGACCATGGCGGTCTCCACAACAGCACCACGGCAGCCGTTTGGAAAGTGAGCGTTTTTCCTCCCTGCCTGAACCCTTCTGCCTGGCAGATCTCACCCCCTTTTCCTTCTCCCTGGCAGATTCTTCTCTGCGTGTGACTCTGAAGAAAGAGAAGCCAGGGCTTTCTAGAATGCTAATGGTAAGGAAGCAGAGTGGGGCGCTCCTTTAAAAAGCCAGGAATGACCATACATGGCGTTAGGAGTCCACTCATGAGCTGGCTGTTCCTGATGGTGGTTCTCCAAGTCTTTGGGTGGGGAAGTCTGAAGGAGGGCTGACTCTCAGAAGCACTCAAGATCATGAACTTGGGTCAGTAACATAGATTGAGGCCTATCTATGTTCTAGATTCCTTTTTACTATCTTATTAAATCCAAAACAATGACTTTTCAGTGAAGATATTGTTATCAAAAGAATATAGGGTCATTTGGGTGGCTCAGCCGGTTAAGCCGGCTGACTTTGGCTCAGGTCATGATCTCACGGTTGACCAGTTCGAGCCCCGAGTCGGGCTCTGTGCTGACAGCTCAGAGCCTGGAGCCTGCTTCAGATTCTGTGTCTCCCTCTTTCTCTGCCCCTCCCCTGCTTGTACTCTGTCTCTGTCTCTCTCTCAAAAATAAATAAAAATTAAAAAATTAAAAAAAAAAGAATATAAACAGGATGAAAGCAGGAACCTGGGTTCGTTCGTATACGCCGAGCACTTGGTACGTTTGCTTTCTGAATGATTTAATCAACATTATCCATACAGATGAAGAAACAGAGGATTAGGGAGATTCGATACTCTGTCAGATTCACCCGGCTAGATACTGGCAGTACTGGGAATCAGGTTTGGTACTGTGTGAAGGTTTTATGCTGTGTGGGGGGCCTTGTGCCCCAGAATCCCCTTTCTCTGTGTGGTTCCAGGCAGGGATTGGCACAAGAGGAATTTGCAGGGGACTTGGAAGGCGGAAGTAAAACGGCAGCCTTGTGGGTATGGGGCGACATCTCGTTGCAGAGCCCGGATCCCAGCAGAGCCCCTCCTCTAGGTTCTTGGAATCCTGGGCCGTATGCAGCTTTGTGGCAAAGGGCACCGGCTGCTTCTACAGGTTATCTATAGTGTCCAGGTTGGAGGCCATGGGAATGAGACATGGGTTCGGGTTCATCCTTCGTCTCCCTGCTTCATGTTCAGCTCAGCTTCCTGACGCGGGCTCTGCCGACCTGTAGTGACTTCAGGGCCACTTTCAGAGGCAGAAGCCTCCAACAGGCTTTGTCACCAGCTCCCACAATTGTGTGTGGTCTTGCGCCTACAGTAAACTCTTTATTTCACGTCACGTATGGTGGTTCCGCTTCCCGCCATCCAACTGTAGCTGTTACCTTCCTTCAGACTCCAACCGTGTGGTAGGCTGCACCCACAAGGATAGCAGGAGAGAGCAGGCTGGTTTCAGTGGGATTTGAACCCTTGGCCTCTGGGAACCTAAGGACTTCCTCAATCAGCCACTCAGAGAACAAAGGTGGGTGAGGTACTCCATGCAAAACAGAAGACTGAGAAGTCATTTCAGTGTTTTAATTTACTTTAACAGATTGCCGGGCTATTTTGTAGCTAATTCTGTCTTTAAGAGGGGCTAAAAATAAACTGACAAAAAAGTTTCCATGGCCGTTTGTGAACAATGCAAAAAAAGGACGATTTTCTGATTTTCGAATCAATGCTTTTCAATATCTTTGCCACGGTCTGCATTTATGCGCCAAACATCTGTGTGTGGAATGCAAACGTGTTCTCTGTTATTACCTAGATGAAACATCTGGAGGGATGATATTTTCCCATTTTTCATTCATTTGGTGTCATATAAGATCTAGGCATCAACACGCGTCTCTTTTCCTTTTTTTTTTTTTAATGTATCTTTTTATTTTTCAGTGGGATTTTTCTGGAAAACAATTTTGCAAGGTGCAAGTTACTCAGATGAAGTGTTGAAATCTTGGCTGTAGGAAAAGCTAAGCATAATCAACCAACACTTACTTCAACCCTAACTACAGCACTTCTGAGGTTTACTCTTTGCCATTAACACGTTCCTTTTGCTGTCTTCTTGCGTACTGTATGCCCTGGGACTTTCCTGGGTTTCTCTACCTTCTGCTTTTGGGGTAATATTGGTTTAACCACCAGAAGAACAACATTAGAAAGATCTAATTTTCTTACATGGGAGCACAGAGAGGCTTTCTATAGCTCCTTGTTTTCACTGTTATTTCCAGGAGCCTTCTCTGGCTCCTTAAAGAATCCTTCCTTGCCCCCAGACTTCCTGCATTGCTACCCTTTCTCTCTTCAATATGTACACGGTCTGATTAAGGGGAGAAAATATGCCCATAGATTGGTGCTTCCTTGTTCATTGTGGATTAGAATTGCCAGATAAACTACAGGATGCTCAAGTAAATTCGAATTTCATCTAAACAAAGATAATTGTTAGTATACGTTTTTCTCAGGACATACTTACGCTAAGAAAAATTTTGTTGGAGAGCTGAAATTTAATTTTAACTAGGCGTCCTGAATTGCATTTGCTAAACTGGCAACCTTAGTGTGGATGCTTTCTGTATCCCCAGTCCCCTAAGGTCCCTGCTTTCTAAATCCTGCACATGGACAGGACTGCCAATAGTAAGCCAAACTTTGGACGGTTTACCAGATTCTCTTTGAGTACCGTATTTGCTTTCTAGCATTTGGATGGGTTCCTCAGTTCTGCCACAAACACAAAGTATCAATTCAGCATAAGGAATAGAGTCAATAATATTGTAACAATTTTGTATAGTGACAGACGGGTAACTAAACTTACCGTGGTGAGCATTTTGTAACGTGTAGAAATGAGATCCACAATCCCGGAACCGTGGAGAATTAGGGTTTGGTGTATACTTGAACTATGTTGTTCATATGTCCTATGTTCTATGTTGCATACCTGGAACTGATGTATTATTATATGTCAGCTCTACCTCAAAGAACAGAAAAACTCTACTAGGGTATTTGATGTAAACCTTATTTTCCTGTTTTGTCCGCAGAGCTAAAGAGGTGGAAACATCCTACAAGGCACAGCCATCTTTCTCAAATGGCTTGCTCACAGACTTAACAAACAGCTTCAACTCTCTCTGGGTTACACAGCTTTTCTTCTGTGTCCTTCCTCTTCTTTCCAAAGTCGCCAGTCCTCTTTTCTTGCAAGAGTAATGGCCTACTGTGTTCAAATCTGAACTGGCCTAACATTTGTGCATCCAGGTTTTCCTGCTCAGGAGTGGGCATCTGAACACAGATGGCCTTCCTGGACTGGAGTGTTGATTCTTGTTACCTACACTTGTTAACACAGTGTAGACAGAGAATTGTGAGCAATAACTCAGGAAGGTTCCGAGGAGGATAGAAAGACTTCGTGAAATCAGTTTGAAAAGAACATGTATCAGGCTTTTGCAGATTCTAAAACGAACACGTGTTCATTGTAGAAAAAGAAGCAAACACGCAAAAGCATAAAGAACAAAATAAAAACAATCTGACAAACAGATGACCAGTGTTAATATTTTTGGCGTCTGTTTTTGGTGTATGTTTCAAGTATTTTTCTATAAACACGCTTGGACAAGAATAGCATGACACCTAAAAATACTCCATCCGATTTTTGTTGTTGTTATTATTTAACAGTGGATTGTGAGCATTGTTTTCTATGTACACTTTACTTGCACATCAATAATTCTCCCCATGGCTTTGGGGGTACAGAGCTCACTCAAGAAAGCAATGAAAGCTTTGAGGGCTTCTTCCAGGAAAACTCTATGTACCCAGAGAATTTTGGATAACATTTCAGATTCTTAGAATGGATGGGTAGATCCTTCAGGTAAAGAGGCTCTCTTCTAAAACATCATTCTAAAACATCACAACTGATTTTAATTAGTACCTGCATATGGGGCATTTTGAGTAAGAATTCAGCCACTCAGAATCTATAGACCAATGGGCCAATTAGACATTTGTTACTTTGGGACCTTAGGCACCAAGGTTTTTTTTTGCTTTTGTTTTTCTTTTCTTGGCATCTAGGTTTAGGCCATGGTAAAGAGGAACGATTAGCACATTTGCAGATTGCCCTTCTGTTTGCATGTCAGTTCTGAAGATTGTTGAGCTGATGGTCGTCCCTTGGTTACGAGCCAACAGCAGTCATGAGCAAGAAACCTTGTTTGGATTTCACAAGAACCTTGTCACGAGGCTTGCATTTCCTGTAGGAAAGCTGAATTTGCCAGTGCACTCACTCTGAGTAAGACTAATACTCTTCCCTCAGCAGAAGACTTTTGCTGAAGGTAAAAATTAATTCTGAAACACAAAATCAATTAGTCCCTGAATGTCAAAGACATCTTTTGGCCGTTTTTCTTCTGTATGTAGCTTCCAGTCTATTTCTGCAGTTAGAGAGGAGACAAGGCAGCTAGGGGATGTGTGAAAAGATGTGGTCCTCTCAAGGAGGATCGTTTGGTCCTTCTGTCCCCCTGCACGGCTGGCCTGGGCCTGTGGGCATCTGCAGGGCTGTTCACATATTACTATTTCTAACTACAGGTGATTATAGGTGCTATTTGTTGGGCGCCTGTTGTATGCTGGCCATTGGGCTAGATGTTTTATCTAAATTACTTTAAATTCTGACCACTCTGAAAAGCAGGTACAATTTTTCCTTTATGTGGAAGAGGCAGTGCAGCTGAGTGGCTAAGAGTTCGGGTTCTGGCTCTCTACAGTCTAGTTACATATTTGTTACCCATGGGAGCTTGGGAGAGGTACTTTGCCTTCTTGTGGCTCATTTCCTTCAAAGAGGGGAGGGGGGTCAATAGGGATGTGAATCCAAGTCGATCAGACCTTCTATCCTACACATACCGCAAGGGTTCAAAAGTCAGAGAGATGTTCTCCTTGTCCTTGAACACGGGAGAATATTTTGTGCACATAGAATAGCATCCAAGTATGATGGAAATAGCCCCAAATAGGTAGAGGTCAGGGTTTGAATCCTGGTCCAGCTACTAACTAGCTTTGTGACCTTTGGCAAATGACCTGATCTCTCTGAACCTCTGTTTCCTCATACAGAAGGTGGGGGGGTCACATTTACTTTCCCCATCTGTCAGGGCTGTTGGGGATGTTAAATGAGAGAATGTGGGTGAAGTTGCTGATACAGATAGCAATTATTGTGGCTTCTGTTGCTGCCGTTTCTTTCCTTTTTTTTTAATTAAACATTTTAAAATTTTCGAGAGACGGATAGAGCATGGGAGGGATGGGGAGAAGCAGAGGGAGAGAGGAACCGAGGATCCGAAGCAGGCTCCGTGTTGACAGCAGCGAGCCCAGCCCGGGGCTCAAACTCACCAACTGTGAGATCATGAGCTGAGAGGAAGTCAGATGCTTAACTGACGGAGCCACCCAGGTGCCCCATTGTTGCTGCTGTTTCTGACTACATTGTTGGCTCTTGGCAAAGAAGGAATATTTGTTAAGTTCTATTCTGTGCCATGTGCAAAGTCTGATGTAACTATTGTTTTACACGATCCTCCAATAACCCCGAGTCTAGGGACGGTCAGTACTTTGCAGAAGGCCCCATGGTTAGTTATGGGGCTGGGGATTGCAGAGAAATTGCTATGCCCTATTGTCTGCCTATGAAACAGCTCTTCAGTGCCTCCATTATAAAATCCATTATTTTCATATTTTAAAATCTTTGAAAACTGGGTTCTAAGAACTGATGTGAATAAGTTTTAAGAAAACCCTGACATTTTATTTTGTGTGTATTTTCATGTCTGCACACATGTTTTCTAGGATTAAAAAACCCATGTGAGAGAAGTCTAAAGAGCTCTCGTAATGAGTAGAAATGGAAATTAAAAAGGGTACGGGGCGCCTGGGTGGCTCAGTCAGCTAAGTGTCCGACTTTGGCTCAGGTCATGATCTCATGGGTCATGAGTTCGAGCCCCGTGTCGGGCTCCGTGCTGACAGCTCAGAGCCTGGAACCTGCCTCAGATTTGTGTCTCCCTCTCTGTGTCCCTAACCTGCTTACACTCTCTCTCTCTCTCTCTCTTTCTCAAAAATAAACAAACATTAAAAAAAAAAAAAGGATAAAGTAACATGGCAGAGTTTAACTGGGAACATTTTTTTTGTTCTTTTGGATGCATAAAATAAAGGTGCATCTTACAATGGACAGTATGTTAGATTCAATGACATAGAATGAGACTAAGAAATGTCTAATAAGTGTGAGATGCTTTATGTATATGATCTCTGGTCTACAGGTGAAGTGGACAATCTTATTACTGTTCAAGTTTACAGATGAGGAAACTGAGATTGAGAAATGGTACAACGTGCCTAAGGCTGCACAACTAGTACATAGAAGGGCTAAAAATGAAACTAGATTGTCTTGGGCTGTAGAGCCTGAGCCCTTTCCACTAGGCCATATTGCTTTTTGCTTCCAGAGGGAAAATACATTTGGTAACGTAGCCAGATGTACTGACTTATTTAGTATCTGGCACCTCATTAACCTCTGACCACCTCTGAAACCAAAAACTGATATCCGAGACCCGATATCTGTGATGTGTTTGGACAACTGGACAGAATATTTTGGATAGGAATCTAATATCTCATTTGTGGGTCCTGCGTTTCCTCGCGTGTCCTCACCCCCAACCGTCAATGGAGAAGCCGCAGCATTTTCTCAAAGGAGCTAGACAGGCTGTGGTCCTGGGAGCCACAGGAGGTGGGAGCTGTACGGCAGCTGAAGGCCTGAGCAGAAGGGGCCCCTGGATTCTCCATCTCTTTATTCTACAGCTGAAGCCACCGTGCAACCACTAAGCCTTTGGAGTTCACGGGGTTCCAAAGGGCAGAAACCTTCCACATCGTGAAGGCCCCATGTCAACCCTGATTTCACCACAGAACCGTTGGTGCAAACAGGAGCTTTCTGAAGGATATGGTGACTCTCCCCAGCATGAGGTTAGCTGTGGTGTTGTTGGTGCGGACTCAAGAACTCTGGGAAGGTGGTTGCGGGCCACATTCATTGTACAAACCGGTATTGAAAGTCAACTACGCATCGGGCGGTGGGTGTCTCAAAGGGGCTGGGTGTCTCAGAGGCAGCCTCATTCTCAAAGAGCCCACATCTAGATGGCCATTGGGAGATAGAGCTCAGAAACAGGGTTACCAGATAATGCAGCAGGGAGGAGCTGGTTGAAGGGAAGAAGTCTCTCTGGGGTGTCTCAGAGTCATTGAGCCAGGCTAGATGTGGGATGGGAACACAAGAACCGAACTTCCCTAAAACCTACTTCTGTGGTATTTGGAATCATATTGCACTTCACAGCACTCGTTCATCTACACGTATTGATTGGAGAAAAATACGAATAAGAAATAAGACACGGTTCCTGGCCTCACGGAATGGCTACCTAGTACACTTCTGTTGTGTTTCCTCAAGCAGTGCCTTGAGAGTTAAGTAGGTAGCTAGGAAAGGCTACTTCCAGAGTCAGTCCTTAACTGCATTGTAAATCTATCCGATTCCTCCCCCGGCCATCCCTTCTCTCTGTGGCACTCCCGGCCCACCCTCGTTAGACATCTCTCTCTCCATCACCCTCTCTCCACAACTTGCTACTTCCGGTGCTTCCAACGGTGTGGGAAGTGCCAGGAAAGAGAGGGGCTCGGTGTGATGGGGACATTACAGCAGGGGGCTTCTTAGGACCCGGAAGCCCCAGGAATGCAGGGAATCATTTTCTATTAGAATGATGCCTAGAACCGTGGCAGGAGACGAAGGGAGACATTTGGTGGCAACTTGTTGCTTAGTGCTCCCCACCAAACACACAGTGTGGAAGTAGCTGCCTACTTTTCCCTAAATTACTTGGGCTTTGGTTGGAGTCTGGGAGAAAATCACGCTGTATGGTTTCCGTTTAGGCTCTTAGTACCTCTTGGCCACGTTTGGATGAACTTGTCCCGTCTGGGCCCAGACAGGCCTCATCTTTCTCTGCATAAACCCACAGCTGACCTTGCAGATTGGTAATGGTTCCCCTTCTTTTTCCTTCATGAGGGGGGTATGAGGAGAACAAGGCCGGATGGTAATTATAACCATCTGGTGGCTGCTTTATGATTTGGTCATATTAAGGTTCTTGGGAAACTCTCCATTGGTCTCAGTTAATATCTTTCAAATTGTGTTTGCCTTGACATTTTCCCTGAGCCCTCTATCTTCTTGTTATGCCTTCTAGAACTATCCCGCACATCCGGGGCTTGGAGAGAAGCCCCCCGGGGATGATGGGATCACTGCTCTGTCAAGGAGAAGGCAGCCAGCCGCTCCACGGGGCCAGGAGGAGGCGGCACAGACTTGGGGCAGAAAGAGAATGTGGACCTTATTTTGACATACACTTTGCATTCATTTCACTCGAGAGTTCCACAAGGAATAATACATCAGTAGTGATCTCCATGACAACGAGGGGATCTCTTCTGAGTTGGAGACTTGGCTGATAGATGGGCCAATAGTGGAAGCCTGTTGTTTGCGAGAAAGAATTGTCTGATTTACAACACAACTAGCCTATCTGCAATAATCTGCCCATGAATGAAAGTCCAAATGTCGAAAGACTAGCCCTGCAGTGGGGGAGAAGTAGGTAAACTAAGAATGCTGATTGCTTTCATTCAACAAGAGGTGTTTTCTTGAGCTGCTACTACATATTCAGGTCACTGTAAAATGATGGGGCACATAGTGGTGTATATGACATCGTCTGCCCCCTCAAAAACCATACTGTTCAGTTGAGATGTAAGGTGTATGGTAAAACCCTAACATAAATTTACAAGTAGAATAGGAAATGAAGCATATACTGTAAATAGTTAGCAAGATGTCTCCTGAAGAGAAGCCCTTTTATGTTTCATATCATTTTATTTTTTTTTAATTTTTTTTTTTTAACGTTTATTTATTTTTGAGACAGAGAGAGACAGAGCGTGAACGGGGGAGGGTCAGAGAGAGAGGGAGACACAGAATCTGAAACAGGCTCCAGGCTCTGAGCTGTCAGCACAGAGCCCAATGCGGGGCTTGAACTCACGGACCGGACCGAGAGATCATGACCTGAGCCGAAGTCGGACGCTTAACCGACGGAGCCACCCAGGCGCCCCTCATATCATTTTAAAAGGTGGCCTGAGGGACGTCTGGGTGGCTCCGTCAGTTTAGCGTCTGACTGGATTTTGGCTCAGGTTCATGAGTTCGAGGCCCACAGTGGGCTCTGTGCTGACAGCGGAGTCTGCTTGGGATTCTCTCTCTTTCCCTCTCTCTCTCCCCCTCCCCTGCTTGCTATTTGCTCTCTCTCTCTCTTAAAAAAAAAAAAAAGGCATGATTTTGGTAAGATCTACTTACTTTGTGTTTTTATGTATTTTCCAGTAAAAAATTATTTTAAAATTTTAATAATCAACCGGTTTAAAAATCAACCCAATTAAACAATAGATAAGTAGTTTTACAAGCAGTACTCCACCTAGTGCAAAAATGGGGTCTTTCTAATCCCTTTGAAAAGGAATCGAATCCCATGGGCTGATGACACTGGGGAAATCTCCCATGATGGTCTGGAATAGGTTCTCAGAGAAAGAACATACGAGAATCATTGGTGGTAAAGGGGGTTTGAGGAGGGAAAATTGACCGTGGATAACACTGAGATCTCAGTGTTGCTCACCAATGGCCATAAGTGGCCCACAGCTGTTTTTCCCTTTTTTTCTTTTTCCTTTTTTACGGTTGTACTCAAAAAAGTATCTTTTTAAAAGGTGAGCAATGAAGGAAAGAAAGAAAATCTTGAGGTCGGAGGAAAAACAAGCTCAGTTAACATTCTTGTGGGTGACAAAATATACCCAAAACTCACTTTCCTGGAAGGAGGGATTTTTGAAATTAATTCTTGGTCACACTGAGGTAAATCTTGTGAAACTGGACCAGCCTTGGTAGCAAAGCTGACCTCTGAGGAATCACACGCAGTCATGTTCAGGTTGCCACAGGCTCGGCTTCTCTGCCCCTTTCTAAATTCAGTGTTCTTGAATCTTGAGGATAAACATCAGGGCCTTTGGAATTTGTATAACACATTTTCTTCCCAGGATTTGGTATGTAGGATTATACCAATGGCGAGAGGTCAGATGTCTTCTTCAGAGACTGATGTTAATACAATGCCAGGTATATTTGCCAGGGTTCTTCAAAGAAACAGAAGCAATGGGGCATACGTATATATATGCACATCTTATGGGATATATATTGATGTATAGATTCTTCATTTACATACATAAATGCATAAATGAACGCCTACTGAAATGCATACATAAATAACATTGTATGTTTACAAAACGTATGTGTATATACATAATAATAAACAAATACTATATATGTATATAAAATAAAATAAAACATTATGTATATATACATAGAGACAGAGACAGAGGGAAATTTCTTTGGAAGAACTGACTCATGTGATTGTTGGAGCTGGCAAGTCTGAAACGTGCTGGGCAGGCTGGCAGGTGGAGGCCCGGAGAAGGGTTGATGTTGCAGTCTTGAGTCTGAAGGAAATTGGGGGGCAATATCTATTCCTTTTCTGGGAAACTCAGACTTGCCGATAATTGCCTTGAATTGTTGGATGCAGCTCACCCACATTATGGAGGACAATCTGCTTTATTCAAAGTTTGCTGACGTAAACGTTAATCAGATCTAAAAAATACCTGGATAGCCACACCCGGACTGATATGTGGCCGAGCAACTGGGCACGATAGTCTCTCCAGGTTGATACATAAAATGAACCAACACACCAGTCAAGGATAGGTCAGTTCTCCCTCCCTGAAGGTGCAGTTCTTTTCACACAGGGTTTTTTAAAAAAAATTTTTGTTTCTTTTTTTTTTAATGTTTATTTATTTTTTAGAGAGAGAGAGAGATAGAGAGAGAGAGAACGAACAAAGGAGTGGCAGAGAGAGAGGGGGACCCAGCATCCAAAGTGGGCTCCATCTGTGCTCCGAGCTGGCAGCACAGAGCCTGATGTGGGGCTCAAACCCACAAACCATGAGGTCCTGACCTGAGCTGAAGTCAGACACTTAATCGACGGAGCCACCCGGGCGCCCTTCACAAAGGAAAATGCAAGCACTACTTTCCCCATCTTCATTCTTCTGATGGTAGAGGGGGGTATTTTTGGAAGTGGGGGAGGTTTCATCACCTCATTTCTTCAGCTTCCTCTGTATTAGTGATTGAGGCTCTGGGTCCTCTTCCTTCTGTCTCCTCCTCCGAATTCTGGTAGAAAAGTTGGGGAGCTTCCCTTTCTCAGGAGAGTTGGGGTGGGGCCGTATCTGTCCGCGTGTTCCACAGATCATGAGAAAGAACCCACAGGCTAATGACATGGCAGCGTTGGATTCCATTCCTTACGGCACGATTAGCTGAGTTCTGTCCCATGGCCATCAGTGGAGGCAGGGTGCGGAGGATGCCTGGCGAAACGTGCCCCTCGGGTCCTTTCTTTTCTCTGCTTCTGCTGCTTCAGGCTCTCCCACTGCCGACAGATGGATGGAGCGCAGCCCCAGAGGGTGCAAACAGGACACGCCTGTGCTGCCTCGCTACCTGGCCAAGCCTGTCCCGGGGCCGGTGTACTTGAGAAATGCCACGGTTGCCCGGTCATTCTGCAGTAACAAGCAGAGACCATGGTAGGCTTTTTCTCTTTGTCCATCTCCCCCTTATCCATGCTTGTTGTGGTTTCAAACTCTTCCCATGGTCGGAGCTTCAGGTGAGTAAGAGACAGAAAGAGCTTACTTACGGCCCTTTGGGTACATTTGGTTTTGGTGTTTCCTGGGCTTGGTGGATAAGCCAGACTGACTCGCTTCCAGACATGAATTGTTTATTTGCTATTAATATAAGTCTCATGCATTACTCCCAACTGTCCCCCACCCCCCTTCTTCATAGTTGCATTTGATTTTTCCTTAATATAATTTTGCTTAACATAATAATGTTTATGTAGTAGTGTTGATTGCTGGGTCAAGTAGTTTACTATAATTTTTTCTTTCTACTTCAAAAAGTTATATCTTACTCCCAGTCACCACCTGGACGTAGCATTTGAGGAAATTGCCTCAAATTCCAAAGACACTGCCTTTTGTCTTGTCTTCTGGTATTCAGGATTACTATTAAGAAGTCAGATACCAATCTAACTCCTAGTATGATAGTTCCCAAGAACTACTGTCTACTCTCTGGAAATTTTTGGGATTTTAAAAAGATTTTATTTTTAAATAATCTCTACATCTGCCGTGGGGCTCAAACTTACGACCCCAAGATCAAGAGTCACATATTCTACTGACTAAGTCAGCCATGTACCTCAGGATCTTCTTTGTTTTGCTTGATGTTCTAAAATTTCACAATGAAATTCTTGGGGGTCATTTTTTATTAATTTATTAGGATCTTTGTGGATACTCATTACTGCAGATTTGGGATATTTCCCCCATATTGTTCTGTGCTCATTTAGTCAATTGTGTTTCCTCTATTCTCTTTGAAACTTCTATTAGCTGGAAATTGAAACTCCTGAATTGATTTTTTACTTGTCTTATCTTTTATGCCCTGTTTTTTATCTTTCAGTTTCTTTTCTGAAATAATTTCTTTACTGTGTTATCTTACTCTTCTATTGAATATTCTATTTCTGCTGTGATTTTTTTTTTTTTAATTTTCAAGAGCTCTTTCTTGTTCTTTGCACATTCCCCATTATATAGTATTTTGTTTTTGTTTTACAAGCTCATATCTTTACTTATCTCTCTGAGATATTGACAGTAGTTTGGGAAGTTTTTTCCTTCTCCCTCCATTCCTATATTTCTTGAATCCAGGCAACAGATTGAGTTCAGGTTTTGTCCACGTGCATTTGTCCTGGGCCTGGGATGATGGTGCAATGATTACTCAAGGCATATTCTTCTCATGGAAGGTCACTGGAACACAAAAGACCGGGTCCTACAAGCACATTTAAAGGATTTACTCACATAACATCTATTCATGTTCCATGGGCCAAAGCCAGCAATATGGTCAGGTCCAAAGTCAGGTGAGCAGGGAACTAGTATCCGCCCCAAGGCAGTTAATTTACTGAACAAGCAAAACCACAAATGCACACTCGCGCACACACACACACACTCACACATAAGCACAAGTCACAAAGAACTCATACCCATCAGGCTTTAGCTTTAAGAATGAAATGTTTCATTTGGCAGATTTGGATCATAAATATTGCTTATGTGGTTTGTAAAAGGATGAGAGAGAGTAACAATTTCTGCATTTAAATTTTCATGATGGTAATAGTAAAGGTTATTTCTCATCAAGTTTAGACAAAGATTTAGTTGGACTCCCTTTCTCAAGAATTCCATGACTCCATTTGCTTTCCGAAACAACTTCTCTGAAGATGGATTCTGATCTACTATCATATCTTTGTGTTTATTGAGTTGACTACGGAATCACTTCCATCACTTGAACGGCCCCATTTTTCTTCAACAAACATGAATGAGAGCCAATGAACACACTCATTTATTTATTATTTATTTATTTATTTATTTATTTATTTATTTATTATTTATTATTTCTTCCTAATAGGAAGAAATCCTATTAGGGCTATTGTAGGTGGCGTAGTGGGTGAACACCCAGCCAGCTGCCTGCCTCTGGAGGTTTCGTTGGAAAGCCTGGCTTGGCTTCCTGGTGGAAATATGTCTAGTGGTCTCATCCTCTTCTGAGACATCTGTTCAGTTCACTAAACCACTGCTTGTCTCAGCACGGTGTCCTAACCTCTTGGGAGAGGCCTCCAGAATGGTAGGCGATATAATCTGTGTGTTAGGAACGAGGTGTGTGGGGAAGCTTTCATAGTGTCTCTCTACATCAGTTTTCCAGAAAAGAGCATATGAAGTCTCCCTTCCTTTGATTTAATGAACTCCTGGTTGAAATAGGGTATCTTATCTCATCTTGGAATAAAGTTTTCAGAAGTAAAAAAAGGCTTGTATTTTGGACTCTACCTAAGAATTATGAAAGTTACTAAGTTAAAAGTTCGTCTTCAACACTTCTCAGTTAACAGAGACAGTTCTGTGTTTATGTGGTGTATGTTTGTTTATGTGGTGATCAGGCTTTGATCCTTTGGGGTGAAGCTTCAGGCTTCACACACACACACACACACACACACACACACAGAATACACACACGCACACACACACTCAACTGTGGGATAAAGGAACATACCAGAGTTTATGAGCATTGGGATTTAATTCTGGGAAACCCTGTCTTTTGGCATCTGCCAATATATCCTCTGGAATTTATTATGTACCCGCAATGTCTCTTCGAACAGCCCTTCTTCTCTCTTTCCACAGCCACTAGCTTCATTTCAGCCCTTGTCACCTCACACCTGTGTTATAAAAACAGCTTAGTCTCTTGTCTCTCTGGCTCCAAACTCCCCCAGTCTCACCTCACATCTTTGACTGATGGACTAAGACTCCAAGACCTCGCTGTTATCAGGTCATTGCTTCCTCCACCTCTGCTAAAGAACTTCCTCACTGAGTCACTCAAACGAAGTTGTTTGCACCATTTTGCCAAGGCCTCGGTGGGAAGGTGATCTAAGAAGGTCTGATCATTAGAATCACTTGGGGAGATATGTACATGAAGATTCATGGCTGCCTTCTGTTGATGGGACTAAGGAAGCCACATTTAAAACACATTTTATTGAAGTATAATGTACATATAGAAATATGCACAAATCATGACAACTTGAATATTTTCATCATGAATATTCCCTTGCAGCCAACACCCAGATCAAGAAATAGAAAGTTAAGAGCAAAAGAGGGAGCCTCTAGCTTGACTTCTAAAAGGAATCTATATGTTTCTTAAAGCTTCCTAGGTTATTAGCTTGGTTTTGGCCATTGTTTCATGAGCGTTAACAAGGAACAGCTTGTGGTCTTAAAGTTACTTTCAGGTTCTCATATATACATACATACATACATATATATATATATATATATGTTTTTGCTCAACTAAATAGTAGGCTTCAAAGATCAAGAATTCTTCTTTTATTTACGTTATGTTCATTCCATTTCTCTCTCCTACAATATACCATTTCAAAATGTTCTTATTTTTGTTGATTGACCTGAGACAGGCTTGCTGTGATTATTACAGATTGCTTCCAAATACAGTATTTGTACACCTATACTTATGGGTAGTGGATACTTGATTTATGTTGAACAGTTGAATTATTTTGGCTCTTTTCTCCACATCCTAGCAAGGGGAAGGGCAAAGGGAAACACAGAAGGAGTACTGAGCTGGCTGTGAGTTAGAGGCAGTTAGGTGTCAGTTCAGGGACCCCCTAACCTGAAGCCGAGCCTCCTGGAACTAGGTTTTGCACCCTCCCCCCCTCCCCTGCCCCATTTTGAGGTTGCATTAGCGTTCCTTGGAAAAAGTAGATGAAAGGGCACATATTATGCAAACAATACAAATTGATTGAATAGAGTACATTTGAGACAATTACTTTAAACGATGCTAATATGTTATCTCTGTTAAGAACAGTTTCCTGCATAATATTTTATTAACAAAATCATTAACTGAGACCTGATAATATTATTGCTTCAAATGATAACCTGTGTTTTTTTTTTTTTTATTTTTGGTGTTTATTGATTTTTTGAGAGAGAGCATGAGCAGGGGAGGAGTAGAGAGAGAGGGAGACACAGAACCTGAAGCAGGCTCCAGGCTCCGAGCTGTCAGCACAGAGCCCGATGCGGGGTCGAACCCACCAACCATGAGATCGTGACGTGAGCCAAAGTCGGACGCTTAACCCACTGAGACACCCAGGCATCCCACCACCTGACTGGTTTTTAAACTCAATTTGTTATTACCGTGCATTCAAGTGATGAATGCAATTTGTTTACAGGAGCCTGTTCTCTCTGGAGTCTTAGGAAGGTTGTTGTTTCTTCTCTGAGACATCATATCTTTGCGATCTGGAGCCGGGTGTGCAAGATGGATAGCTGTGGGTCAAAAACCAGAAGCCACATTTTAAGCTGTCTCTGTCACATAGGTGCAAATAAGAAACATCATTGTAAAAGCCTGCGGCAGTAACTTTTTATATAATACAAAGAGTACGGTTCAAATTCAGGTGTTTATAAGAGCTGAGTACAAGATGTGGCCCCTGTTATGAAGGGACTTAAGAAGCCTTGAAGAGGTAACGTAAGATGAATGAGTGACATGTTGGTCTAAGGAGCCAGAGACTGGGAAGTTCATCTCTGGCTGGGGAGGGTGGGGCAGCTTCATGGGGAAAATGATACTTGAAATGGATCCTGAAGGACAGCTTCATGGGGAAGATGATACTTGAAATGGATCTTGAAGGATGGTGAAGCGTTTGACAGGCGGAGATTAGGACACAAACAGAGGCAAGGATGTGGGGAAATTACAGGGCAATTTTGGTGGAGAGCTTGGCTGGAACAGAAGCTCAGATGGGACCCTCAAGATAAATCTGATGAGGTAGCAAGGTCACGGATCGCAGAGCGCGTAGAATGCTGGCCCATAGTTAGGAAGCTCTTCCCATAGTCACGTCTGGATGAGGATGTACTAGTGGAAATTGAAAGGAGCTTGTTAATTTCACAGGGGTCTAATTTGGAAAAATCTCAGCAAGTTGGCGATTGCAACGTAGTGGGGAGGGAGACCAGGTGTCAAAAGAGGACTACTTTTTGAGCGTGGGTGACTAGAATAATGAAGGTGCCAATGAACCCAGACCCTTCCTCTCTTTCTTTTACAGCCTTGCTTCCAGAGGCAGTAATCTGTGTTCACTGTCATCCCTTTCATCTCAATCACTGCTCTAGCTGCTGGCATTTGTCCTGTCTACCTCACTGACTCTTATCCAAACCACCAATGACTTCCAGCCCACCAAATCTAATGAGAATGTTTCAGTTTTCAAGCATCGATCTCTTTACTGTGCTTGCACCGTTCACCATTCCCTTTGTGAAACTCTGTCCCACTGGATTTTATGATTTCTTTTTCAGCTCGAAAAACATTAAAACAACAATAACAACAACAACCCAGAAATCTGCCTGGGAATCAGAGATCTTTAACATAATAACAGAGCCAAGCGCAGGGCACAGCACCCAGGATGCAAACTGCCAGTCAGTCTAATGCGTTACTGCAGAGAAATCTTAGCCCTTTTGTTTCCTTGTGCCATAAATGGAGATGGCAAGCAAAACCCTGATTCTGTAGAAATGACAATGTCTAACTAACGAATTGCCCTAAACACAGAGATCAGAATGTGTGAGGTGCTAAATAACCTTGCGCACGTGGAGATTAAATTTGACCAAGTGATTTATTAGACAAGTCTAACAAGTGATATCATTGGCTCAAGAGAGCAGTATTGGATTGGTTTATAAGGTCTCTTGAATTTTGGAGGATTGAGTTGTGGACATTCATTGCTGTTTTAACTGCTGGGACCCAGCCCAGCTTTTAGGTTTCCAAACTTTGGGTTGTGACTTTTTAAATATGTATGTGTTTTTAATTGTTATTTATTTATTTTGAGAGAGAGAGAGATAGAAAACGGGCAGGGGAGGAGGCACAGAGAGAGAGGAGAGACAGAATCCCAAGTAGGCCCCACACTGTCAGTGTGCAGCCCCACGTGGGGCTCGAGTTCACAAACCATGGGATCATGACCTGAGCCGGAATCAAGAGTCAGACTCCTAACCAACTGAGCCACCCAGGCGCCCCTGGGCTGTGACATTTATTAGGGCTGCAACTTGATTAAAAGTGATGGAAGCTATTAAACTATGGTGGTTTAAGGAGCGAAAGTGAATAGATGTCACCCTCTGTTGGTTTTATTGAGCTGTAATTTTGTATACAAATTTGCTGTCTAGGCGAAGCTCACATTCATCATTTCCCCTAACATTGCTACACCACATTTCTCATTTTGCAAGTTAATGCGCAACTTTTCCCACTGCAGGCACATCAAACTCCAAATGGGACGTCAAGACCAGCCGCAGTCTTTCCGTCTGTTTCTGACGCCATCATCACAATGAAGGTTCTGCTGTCCGGTTAGGGCTGGCCATCTTGGTGTTGCCCCAAGTGATGGAAAACTGCCCCCTCTCTCTGTCTCTATCTCTTCAAAGCAAAGAGAGACAGGATGGTCAGAGGAAATATACTTGTGTTTGGTTGCTCTAATAATTAAGCAACCCCAGGAGCCAGTGAGCAGAGGGAGAACCAACGACAGAGACAATTTTAGGAACTGTTTGAGGAATATGCTTCCTCTTGCAAATATTTGGACTTCAGTCTTCAGCTTTGGGTTTTTTTTTTAAGTTTATTTGTTTATTTTGAGGTGGGGGTGGGGCAGAGGGGCAGGGAAAGAGAATCCCAAGCAGACTTTGAGCTCAGAGTCCCATGAGAGCTGGATTCCCGGAACTGTGAGATCATGACTTGACACAAAATCAAGAGTCAGATGTTTAACCCACTGAGCCACCCAGGCACCCTCAGCCTTGGGATCTAGAGCCTTGATTTTGGTATATAGGGTCTCTTTCCAGTTATTTCAAGGGTGGGGGGGGGTGGTTATAACCTCCTTAAAGATAACGTGTATTCACAATTCACCCAATTCTTCAAATAAATATAAGCTTCAAGGAAGGCTTGCTGTTCGTTCGTTTCTGGTATATGCAAAAAGCGGTCAGATAAAATGCACCCAAATTCAGCACACTGGAGGCAGGGGGTGGGGGATGGAGAAAATCTGTGTGTTTTGTAGTCAGTTGAGAGTCAAAACACAGCCGTTTTGATAGGAAATTTGTTCTGTGGCTCACGGTACTTTGTCAGCTTTTGCTTTCATTTCAGCTGATGGCCACAGTTTCAGTACACGTGTAGTACCCAACTCTGTCATTGTTCTGACATTCTAGGTTGCTTCGATTTTCAACACCTCCCAGTAATTACCATGTACTAATTTTGATCTCGCAGGATTGTTATGAGATCGGTCAGAATATTGGTTACATTCATACCACAGGGAATGGCACATAGGAGGTGCTCAATTATTATTTTTTTCTTTCTAGATTTATAGAGGTATACTTACAGGTAAAAATGTATATATTGAAGGTGTACAACGTGATGTTATGATATACCTGTGTGTTGTGACATGATTACCACAATCAAGCTAATTAACGTAGCCATCACCTCAAGTAGATACCTTTTTTTTTTTTTTTTTTTTTTTTTTTTTTTGGTATGAGAACAATTAAGACTTACCCTCAGCACATTTTGAGGATACCATCCAGTATTATGACCGATAGTCACTACACTACATATTGGATCTTCAGAATGTATTCATCTTGCATAACCAGAGCTTTGGACCCATTGATCAACATTTCTCCATTTCTCTTGCCTCCTAGCCCCTGACAACCATCATTCTACTCTCTGCTTCTATGAGTTCAACTTTTTTACATTCCGCGTGTGGATGAAATCCTGCAGCATTTGCTCTTCTGGGTCTGGTTCATTTCACTTAGCATAAGGTTCACCCATGTTGTCATAAATGGCAAGAGTTCCTTCTTTTTAAAGGCTGAGTAATATTCTAGTGTGTGTGTATCACATTTTCTTTGTTCCTCAGTCAATAGACCCTTGGATTATTTCCGTATCTTGACTTTTGTGGGTAATGCTGTAATGAACATGGAGGTGCAGATATCTCTTTTGAGATTCTGATTTTATTTCCTTTGGAAATTTTATTTCCTTCCTTACCCAGAAGTGAGAGTGCTAGATCATACAGTAGTCCTATTTTTTTTTTTAATTTTTTGAGGAAACTCCGCATTGTTTTCCATAGTGACTATAACGATTTGTATTCCCATCAGTTGTGTACAAGGCTTCTCTTTTCTCCACATCCTCACTGACACTTATCTCCTATCTTTTTGGTGATAGCCATTCTGATAGGTGTGAGGTGATATTTCATAGTGGTTTCAATTTTCATTCCCTTGATAGCTACTGATGTTGACCACCTTTTTGTGTACCTGTTGGCCACTTGTGTATCTTCTTTTGAGAAATATTTATTCAGGTCCCTTGTCCACTTTGCCATTGGGTTATTTGTTTCTTGTTGAGCTGTTTGAGCTCCTTTATATATTTTGGATATTAACCACTTATCAGATACATGGTTTAAAAAGATTTTCTCCCAATTTGTAGGTTATCTCTTCCCTCTGTTGATTGTTTTCTTTGCTGTGCAAGAACTTTTCAGTTAGATGCAAGACCATTTGTCTATTTTGTTCTTGTTGCCTGTGTTTTGGGGGTCATATCCAAAAAATCCTTACCCAGATCAATATCAAGAAACTTTTTCCTTCTGGTTTCTTCTAGTAGTCTTACAGTTTCAGATCTTACATTTAAGTCATTAATATATTTTGATTAGATTTTGCATATGGTGTGGAGAAAGGTTACAGTTTCATTCTTTAGCATGTAGAGATTCCATTACTGAAGAGAATCTTTTCCCCATTGTGTATTCTTTGCAAGAAGGTGCTCAATTAATGGTAGTTTTTGTCCACTATTTTTAATATTTCTAAAAACGAAACCTCTAACATATAGGATTTTTGGAGAGGAAGCAGTTTCAGTGCTAAGATGTCATAATTAAAAAAAATTAAAACTTACTAGTGTACCGGGGAACATGAGCCATGTGGGCTCAAATTATTAATCCTTGTGCTTGAAAATCCATTTGACTGGAGCTGAAGGCTCTAATGGAAAGTTAGAATAATTCAGAAATCACTCTGGGATTCAGTGAACACTTAATAAATGCTTATTAAACACATAACAGACTCTACCAGGCATTGGAATTGTCAATAAAGTTTATCATATTATTGTGTTTGAGATCAGAAAAAAAGCTAAGATTCTGTGACTTATTTTTTCTCAGGTAACAAATTAGTGACAAGCTGACTGAACAGAATAGAGAAAACAACTGGGTATCCATCTCAGCTGCCTAACAAATATATTTTTCTGTGTAATTAACAAGGGATTGCTTTATTGTTGGAAAATGTGACGCGCCGACTCATAATTTTAGAAGTGCATTCCCCATTTCGGTTTTATTCATTCCTTAAAGTGTCCCTGTAAATTATAGGCTGTCTTGTCTTGACTTCAGAGTCAAGCAGTCCCAGAGAGGAATCGCAGCTTCAACAATTGTCAGTTATGTGACCTGTTACCGGTTACTTAACGTACTTGAACTTTAGTTATTTTCATATAAAAATTAAGGCAATGGTATTTGCCATGTATGGGCACTACAGAAATGAGTTTTTGGTAAATGTTTAGCATCCTATTGGGCACATTGCAGGTGCTCAGTTTATTGGGAACAATTATTGTTGTTATAAATTGGAGAGAGGTCAGTGACCCTGAGTTTATAGAACGTAGGCCCCGAGGGCTAAGTGACTTAAACTGCGGCTCTATTTCAGTCACACAGCTGTGCCATGTGTTCTGGGAGGCACCTGCTGAAGACTGAAGGAGCTGGGCCCAGCCAACTCCGTTGGCTACCTGGGCCGTGGCATGGTTGGCTTATTTTCTGTATGCCATCTCACTGTGATAGTAAATCTTTAAAAGTGCTTGTCCTTCTTACTTAACTTTTATTTGCTGCCCTGAAACATTACAGAATCACTTGATACGATCGCTTTGAATTTTCTTATTATTTCAGAAGTAACATAAAAAAATTTTAGGGGCTCCTGAGTGGCTCAGTCAGTTCAGTGTCTGACTCTTGGTTTTGGCTCAGGTCACGATCTCAGTTTGTGAGTTTGAGCCCCGCACTGGGCTCTGGGCTGGCAGTGTGGAGCGTGCTTGGGATTCTCTCTCCCACTCGCTCTGCCCCTTCCCTGCTTGTGCTCTCACTCTCTCCCTTTCTGTCTCTCAAAATAAATAAATAAACATTAACAATTTTTTTTAGGAACAGGGGTGCCCAGGTGACTCAGTTGGTTAAGTGTTTGACTCTTGATTTCAGCTCAGGTCATGATCTCACGATTTGTGGACTTGAGCCCCGAGTTGGGCTCTGTGCTGGCAGTGTGGAGCCTGCTTGGGATTTTTTCTATCTCTCTCTTTCTCTGTCCTTCCCCCACTTGCATGCGTGCTCTCTCTCTTCCTGTCTCTCAAAAATAAACAAATAACCTTTAAAAATTTTTAAAAAGCATAACGACTGATAATGCTTAGTTTATAATTAATTGTATTAAACTATAGCCTACAATTACGGCTGCCAAAACAACATCACACCATAGCGGTGGAAGTGACCCTGGGATTAGCCATCAAATCATCTGGAAACTGAATAACTATCGTGTGGCAGAGATTTATTTTTTTTGCCAAAAAAAGTTTATGTTATTCAAACATTCTCTGACATCAAAGTTTAGGACGCTTAAGAACCTTGAAAAGGTGATAAATGTTGGTGGTTCTTGTCTTAGTCTCCATGGAGAGAACATTATACAATCACAGATATGTACGGAGAGAGGTGGTGTATTTTTTCCATTTCATAAGCCGTTGGTTTAGACCCACGAACATTTTAGGCTTCCTTTCCTGGAGAGCTAAATTCAAAAGGGACATGGTTTTGTCAACTCACTTAGATGAAAAATTTAAGAAGTTAGATTCCAATAGTTCCTGAATTTTGCCTCAGAGAACTCGAGTTTTTACTTAGAGCTGCTTGTCTTGAAAATTCTAGTAAGTGGAAGAGCCTTTCTGTGATGTTTGCCCTTTTCTCTAAGAGATCTATTATTAATGGCAAGAAAAAACCATGTTCAGCTAATTCATTAGCTCATTTGTTCAAATCAAAATATTTTTAAGTACCCACTATGCAGTGGTGTCCTGGTAAGCTGACTCTTTGGACCAAAAAGCCTTGATTTTTGGCATTTACTGATTGCTGGGTGTGTACCTTCCCCGTGGCTGATTTCCTGCTTTCAGTGTAATGTCGCTGAACACAAAGTTGGAGAGAGGGGAGCAGAATTGGCTCTCCCAAATTGGTCTGAGCCAGTTTAAGCCCACCCTTGACCCTATCTGACCCAGTGTGTCACATACCTTGGAGATACATATATCAGTACCAGGTGAGAATGGAAAAATTCAGCTAACTTTCCAGAGAAAGCTAAGATTGTTTGACTTATTTCTTTATTCAGCTGATAAACTGAAATTCTAACCAACTAGAATAAAAAAAAAAAAACACCTGGATGTTTTAATTTAGTTTTGTGCACTGTCTCCATTTCCATGATCAACCTTGATTACCCTATGAGTCAACTACCGTTGATCAGTAGAGACGTAATTTGTTCATAATTTTCAACCATGTAATCGGATGTTTGAAAATAAGATGGAAATGGAATTATGAATTTTTATCCATTAGACACAAACCATTGACCAGTGTGTACCTTTTGGGGTAGTTCATTTAGAAGTGTTACGGTATTGAAATGAGTGTCATTCATCACCGTAGGTGCATTCTTCCCAGCAACTGGTCAGAGTTAGTCTACTAAAGTTAAAGGTTTGGGGTTCAGTACTCTGTGTTCTGTTGTATGGCCAAAGCTGGCCTTTACCGGCAGGCCAGCCATCTTGTAATGTCATAAGGGAAATGAGTAACAGGGAATTGATGGATTAGTATAATCCATGTGCACTCCTGGAAGAAAAATCAAGGGAGAGCCCTATGGATGACAGGTCAGCAGCTTTTCTATAATGTGTGTGTGCGTGTGTGTGTGTGTATGTGTGTGTGTAGTTCCTTTCTGTGCACTTTTAGACATTCAAACAAGTTGTTGAACTCATATTGCATATAGATTTTGTTTTTTAATTTTTTTCAGCAAACTCCATGTTAAAAGTATTTCCTCATGTAGTAAAACTCTTTGTTTCCTTCTCAATAGATACATAATAGTTTGGATTCTGTGCGAACCACCATATTCCTAGATATTCTACAATTTTGGACATTTGGGTGGTTTTTCACATTATATTATATTATCTTTATTATTTTATTTTTTAATTTCTCCTTTTATTATAAAGGAGATGTCCTTGTTTAGAAATCTTTGGTCATGTGTCTGATTTTTTCATTAGGTGAGATTCCTGGTCAAGGATATGAGCAGTCGAAGGACTTTGGAAGCATAGAGTCAGATTGCGGGTCAGTGAGATGGTTCTGACATACCTGTGGAGTCTTGGCTGTTACCTCACAGAATCAATAATTATAATTTTTAAAACTTTACTCATTTGATAGGTAAATGTGGTATGTTGTCTTCATTGGCTTTGAGAGTCCTAGTGACGTGGAATATTTTTGGTCTGTTCATTTCTCATTTGCATTTCCTTTTCTATGAGTTATCTGCTCACGTCCTTTGCTCA
The DNA here is from genome assembly GCF_023721935.1 of Panthera uncia. Lineage (NCBI taxonomy): Eukaryota > Metazoa > Chordata > Mammalia > Carnivora > Felidae > Panthera > Panthera uncia. The sequence continues at coordinate 56,608,026 of NC_064813.1, forward strand.
TCTGTTGAACTATGCATTGGTTTGATTGGGTTCGGTATCCAGTGAGAGTGTGTACCTTTGTCTCTTGTATTTGATGCAAATATTTTCCCCTTTTTACTTTTGTTTGATATTGGTTAGCATGTTCTTGTGGTATATGGAAGTTAAAATGTTTGCTTATATTTTATTTATACTTTCCTTTTGTAAGTTCTTCCATTGAATTTAAGCTTAGCAACTTCTCCACTCAGGTTGGATAAATACTCATCTGCATTTATGCACTTATTTAATTTTCTTAATATTTAAGTTTTTTACTGTTTAATGTTGATTTCAGTGTGTAAGTATAATTTAAGGATTGATATCTAATGAATTATCCTAACATTAGTGGTTAAAATCCACTAATTTGTGATGTTCCAGTTTTCATGTATTTAATATTTATTGAGAGTAAGGTCTGCTTCTGAAACACTGATTTTGTTTTAGCTTTTTGTCTAGGCTTGTGTCAGTACCATTTTTGCTTAATTATTACAGACATAACATTTTAACAACTTCTAGTGTTAGTTCCCTCATTATTATTCCCATTTTTTAATAATTTTTTTTAACGTTTTATTTATTTTTGAGACAGAGAGAGACAGAGCATGAACGGGGGAGGGGCAGAGAGAGAGGGAGACACAGAATCAGAAGCAGGCTCCAGGCTCTGAGCCATCAGCCCAGAGCCCGACGCGGGGCTTGAACTCACGGACCGCAAGATCGTGACCTGAGCTGAAGTCGGCCGCTTAACCGACAGAGCCACCCAGGCGCCCCCATTATTATTCCCATTTTAAAGCTGGGTGGTTTAACTTGCTTTACTTTTTTCCAATATACTTTTTTTTTTTACGTTTATTTATTTATTTTGAGGGGCAAGGAGGGACAGAGAGAGAGGGAGAGAGAGAGAACCCCAAGCAGGCTCCTCGCTGCCAGCACAGAGCCTGACGTGGGGCTTGATCCCATCAACCGTGAGATCACGACCTGAGCCCAAATCAAGAGTTGGCCGCTTCACCAACTGAGCCACCCAGATGCCCCTCCAAATTAGTTTAAAATAGATTTTTAAAAACTACATTAGAAAAAAAGTTTCTGTTGGGATTTTGGCTGTTGGTGTGTTATGCTTATGTATTAACCTGGAAGGAGCTGTCCCAGTAACATCACTTTAATATAAATGACAGTAAAATTATTTCCCTTGTAAATCAATACAAAAGGAGAACCAAAAGTTGAAGTGTAGCACAGCGTAGGGTGGAAGGACATCAGCAAGTTGAACTTGGGTCAGGGCTCACTCACATTTACTGGCTGTGAAGTCTTGAGCAGGGCAAATCTTAGATCTTAAGATTTCTCATCTTATTCCTTCTTCTTTAACATGGGAGTAATATTTTCCCTGCTTATATCATAGGGTTGTTGTGTGAATCCACAACAGAGTAGAATTCTCAATGCCTCTTAGAACATTAAAACGTGTATATTTTTAAAAGTTAGACTGTTTTGATCCCTATGAAGATAAAAATTCCTCTCCTGTGGACACGCCCAGACCAGAATCAGAAGACTACAACTGATTTTCATTTCCTTCAACTGGGGAACCTATCAAATATGCTCACTATCTACCTTGTCCTTTTAAAAATCAAACTATTCCATTTTTTTTTTCCGCTGCAGAGATAGCTCATTTACAAAGACGAAAACTTTTTAATACTGAAAAGAATGCCTTCGGATTTTATAAGCAGGAGGCTTGCCAAGCAAATTGCTCTTGGCAGGAAAACAGATCGTATATCTTGAGCTTATCTAGCTCCTTTAGGGGGCGTCCAGCTCGGATCACCCTCGGATGTGTGCACAGAGCTCAGACAGGCTCTCTTAACAGTGCTGTCTGGGCTGGAGCTGCATTGCCCAAGGCATTTGAAGAGTGCTCCCTCTCCCCAGCCTATGGTTTAGGAAGCTCAGCTCCTTCCCCTCGAGTGATGACTTTCTACTGTCATTGTCAAACTACCTACTACTGTTTATTTGGAACCTAAACATCTGGGAAGCTGAAACGACCGCATTTGTTGAGGGCACCGTCTGCACTTGACAAGTAAACACGTTGATAGCAGGATTTATGGAAATGCAACCTCTGCAATATAATTTCGGGCCAGGAAGATTTAGTTCGATCTTCTATGGCACCGTTTATGATGGAATCTTAGTTCTGGAAGATACGGAGTGATCAGTAGCTTAACCCTTTCAATTCGCAAAGACAGAATCCACTTCAGAGAGATGAGAACTTCTCTACAACGTGTGGTCAGCCATTGGCAGAGCTGGGAACAGAAAAGAAACTGGCTTTCTCGGTTCTTTCCACATGGCTCTGATACCACACCATTCTGAATATGTCACCCATGTGATGCCCAATGTTCAAGAGTGTGCTGCACGATCTGGGGAGAGGAAAGTTGTAGCCATCCTTTAAATGTCTGAAAGAAATAGAAACATTGTGAAAATCAGATTCGTACGTTGAAGAGTCTCTTCTTGGGTCTTGAGCATCTTCTTTCTCATTTGTAGGAAGCTGCTTAATAGGAATAAATGTTTTTTACCCAGGCTTATTGTGGGAATTACTGGATGTGATCAAAACCCAGATTTCAAACATGTGAAGGTCAGTTTTGATCACCTTCCTCAGCTGGTCTGGTGGATTCTGCAGACTGGTTATTGCTAGAAGTGGGGACGGAGATCTACCTCCCCAAAGCCCTTTGGCTGGCTTTCTGGACTCTTCTTCATCTGCCCCCCTCTGACTTAGCAACAGCAATTTCCACTTGTCCCTAATTGGAACTCTGCTTTGAGTGGATTTGATTCCAACTTTTTAAGGTTTTTTCAACTTTGCTAATTTTGGACTCTGAGTCTTTTTGTTCAGAAGGAAGAGTATCCAATTCCTCCTTCTCACAGATAGCTTTAGTTAGCTGTGGTCTTTCCTGGTTCTCAACTTCCGGGGCCCTCACATCCACGTCAGGTTGATTTTTATACATTTTAGTGTTATCTCCCCAGCTAAGTCTGAACCCTGGAAGGATGGAGAATGCAAAATGTTCCTCATGTGTAACACAAGCCCAGTAGGTGATGGAAAGGGGCATGAATGAATCGAAAAGGAAAAATATGGGGGGTGGGGCAGGGAGGGAGAGAATCAAGCTGAGAGGCTGCTTTTATTTCTTGTCACGACCTTATCCCAGTCAAGTTTGACACGGCTCTCTCTCTATTGATTCTTGAATTCTCATTACTACAAGTGAAATGACAGCCCCTGGGGTGTTCTCATTTCCCAAATTTCTCTGGCTTTATTTCATGGTCTCTTTCCTCTGAATGACCTTGTTTCTCTTTGAGTCATGGCAACAATTATTTGCTTTTCATATGTTTTTTTTTTTTTTTTTTTTTTTTTTTTTGCTCTCAAATAGTTTCGGGTATTTTTTTCAAGACCTATAAGGACTATGGTAAGAAAAACAAATTAGGCAGACAGGCTGTGGCTTGAGTAAAAAGTCTACCGGAGGCAAACTAGAAATGCCTCTCCTCTAAGCTTATAATTCCCAATGACATATCTCTATCATAACCAGTCATCTTGTATTATCATGATCTGTGCCTGTGTTTCTTTCTCTCATTAGTCTTCAAGCTCAGCTTTCTTTATTTTTGTGTGTCAAGTCCCTAACACAGTGTCGGGTGTATAGTAATCCCACAATAAATGTGTGTAGGACCTTAAAAAAAAAAAAAAAAAAAACAGACTTAGGTTTCTTAAAAAAAAAAAAAGCGGTTTTGTAATGAGTCAGAACTCTCCCCTACTTTTTTCTCTTTAATTTTTCTTTGATTTGTTGTGTTTTTTTTTTTTTTAAGTATGAAAGATAAAACGATGGTGAGGACATCACAAGCAACAAAATGGTGCCTCTCTTTCTCCACCTCACAACCTCCGAGTTTCCCTTGAATATCACCTCAACTTGCGACGTTTCCTTTGTCTGTGTGGTTATGAGCGTCTGCCCTTTCTATTTAAGGCCGTGTGTAACCATTTTCTTCTATGGAAAAAAAGAAAAAAAAAGGTGATCCTTGCCGCAGTGGTCTGCCGAAGCTGGTGAAATGGATCGGTCTTGTTGACAAATAGTCTCAGCCTGAATTGCTGACATCTCTCAGCCCTCTGCTGGATTGCACAACATTGTGCAAGTTGATGTGGAAACAAATGAGTTTATTAGCAATGAGTTGTGTGTCTGTGGCCGTGGCCGTGTATGATAATAAACATCTTTTGTGGGTACTGACAGCAATAACGACACCGCTCTTTCCCAGTTCACCCTTTACCATAAACTATGCCGTTATTCATTTCAGTGGGAGCGTCTGACCTCAAAGAATGTTATGAGAGTAGCTTGTTGAAGCAGAGTAATGGACGGGAGGCTCTGAGTAATCCTCTACTGGCAGGACTGTGTGATAGCTGAGCAGAGATGGTTTCTTCCATGTTGGTGGTCTATAATATTTCTACTTTAAGCCGGTCACATCTAACGCGGCTTTGCCACACTAGACCCAGGAATTTTCAGTGGCTCAGAACAGCGCAGTGTTTTCTGGAGTCAGCTTTAGTCGCCCGTGGGGTGAGCCTGTGCCTCCCGGGTGTGCTTCAAGGACACCCAGCTGAACTTCAGTCTCTGCCCTCACAGAGCACTCAATCTAAGATAACAGAACAAGCCGCTGAAGGTACTCGAGACTGCAATCGGCAGGGGCCCAGAAGCAAGCTTACGGCCAGGCAGAGCTGAAGCTTTAGGATGGTCAGATGAGTGGGGCTGTGCGGGGGCAGGGTGGAGTTAGGCAAGGTTAGCAGACAATACTTCGAGGGAGATGTGCCCTGAATTCGTGAATAGAAGGACTAGAAATTATAGTCAACAAAAAGGAGTGGAGCGAATGTTCCAGTTTGCCTGGGTAGGGTCATACGGGAAGTGAAGGAGGAAGGAACAATGAGTTGTGGGAAATGGAAGGGAAATGAAACCATTAGATAAGCAGGCCAGCTAAGATTCCCTCCGGGGGGAAAAAAATGTCATTATGATCTGTGAATCACCAAAGACTTTTAGGTATGGCGCTAAAACAGAAGCAGAGTCTGAGCTCACTTCAGCCAACATTTATTGTGCAGTTGCCATCGGCAGAGCACAGGGTTAGGCGTTGGAGGGCAGAGGGGAGTAAGAAGTGGTCCTGCCCCGAAGGATCTCCATCTAGTCAGAGACAAGCTGTGAGTGGATTATTTCAATATGCTGCGTTCCGTGCTGGGCCAGATATGCGCCCAGGGCACTATGGAAGCACAGAGGTGTAGGACCCAATTTGACCTTGAGACGATGGGGGGAGCACAGGTGAGTGTTAGAGGCATAAGATTCATTCTAATCAGGAAGTCCGTGTGTGGTGAGGGGTCGTGAGGGAGCAGGAAACGTTCCTACAGGTGGAGGAGATAGTTTGAAGAGACGCCACGAGGATATACGTCACCACGTGGTGTTTCTTACCAAGTCTGAGCCGCTGGATCGTCAAGTCCAATGGGGATGGATGGGTAGTGGGAGATGCAGCTGGGACCAGGGCAGAGGCCGCATTTCCACCGTGGGAGCCGATCCTGTGGGTAATGAGAGCCTGTGAGGGGCCTGAGGGAGGCAGTAGCAGGGGGGGACTTTAGAAAGATCATTCTGGAAGTAGAGGAAGGGAGTTGGGGAGGCTGATGCTCTTAGCATTAGGCGAGGGGTTCTGCGGACCCGGCCCGGGCCCGGCAGTGAGAATGGAGGGGAGTGATGGACACTGGAAGCATTTTTCATTTAAAATTCTGAGGGTGCTGGAATTGTTGGGACAGGGAGGAATACAAAGAGGAAGGAGTCAAGAGGGTCGGGGCGGGGGGAGCGGTGAGATTTCCAGCTCGGATGGCTGAGTTCACCGTGTTGCCTCTGAGTCCCCAGGGGTGTGACAGGCTGGACGTGGAGGAGCCTCTGTGGCATCTATTCTCAAAGGAGCCCGGAAGTGAATTGATTTCCTTCCGCCCACTAGCAATTTGATGGTCCGAGGTCCGGAAGCTCAGCTCTGGTTCTGGCTCCTTCCATCGCCGGGAGGGGAGTGGGGCTCACTGTTTCTGCCTTCCTCATCTGCGGGTGATGATGGCGGAGCCTGGCCCGGGCGGTGGGGAGAGCTGTTAGGGCCACTCTGGAGGTTGAGGTGAAGGACGCTGGAGGGCTGTGCTCCTAGTGGGTGGCATTGTTCCTGCCATGGCTCCCCATGCCTTTCTCTGCGCCGCTGTGTTCCAGGGTGTGGGGGAATCGTGGGGCTCTCACGATGAATGCTAACAGAGCAGACCCTCTGAACCAGGAGAGACGACTCAGCATTTCTGAGGGTTTGTGTATGGGTTTAACTTTAAGTCAACATTATCCCAACACCTTTTAGTTCACTTAACATTTACAGTGTATAGTAGGTGGCAGACGGAGGCCCAGAGCCGGGAGCGACTTCCTTGCCAGCAGGATCCCTCCTTGCAGCTCCAGGAAAGCCACAATGAGATTCCCACCCCCCACCCCCCGGCAACTTTTTTTATAGTTGAAAATTTTAAGCAGATTTAGATGTTTTCTGTTTAAAAAAATGAAAGGAATAAGGAAGCCAAACAGCGGAATCTCCAAGAGACATTGGTTGCAGTTCTCTATACGAGAAAGTCAGAAAGAAGCTAAAAGAAGGATGTCTCCCCACCCCCGCCAACTGTTTGCCATCAGCCACCGTGGCTCAGAGCTCACACATGGGAAAAAACAGATAAATTAGAGACGAGTTCCTGAAAGTGCCCTGTGACTAACACCGTTCCCGGCTGGTGACTCTAAAATGCTGGTGCCGGCTTGAGCCAGCCTTGGTTCTTCCAGAAGAGCCAGAAGGTTTCACGGGAATGTTTTAATGTTGGAAAAACCAGTCAGGAGAAAAAAAAAAAAAAAAAGCCCGTAAGTTCTTCCCCCCTCCCCTCTTCTTTTAATATCGTTTTCAGTAGCACAATGCATTTAAAGTAAGGCATAGTTTCCTCAGAGTAATATGGCCTCAGGACATGATTTAGATGGAAAATTTAAGTAAGATTAATGCAATTTATTATCCGACAGGATATCCCTACAAGCCACACTATTTGGCTGAATTTTAGATTCCCAATCTAATATTTCAGATGAGATTTCCAGATGGGTGTCTTATTCCTCTATTAGTTTAGTCAGGGTGATATAGAGTTTGTAAAACAGGAGAGGTTAAACTAGTTTTAACACTTGATTAATCATTGAAATTACTTTGTTACTGTTTGAATTCATTGACTTTTGTTTATTAAGTAACTCCCTAAAACCCAAAGCCAACACAAACTAGAGGCACATTTCCAGCTTTGCTAATTTATTTGATGACTCCTTCAAAGGAAATTTTTTTTAAGTAGTGAATTTACGGTTACATCGAAAGGCTGCTCCATGCTTGGTCCTTGCCTTGAGAGAGAGAGTCTAGTGTGGGCTTATTAGACTGAGAGAAACACACACACGCGCACACACACACACACACGCACACACACACACTCCAAACCCATTCCCATATTCTAATTTCCTGGAACGTTTCTGGACAGATAAATCTTTAAAAGAAATCGACTGAATAATCATCAGAGCTTTTGCTATTTCCATCAAGAAACAGACGGGTAGCACAGAAACTGTCCGAGGTGACAAACCACATATATATTCTGTCATTTTATAAACCGCTGGCAAGTCTATTAAAGGAGGTGAATTCTAGCACCCAGTGAGGCTGCCTGAATGGAGGGATGAGCTATGGGGAATGAGCCATAGACAATTAAGCCCGCTCCCAGCAGGACTCAGTTCTTAGCATGGAGTGAAGGGGAGGGGCTGATTCAGAGAGGGGACAAAACTCCAAACCAGAACTTCTTTTTGGGATATGAAAATTTCCTGAAGTCTGGGTTTGGCGAATTGATTACAATCTCTTTTCAGAGACGTATCAGGAGCACACTAGTGAGTTGCAGACATGAATTTGAATTCCAGAGTCTCCGACTAACCCAACTCATAAATGAATTCCTAAATGCTGACTGAGCCAGAAGACCCAGCTTTGGAAAACCACTTGGCAGGAATCATTAGTTTCAAAATGAGATGAACTGCTCTATTTAGCCCTCATTCAAAACTTTACAGAAATGCCAGATTTCCATAAACACAGGTTTCCTTGAATTTCCAGGGCTTTGATTAACTGGTAGATGAGGGTGTCTCACAAATACAGATTTGTATGCAATATTCAGCTTGGACGAGATGGGGGTTGGAAACCAACACAAAGTGTTCCCTCTCCTCGCTAAGATGTTAACTCTTCCCTTGTTGTTCAGAAAGTGCTTTTTGTTATGTGAAGTTTGGAGAATTAAAAATTAGTCTATGGTTTAAAAACATGCCTATAGATCATATTCTTGTCATTTATGTCATCGTTTCTTAAGCTTTTCATGACTGATAGTCCGCTGATTTATAGTGTGTCTTTAATGCCCCAAAGGAAGGAGAGAATTAAAAAATACACTTCTGTCTCTGCTGAAAAAGTCATAAAGTTGTGGCTTTCTACTAAGTAAAGAGATTTCTTGCAAAGAGATTTTTTTGTGCGTGTGTTTTAATATGTTTTCATTTCTCCTTTTATGGCCGCTTCTCTCCATTGATACTGGCACATTCAGGCAGGGGACCCGAAATTGGTGCAACGTGGACCCACAGAGTTAAAGTTTTTGGTGTGGGCTTTTTACTTTGGCTTCAATAGTCAAGTCAATAAAAACAAAATCAATTTGGAGGGTAAATAGCCAATTTTCTGTATTCTGCCAAGCTGTTTCCTTCCAAGGGAGTGAGTTTGGAGCCTAGGACTCACTTAAGACACAGATTCCATCGCCTCTGTGGCCTTTTCCCATATTTCTTTCAATGCCTGTCGATTGTCCATAGGGTTTTAGGCATCAGAGATGATGCAAGAAGAAAGTATTAGTTAAGCTAGTCAGGCTGCCTCAACCGGGTGGTATTTTTGATCTCCAAAGAGCAGGGTTATTAGGTCTAGATTTAGGCTTAACTTACAATAGAGTAAAAACACCACAGTTACCAACAATGTTGGCTTCAGTTTTAACCTGTTTCTGTGTAGTAGAAGCTCAGATGCCTGGCGACATGGGCTGAATCTTATAGGTGGTTCTCTGACAGTTTGGCTGCCAGTTACAGAGGAGTGATCTAGAAGTCGTCCTTAGTCAGGCCCTCCTCAGAGTGAGGTTGTGTTCTGGGCCACAGGAAAGCACAAGTGTCCCTGAAGTCAGAACGACATGGATCTGGCCCAGGAGTGACAGAGGAGCGGTCTCTGTGGCATTTTTTTCAAGCGGGTCCGTTTCAAGACTTTAATTTGAGATTTGTCATGATAGCGATTCCACTCACTTGGTGTTTGACTAAGGCTTTGCCTAGAGTACCTGTTAAGCAGACCAGAGAGAGCACAATGGTGAGGTGCTACCTGGGTGTTGATACCTGTTATCTTCTACCTCCTGCCACTTACCCTCCTCTTCCTCATTGTACCATCACCACCATCACCATCATCACCATTATCATCATCATCACCATCATCACCATCATCACCATCATCACCATCATCATCATCACCATCAACATCACCACCATCATCATCACCATTATCATCATCATCACCATCATCACCTTCATCACGATCACCATCACCATCATCACCATTATCATCATCATCACCATCATCATCATCACCATCAACATCACTGTCATCATCATCACCATTATCATCATCATCATCATCACCATCATCACCTTCATCACCATCACCATCATCACCATCATCACCATCATCATCACCATCAACATCACCACCATCATCATCACCATTATCATCATCACCATCATCACCTTCATCACCATCACCTCATCACCATTATCATCACCATCACCATCATCATCACCATCATCATCATCATCATCATCATCATCATCACATTCATTTCTTGCCCTGAGGGACTAACTTAGTGGTTAACCAAGGCAAACATGAGTTGACCGATTTCGTTAGTTTCTTCTTCTCTTTCAAGAGCCCAAACCAAGAAGTTATGAGTTCAGAAACAGTCCCAATGGGAGCCCACACAAACGTCTATGTGTGAGGGGCTTGGCTACAGTAGGATAAACAGGTGCAGAGCTAATTGGCAGGTATTCCTGGATCTGGCTCCCATAGGGGACTTTGGGGGTTTGTCCTTGGAGCCCCCTGCTATATAGCACAAGGGTCCTGAGAAGTCCCCTTCCTTAATTCGTCAGAGTGAGATGCCCTAGAACTGAGGGTTTTGTGAAAAAACAGAAAAGGTATGAGGACACTGGGTGGAAAGGGGAAGAAGAATGAGAACGGTAAGAAGACAGCAGAATTCACTCAACGGTGAGTCTGAATTTCTGTCTCCTACTACAGGCTAGATTCATTTGATTACAGGAACAATAGGCTTTATCAGCAGAGATCTTAGGTTGGGTCCTCTGTTACTGCAGAAGGGTGAATTGCTGTATGTCTGTGCTTTTTGTGACTTGGTAATTTTTCCATGGAGTCTAGGGTGCCTGTGATGTTCAATCCCCTTCTTTCTGTTGGAGTGCTTGTCAGGTGCTACCTGCCAGCTACTGACGATGGCGACCTGCCACCATCCCTGTTCCTGGGAACTTCCACAAAGGAACTGCGTTCCTGCTTTACAGGGAAAACTTACTGGTTCTCCCCTACCTTCATTCATTCACTGAAAATTCTTTTGTTATGGTTGCTGCAGGGCTTCTGTATTCTAGGCACTGCACTAGGCACCAGGAAGCCAATGGAATTTTTAAAAAAAGTTACAGTGCTTTAAAAAAAATTTTTAACGTTTGTTTATTTTTGAAAGAGAAGCACAGAGTGCGAGTGGGGAAGGAGCAGGGGGAGAGGGAGTTACAGAATCCGAAGCGGGCTCCAGGCTCTGAGCTGTCAGCACAGAGCTCGATGCGGGGTTTGAACCCATGAACTGCGAGATCACGACCTGAGCCAAAGTTGGATGCTTAACCGACTGAGCCACCCAGGCGTCCCTCCAATGGAATTTTAATCTGCAGAGGAGCTGACACTAATCAAGTCACCCTAAACCTACAAATTGCAAGTGAGGCCAATTCTGTGAAGGTAAAGTTCTTGGCACAGCACATTGCCATGCATCTAGCCTGCTCAGGGAGGTCTAGGATGTGACGATAGAGTTGAGTGAGGAGTTTGGGCAGGAATTAACTAGGTGAAGGGGACAGCAACGAAGGTTCTGGCTAGAGAACGAGTTTGTGCAAAAGCCTGTGCTCTTTCCGCCAAAACCATACAGTGGTCTGTGGGTGGAGGTGCAGTGAGGGTGGAGAGATTCTCTTTAATCAAGTCTGATTTGAAATTTGTCACCTGGATCATGGACCCATTTCTGCCACCTGCGCTCCAAGTGTCATATGACTGCTTAGGGCCCTTTATCTTCTGGATACAATCCCTCAATATGCCTCATTCTAAAAGAAAATCAGTACAAGATGCGGGGTAGAGATACACCAGGAGCCAGCAAGCACATCTTTGTCTTTCTCCTTCCAAGTCAGGAGAAAACAAATCTCTTCCTTCCTTCTGAATCATTTCAAGCTTTAGAAACATGGAACATTCAGTTGAATTTGCTTGTGGAGGCACTGCCACTTTAACCAAAAGTGGCCTCTTTAAGAAGTGATAGCTTCCTCGGCCACAAAACGTCCCGATGCCATCTTCTTTTTCTGTGACGTTTAGATTTGACCCATTTTATTGTTTAGTTCATTATAGCTTCAGTTCTTCTAAAGTTTGGACTCTCCACCCTAGAGCACATCTCAGGCAGCCTTCAGCAACATTTTTTCCACTTCGATCCATTGCCTTTTCAGCCCCTTTGCCCCTGGAGGCTATTTTGAAAATGGCGCCCTACCTGGTGCATCTCCAGTGAGATCTGGGCGACCTCTGATCACACTGGTATTATGGAGAGCAGTTGTTTAGTCAGCTTTTTTTTAAAGGAGATTTTTTGTTGTTCTGGTTTTAAAAACGGCACTTACTAGCTTTAGAAAACTGAAAATACAGTAGTGGGAAACATAAATATTAAAGAAATCCATACACGGAGAAATGACCAGTATAAACATTTTTGTGTATTTTCCTCTAGTGTATGAATATATGTTGTATATTTATTAATATATTAACATATTAATATATTTATCAATAAATAGTTAAATAATAAAAATAATTAATAATTTATAAATAAATCAATAATAATATATTAATAGACATAGTACATATTTTTATCCTGTATTTTATTTAACACGTATAATAATCATTTCCCATTTAGTTACCTGTAAATATTATTTTAAGGGCCACTGATATTTTTGTGTTAATTCACCTAACACGTCCCTTTTTGTTTGTCATTTTGGGTGCAGTAAGTATTTTTGTGTTTAAATACACAAAAGTTTTGACTGATTTCCTTAAGATTTAATCCAAGAAGAGGAATTATTTACCTGTTCTTCCATTCATCACTTATTACTTTCTGCTTCTTTTATTTTTTTAAGTTTATTTATTTATTTTGAGAGACAGAGATAATGTGAGTGGGGGAGGGGCAGAGAGAGAGGGAGAGAGAGAATCCCAAGCAGGCTCCACACTGTCAGCACAGAACTCCATGCAAGGGTAGCACTCACGAAACTGTCAGATCATGACCTGAGCTAAAACCAAGAGTTGGACGCTTAACCTACTGAGTCACCCAGGCGCCCCTATTGCTGTCATATTTTATAATAATGTTCTTGGCTCTGTGATTAAAAAACATTAAAAAATATATAGATATATAATTGCTGTCTTCAAGGAGAGTCCGTCTTGGGCTAGGTTAAAGGATGGGAACATTTTAAAGTTCTTGATACAGATTTTCAAGTTGCTTTCCAGAAATTTGGATCAATTCACCTTTCTCCTACAGGGAAGAGTTTGTTGCAAGTATCCTTTCCTTTTGAGAACTTGCTGTCCCTCACACCTTGTGATTCACCTGGGGTTGCTATTATACAATGTCACCTTCATCACCAAGTGCCATCAAGTAGGGTACTTCCTTCCTGGCTTCTCCAAATAGAAATGACAACAACACAGCAGTTCCTTAAATAGTTAAACTTTCATTACCCAGAAATTCCACTCCTAGGCATTTATCTATGAGAAGTAAAAATGTATCTACACAGACTTGTGCATGAATGTTCACAGTACTTTTATTTGGAATAGCCAAAAACTGGGAACAACTGAAATGTCTATTAACAGGTGAATGGATACACTTATTGGTATAGCCATATAAGAGAATACTACACGGCAACAAAAAGGAACTAACTCTTAATATTTACAACTATGATAAATCTCAAAATAATTTATACTGTGTTGAATAAAGCCAGTCACAGAGGAGTGCATGCTGTATGATTCCATTTATATAAAGCTCTAGAAAATGCCAACCACTTTGTATGGACAGAAAGCAGACTGATGGGTCTGACGGGTATGGGGACCCTAGGGAAGAAGGGATGAATTCCAAAGCACTTTGGTGTGATGGAGATGTTCATTATCTCAGTTACAGTGATAGTTTCATGGGTGTATTCATATGTCAAACTCATCAAATTATACACTCCAATAAATGCAGTTTATTAGACACCAATTATACTTGAATAAAGATTCAAAAATTAATAATATTATTAATGCCTAATAGCGGTGCCTGGCTGGCTCAGTCAGTAGAGCATGCTGACTCTTGATCTCAAGGTCATGAGTTCAAGCCCCATTTTGGGCATAGAGCTTACTTTAAAAAAAATTAAATTGAATTTTAAAAATATATTAATGCCTAATAATTATATGGAGCCTACAATGAGCTGGAGCAGCAGTTGTCAATCTTTTTCATCTCAGGACTTTTTTGTGTTATTGGGAATCCCCAAAGAGCTTTCGCTTATGTGAGTCCTATCTAGCAGTACTCACTATGTTGGAAATTAAAACTGAAAATTCTAAAAAATAGTTAACAATATGAAAATATAATAAACCCATTTCTGTGAAGGTGGATAATGTTTCACCACGCAGAGTTGTGGTAAGGATTAATATTCAGCAGAGTGCCAAGGACATGGAAAAACTCAATAGATGGTAGCTATCGGTACATAATTCCATAGGATAAATCATTAAAAAATGTATTATATTTTACTGCCCAGTATAATCAAAAGTGATGCTAGTGACAATGACAGCTGCCTGTCTCTGTGCGGCTAAAGTAAAGACCTAATGTAGAACAAAAATCCTATTACACACAGAAACTTATAAATAACCTTAAATATGGACGAAGCATCAGAAACCACCTCCTTCCAAATTTAATACGTATTCTTAGGTGTATAAGAACATAGCATACGATTTTTTTCAAAGACATCATAAGAATTGGAAATTAACTGATTATTCAACAGTAATGTAGGAAAAAAAAAATAACCAATAAGGCAGGAAAAAAAGTCAACATGAAAACTGAACTCAAGTCAGCAAATCCAAATAAGTTCTGAATACTTCTAAATGAGAACAGAAACAAAAATCCTATGAGGAAGAGAATCCTAAATTTAAAAACAGTGGGAAAAGTTGCAAAGAAAATAATTAGAATTCACACAAAGATCATATTTTTATTTAAATATAAGTAAAAACTCCCCTCCCCCCAAAAGGAAAATTTTCTAGGTTAAAGCTCATAATATAAACAAACAACTATGGGGAAAAGTATTTCCACAGACACGTAACCTCTATACCATAAATATGAAATAAACTTGCGTAAATATTTTTAAAACTAGGGACTTCGTAGGTAAATGAAACAAAATATGAATACATATTCACAAATGGAAAAAAATGCTCAACCTCACTCTTAAGCACAAATGTGTGTGTACAAATGTCAGACAAAGGTAATACCAGAGTATTATTCTAGGTCCTTTGAATTTCCAGATGAATTTCAGAATCAGCTTATCAATTTGCATATAATGGCCCGCTGGGATTTTGATTGTGACTGTGTTGTATCTACATGTGAAGTTGGGAAGAATTTGCATCTTAGAATTATTTTATTTGTTAGTATCTGCCAGTGAATATTCCCTTATTATCTTACAGGTTCTATAGTGATGCCCCCTGTCTGATTTCTAATCTTGGTTTATATTTTCTCACTTTTCCCCTAGATGCTTATCAAATTTGTTTATCTGCTCAAAGAACATACTTCTAGTTTAGTAAATTTTTATACTATTTTTCCATTTTCTGTTTCACTGATTTCTGCCTTGTTATTATTATTCTTTATTTATTTTAAATGTTTATTTACTTTGAGAGAGAGAGCGGGAGAGCATGCAAGTGAGCAGGGGTGGGGCAGAGAGAGAGAGAGAGAGAGAGAGAGAGAGAGAGAGATTGAGAGAGAAACCAAGCAAGCTCCACACTGTCAGCACAGTGCCCAATGCGGCACCTGACACAGGGCGTAGACTCACAAACCATGAGATCATAACTTGAGCTGAGATCCAGAGTCAGACATTTTACCAACTGAGCCATCCAGGTGTCGCTATTATTATGATTTATTATTATTATTATTATTAATTATTATTATTATTAATTTGTATTTGCTGTTCTTTTCCTCGTCCCGGAAGGTAGACATTAAGATAGCTGATTTGAGACTTTTCTTCTTTTCTAAATCAAGCATTTAATACTCAGACAAATTTGGATAGATCTTGTTTTCATTTTTATTCCACTGAAAATACTTCCTCATTTTCTGTTGATTCCTCCTTTGACCCACGCATTTAAAAGTGTGTTGTTTAGTTTCTGAATATGGGGAGAGTTTTGCAAAGATCTTTTTGCTACTCTTATTTAATTTAATTTTGTTGTGGTCAGAGAACACACCTTGTCTGATTTGAATATTTTTAAATTTATTGGGACTTGTCTTATAGCTTAAAGTATGGCTGATCTTGACAAATATTCTGGGTGCAGTTGGAAAGTGTATTTTGCTGTTGTTGGGTAGAGTGTTCTATAAATGTCAATTTGGAAAGTTGTTTGATAATGTTTGCCTTCCAAATCCTTGCTAATGTGTGTGTGTGTGTGTGTGTGTGTGTGTGTGCATGTGTGTGTGTGTTCTTGTCTCATCATTTATTGAAAGAGGTGTTGAAATATCACACTATATTTGTGGAGTTACCTATTTTTCCTTTCACTTGTCTGAATTTTTGCTTCATATATTATGAATATCTTACTAGCTTCATAAACATTTAGGATTGCTATGTACTCCTGATAAATGAACTGCTTTCTTATTATGAAACAACATTCTTTTTTTTTTTTGTAATATTACTTACCAGCAATCTAATTTATCTAATATTAAGGTAGTCACTTCTGTTTTCTTAGATTAATGCTAAAATAATATGTCTTTTTCTATCCTTTTTCTTCCAAATTATTTGTGTCTTTGTATTTAAATTTTCTTTCTTGTAGTTAGCAATTAAATTTATTTCTTTTAAGTTTTGTCTTTGTTTTCCAATCTGATAACCTCTGCTTTTCCTTGTTATGTTTAGCTCATTTACATTTAATGTAATTATTGATAATGATTGCTGTTTATTTTCTGTTTGTTCCATCTGCTTCTCCACCCCTGTCCTCTTATTTTTGATGAATTGCATATTTTTATGATTCCATTTTATCTTTTTTATTGGTCTATTACATCTCTTTTTAAATATTTTTAATGATTGCTTTATAACTTATCGTGTCTATCTTTCACTTGTTACAGGTAATATTATACCATTTTACATCAAGCATAGGAACTTTACAAGACTATGGTTCCATTTCTCCCTTTCCTACCTTAGTATTATTATTATCATCCTACATTTTACTTCTACATATTCTGTAAACCCAACGCTATATTTAAAAATGATTTTGGGGAGCACCTGAGTGGCTCAGTCAGTTAAGCGCCTGACTTTGGCTCAGGTCATGATCTTGTAGTTCAAGATCTTGGGGTTCAAGCCCCGTGACAACTCAGAGCCTGGGGCCTGCTTCGGATTCTGTGTCTCCCTCTCTCTCTGCCTCTCCCCCATTTGCACTCTGTGTCTCTCTCTGTCTCTCAAAAATAAGTAAACATAAAAAAAAAATGAATTGTGCTTTAAATAACCAATTTTTAAAAAGAAGTTTAAAAAGTAATAAAAATCGTTTATATGTAAACATATATTTTGCATTTCTGTCACTTTTCATTCCTTTACATACAACAAATGTCTGCCTGAGGGTATTTCTTTCACATTTCCTGTAATACAGTATGCAGGTAATGCTTTCTTATAGATTTTGTATGTCTGAGAAAATCGTTTGTGTTCATTTTTGAAAGGTATTTTGTCTGAGTATATAGTTTTAGGTTGATAGAGACCCCTGTTCCCGACTCCACCTCCCAGGACTTTAAAGCTGCTGTTTTTGGTTTACATTGTTTCTGACAGGAAGCTTGTAATTATTGTCCTTTTTCCTCTGTATGAAATATCCTTTTTTTGTTTTTAAAAAACATTTATTTATTTATTTATTTATTTTGAGGGAGAAAGAGAGAGAGGGAGGAGAAGTGGGAGAAAGAGAGAATCCCAAGCAGGCGCCTTACTATGAGCACGAAGCCTGATGTGGGGCTCAATCTCACAAACTTGGAGATCATAACCTGAGCCCAAATCAAGAGTCGGACACCTAACTGACTGAGCCTCCAGGTGCCCCCTCTAAGGCTTTTAAAAGGATTTTCTCTTTATCACTCATTGTAAATAATTTGATTACAGCATGTGCTCCTGTAATTGTCTTCATTTTTCTTCTGCTTAGGATTTTCTGAATTCCTTGGTCTGTGTGTTAATAATTTCATCATATTTAGACAGTTTTAGTCATTATTTCTTCAGATAATTTTTCTTTATTCCTTTCTTTTCCTCTTTCTCCTGGGACTCTGATTATACATGTAATACGTTACTTCATGTTGTCCTACAGTTCTGTGATAATTTGGTCACTTTCTTCCTCAATGTACAATCTGTGGGTAACCCTGTCCAGTATATTTTTCATCTTGGACATTGTATTTTTCATTTGAGAAGTTTGATCTGGACCTTTGAAAATATCTTCTATAACTGTCCTTCCACAACTATATTCCACAATCTTCATAAATATCTTCCATAAGTATCCTTATGATGTTCCTGCTTTTCTCCACCATCTTAAACACTTGGGGTTTATTTATAGTAGCTATTTTTATCTAGTGATTCTATTATGTGTGTCCTTCCTTTCTGGATCTGTTTCTATTGATTGAATTTATTCCTCATTTTGGATTCATTTCCTGTTTCTTCACATGCTTGGTAATTTTTCTCCCATCCAAGTACTAACCAGGCCCGACCCTGCTTAGCTTCTGAGATCAGACGAGATCGGGCGCGTTCAGGGTGGTATGGCCGTAGACTTCACGCTTGGTAATTTTTCTAATGGGATGTCAGACGTGAGTCCTACAGTGTTGGGTCCTAGAGTTCTTCTCTT
Source organism: Panthera uncia (assembly GCF_023721935.1). Classification (NCBI taxonomy): domain Eukaryota; kingdom Metazoa; phylum Chordata; class Mammalia; order Carnivora; family Felidae; genus Panthera; species Panthera uncia. Next base: position 56,626,461 of record NC_064813.1, read on the forward strand.
TCTCTTTTTCTTTTGTATCCCTCTAAATATTTTTTTAGTTTCATAGTGGGATGTACTTAAGTTATTTGGAAATAGTTTGTGGCTTTGTCAGACGGATCCAGAGCAGACTTCAGTCTATGGCTAAGTTGGACCCACTTCTGAGTCAATAAATACTCTTGAGGATCTAGTCCAAGGCCTCATATGTTATGAGGTCTGCATTTGATTGCTAAGGCTGCCGTAATAAAATAGCACAGACTGAATGGGTTAAACAGCAACTATTTACTGTCTCACAGTTCTAGAGGCAGAGAGTCCAAGTTCAAGATGTCAGCAGGATTGGTTTTCTCTGAGATCTCTCTCCCTTTGGCTTGCAGATGGCCACCTCCTTGCTGTGTCCTCACACGGTCTTTCCTCCATGTATATGCATCCCTGATGTCTTGTTTTGTGTCCCAGTGTCTTCTTCTTATAAGGACAGCAGTCATATTGGATTAGGGCCCACCCTACAGGCTTTAGTTTAACTTAGTCAAAGGCCCAACATCAAATTCAGTCAAATGCACATTCTGAGATACTGGGATTATTAGGGCTTCAGCCTATGAATTTTTTTTAATATGAAATTTATTGTCAAATTAATTTCTATACAACACCCAGTGCTCATCCCAACAGGTGCCCTCCTCACTGCCCATCACCCACTCTCCCCTCCCTTATGGTTTGGCTCTCTCCCTCTCTCTCTCTTTTTTTTTTCCTTCCCCTCCCCCATGGTCTTCTGTTAAGTTTTTCAGGATCCACATAAGAGTGAAAACATATGGTATCTGTCTTTCTCTGGATGACTTATTTCACTTAGCATCACACTCTCCAGTTCCATCCACGTTGCTACAAAGGGCCATATTTCATTCTTTCTCATTGCCAAGTAGTATTCCATTGTATATATAAACCACAACTTCTTTATCCATTCATCAGTTGATGGACATTTAGTCTCTTTCCATAATTTGGCTATTGTTGAAAGTGCTACTATAAACATTGGGGTACGAGTGCCCCTATGAATCAGCACTCCTGTATCCCTTGGGTAAATTCCTAGCAGTGCTATTGCTGGGTCATAGGGTGGATCTATTTTTAATTTTTTGAGGAACCTCCACATTGTTTTCAAGAGTGGCTGCACTTTTTTAAAATTTTTCATAATGTTTATTCATTTTTGAGAGAGAGAGAGAGAGAGAGAGAGCAAGCGAGCCAGGAGGGGCAGAGAGAGGGAGACACAGAATCTGAAGCAGGCTCCAGGCTCTGAGCTGTCAGCACGTGGGGCTTGAACCCACAAACTGCAAGATCATGACCTGAGTCAAAGTTGGATGCTTAACCAACCGAGCCACCCAGACACCCCTTCAGCCTATGAATTTCAGGCGAACACAATATATCCCATAGCAAACTCTTTTTACTCTGGTTAGTGGGACCACTATCTAGTCTTGTGTGAGCTCGAGATTGTTCTGCCTGCTTTTTTTTTTTTTTTTTTTTTTCCCTTCCCCCCGCCCCTACCTTGCCTTGTAGTTTCTTCACAAAGTTTTGCTGATGAGTATTCAGTAAAAGATTCAAGGGGAATCTAAGGCACTCAGGGCTCCCATTCTCTAGGAAATCTTTTCTGTTTCTTTGGTGTTCTCTGTGAGTTCTAGCCACTTTGGACTCCTCTAACTGTGACTTCTGTCTTCTCAACTCAGGGGGCCCACCAGCCTCTGTTTGACTTTTCCCTTCCTGCAATGCACCCTGGGAACTCTTTAGAGGCCATAACTGGGAGCATCTGTAGCTCTCACCTTGCTCGCTTCCCGTTTCCAGGGATCACGATCCTGTCCTGCTTGCTGTCTGAAAATGATTTCTTCATGCATCTTTCCACTTATTTCACTGCTTAATTTGGAAAGATTAATCTAGTCTGTTCGTCTCTTATGCCAGAAGTGGAAGTCAGCAAAACTACTTTCATTATTACACTGTTAGTATGCCTACACATAGTGTTACATCTGCTTATAATTTGTTTCTTCCCTTATTTATTTGTGAATCCTTACTGAGATCCTGCTCTGTCCTAGACTATATCAGTCACTGCGAACAGTTAATAAGACATCTTACCTGCCCTGAAGAAATTGTCAGTATAGCGACAAGGCAAATTTATATACAGATAATTACAAAACTAAGCTCTGGCAGAATTTTTGACGGTCACCAATTCTTTAAAAAAAATTTTTTTAACATTTGTTCATTTTTGAGAGACAAAGAGAGACAGACCGTGAGTGGGGGAGGGGCAGAGAGAGAGAGAGGGAGACACAGAATCTGAAGCAGGCTCTGAGCTGTCAGCACCGAGCCCGACCCCGAGGCTTGAACCCACAAACTGCAAGATCATGGCCTAAGCCGAAGTCAGATGCTTAACGGACTAAGCCACCCAGGTGTCCCGCCGGTCACCAATTCTTACCTTGGTATTTATGCCTCTTTGCAACGTGACTGCCACCCCTCCCCACACCCTGAAAGCTGGACTGGACCTCTGAAGGGGAAATATTGTGTGAGTTTTGCAGCCTGAGCCTTTAAGAGACTTGCAGCTTCCACTTTTGCCCTCTTGCGATGCTATCTGAGGTCTCCACGCAAGGACCGCAGAGTAGCCCTGTGGAGGACTGAGGTCACACAGAAAAGAACCAAGACCTCCAGTCACCAGCCCTTAGCAACTGCTAGTTTGCCAGCAGACCCTGCAGCTGAGGCAGTGCTGGGGCTGAGCTTAGAGATGAGCAGAAGGACGGCCCCACCAACCCATGGCATCATGAAAAACAACCAGTCGTTTCTCTGAAGCTGCTAAATTTTGGAGTGGTTTCTTACACAGGAAAGTTAACTGAAATGAAAACCATGTTGTGTCTTCCCAGGAAAACTTCTACCATAGCCCCACTCTCAGGACGAGTTGCCGTCTGTGAGGTTGGAGGGATTTGCTTTCCAGAACATTCACTTGATGCTCAGTGTGCACTTCTTTTGACTGCCATGCACTGTCTAATTTTCTATTGTGCATCTTTGATTAAATCAGAAGCGTTTCAAGGGCAAGCCTCTTTCTGAATTGCATTCCAGTTGCTTTGACAAGGGTGGTAGTTCAAAAAATATTTGATGATATTGATAAAAATTTTTTAAAAAATCACATTTCAGGGGTGCCTGGGTGGCTCAATCGGTTAAGCCTCTGACTTCGGCTCAGGTCATGATCTCACAGTTCATGGGTTCAAGCCCTGCATGGGGCTCTGTGCTGACAGCTCAGAGCCTGGAGCCTGTTTCAGTTTCTGTGTCTCCCTCTTTCTCTGCCCCTCCTCTGTTCATGCTTTGTCTCCCTCTCTCTCTCACTCTCTCTCTCTCAAAAATAAATCAACATTAAAAAAATTTAAAACATTTCAATAAACTTATGAAGTATCTTCAGTCCCTTGGTTGAACAGACCCTATAAATACTGATGAGGATTCTAGGGGGTGTTAGGCACTGTGCTTCCGGAAACATTATTATTGTTGTTGTTATCGGTATAATTACTATTATTTAAATGCTCACAATAACCCTATGAGTAGTATCTTCACTTCACAGTTATAGTCTCTCAGTCTCAGAGAAGTGACATCCTTGTTTAAACATATACAATTGATAAGGGGCAGAGCTGAGATGGGAGCCCAGGTATCCTGATGCCAAGGACAGAGTTTTTTACAGTAGCTACTGAGAAACAGGCAGGTACAACGAGTGCCAGATCACCTTAAGAGCTGTGTTTGGGGGAGACCAGTTGGAACGAAAGCACAGTAAGATCTCTTCCTTTGGGGGTCTTGGCACGAAACCTGTGATAGGAAACATGATAATTCATAGGGCTGTGGAGGGTATGCGATCACACCGCATTCAAGCAACAGGCTCTCCCCAGTTACTCGCAACCCACCTTCCCCAGGAGAAGTAGGGTTGGGCGACATTATCCTTATTTCTGACCATTGGGCTCTTTTTTTTTTTTTTTTTAATGAGCCCCATGGCCTGATTTTCAGGTAGTAGCCATTCAGGGCCATCCAGTAGAATGCTTTCCAACTAACTCAGCAAGATCATTGGCGTAAACAGGACAACTGGGTGGAAAAATTTTTATTTGGCACAGCTTTTGGGTCTTCTTAATGCAACTGAACTAGGAATATGAAGCTTCTGAGACTTTCTGGGAAAAAGCAGTTCGGATGAGCCCCGTGACCTTATGGCCACGAGGGGAACACAACATTAAAATGACAGAAAAATATATGAACTTCTTTTCCTTATGGTTTTCACTTTAGATCCAGGATCCAGGATCCAGGATCCTTTATGACACATGTGGAAATAAGTCTAAGAGAAAAATGGGAAAAAAAACAGTGACTAGAGAGTGGTCACTGTTTTCAAAAGCACGAAGAATTTTGTTAAGTAGATGCTCAAAAGCCTATTCATTTGGTTGATGATGATGATGATGATGATGATAACGTTAATTATAACTGATGTATATTAAAGGCTAATTTTGTGTCAGGTTCTATGTGAAACCCTGGGTGTAATCGTAGTGAATTAACAAACAAGCAGGTAAGTGCTTGTTCATGGATTCTGCAACCTAGTGGAAGGAGACAGACTTTAAGCAAATAATAAGTGCCCAAGTAAATATATAATTACAAATAATGGTAAGAGCTATGCAGGGAGAACTGGGTGTTATGATAAAAAAATAAGGAACATATAAATTAGATGGGGGGGGGGGTCAAGAAAGGCATAAGATTTGACTAAAGCCTTGGACCCCGGAACAATTAGATCAGATGGGAACAGCCTGAATTTGTGCCGGGCATGAGAGAAGAAGACGACATTGAGGGCTGGGAGATAAAATTCTGCTGTGACTCTCAAATGCATTGGTTAAGGAGCTTCCAGCTCTGGAAATAATTGCAAAAAGTACAAAGACCATTTGGGCATGTGAAGTGAAGCAGCCAGAAATGATGACTTCCCTGTGTCCCCTCTAGAGCTGGGATTCCAGAGCCCTGATTAACCCCTATCTAGGACAGATGGAATTAGGGGCAAGTAACAAACCACTGGCTAAGAGGGGGCTGTCACGATCATCCCCAAGGCAGCCTTACCAAAGTCCACGCTGCGACTCAAATGGTGGTCTTCAAAATTTCTGTGAAATAAGCCTACATTCCCAAACATTTGAAAATCTGTCCTCCAGGAGCCATTTTATGAACCACCAAAGAGAACGGGGCAGGTCGTGCTGACCAGCCCCAGAGACCACAAATAGGGCTGGGTCTGTGGTGAGTCACTGAACTCCAGGGCTCTCTGTCCCCCTTGGAGGAAAAAGGATGGCCATTGCAAACGGCTCTCCGAGAACCTAATTGTTAACTGTTCCGCAAAAAGTGTCGCTCTGTTCTGGCGGAGTTCTGTGCTCTTTGGCATTGGAGTGGGAGATCAGCGGGGGGCAGGCTGGTGGCAGTCTGGAGTGACTCTCACTGGGAACTGGCCGAGCATATAATTATATCATGAGTCAAGCTCTCTCCAGGGATGTAAGACGACCAGAGGAAAATGAAATAACATTATATCCCACATGAATAGAGGCACTGGTGGAGAAAGCTGACTCCTGAGAAAGAGTACTCAGGCTAAGAAGTTTCCCAGCACTTAAATGCCTCAGGAGTGTCCTTGAACCCTCCCGCTCTTAAAAAAGAAGGGATTATATGGGCACAGTTTATGCCTTTGCCTTAAGCCTGGAGGAGCAAGTGACTGGACAACAGTCCACATGGGTAGATAGCCTCGATAAGAGACAAAAAAGCCATCTAGCTGGAAAACTTCGTGTATCGTTCGGCTCCGACCAAGCACTGTTTATTCAGGAAGAGATGAGACTGACAAATGTCGTGGTGGGAATTAAAAAATACTTATTCCTCCCTACACCACTTCCAAAGGTATATATATATTTATTTATTTATTTATTTATTTTTATTTTTTTTATTTTTTTAATTTTTTTTTATTTTTTAATATATGAAATTTACTGTCAAATTGGTTTCCATACAACACCCAGTGCTCATCCCAAAAGGTGCCCTCCTCAATACCCATCACCCACCCTGCCCTCCCTCCCACCCCCCATCAACCCTCAATTTGTTCTCAGTTTTTAACAGTCTCTTATGCTTTGGCTCTCTCCCACTCTAACCTCTTTTTTTTTTTTTTTTTCCTTCCCCTCCCCCATGGGTTTCTGTTATGTTTCTCAGGATCCACATAAGAGTGAAACCATATGGTATCTGTCTTTCTCTGTATGGCTTATTTCACTTAGCATAACACTCTCCAGTTCCATCCATGTTGCTACAAAAGGCCATATTTCATTTTTTCTCATTGCCACGTAGTATTCCATTGTGTATATAAACCACAATTTCTTTATCCATTCATCAGTTGATGGACATTTAGGCTCTTTCCATAATTTGGCTATTGTTGAGAGTGCTGTTATAAACATTGGGGTACAAGTGCCCCTATGCATCAGTACTCCTGTATCCCTTGGATAAATTCCTAGCAGTGCTATTGCTGGGTCATAGGGTAGGTCTATTTTTAATTTTCTGAAGAACCTCCACACCGCTTTCCAGAGCGGCTGCACCAATTTGCATTCCCACCAACAGTGCAAGAGGGTTCCTGTTTCTCCACATCCTCTCCAGCATCTATAGTCCCCTGATTTCTTCATTTTGGCCACTCTGACTGGCGTGAGGTGGTATCTGAATGTGGTTTTGATTTGTATTTCCCTGATAAGGAGCAACGTTGAACATCTTTTCATGTGCCTGTTGGCCATCCGGATGTCTTCTTTAGAGAAGTGTCTATTCATGTTTTCTGCCCATTTCTTCACTGGGTTATTTGTTTTTCGGGTGTGGAGTTTGATGAGCTCTTTATAGATTTTGGATACTAGCCCTTTGTCCGATGTGTCATTTGCAAATATCTTTTCCCATTCCGTTGGTTGCCTTTTAGTTTTGTTGGTTGTTTCCTTTGCTGTGCAGAAGCTTTTTATCTTCATAAGGTCCCAGTAATTCACTTTTGCTTTTAATTCCCTTGCCTTCCAAAGGTATATTTTTATGGATCCAGGAATAGCAGGCTGTTTGTCTTGCTCACGCTGGTTCTCCCCCTTGTTTCTTTTTGGTCAACGTCCAAAGAATTAGCCTCTTTGCACAGTGGCCACCTCGTGGCTGAAGCCAACTTAGTATGAATGGCACTCGCTTTCCTCCATGGCCTCCCCCGGCTTCCCAGATGATATAATTAGCCAGGGGAGTTTTGATCAGTTCACCAAAGGAAAACAATTATAGGGCAGTCCCGACGTGGGTTGTGTGGTTAGGAATATCAAAATAAGAATGACACCCTTTGCAGATGACTTCCAAAAAGGGTTATTTTAGATACTGCAGAAGCAAGGAAATGCTCCGAGTGGGAGAGAATACAGCGATTATGATATTCACCTGCCTTCGGTCATTAGCAACGTTCCTGAAGGGAATGGCAGGAACGTGGACTGGGTGGGAGAATTTGGGAGGTAAGTGAAAACCTCCAGGAGAGATTGAAGGGCAAGGTGGAGGCTGTCGGTCGGTCTGGGGGAAATCGATCAAGGTAAGCATTTAGAGCTCAGTTTCTATTTGCTCAATGTTTCATGTTCAATTTGAACATTAAAGTTATTTACTTGAGGGTGATGTGCAGAAGTCAAAGGCGGAGAAGTGCTTGAACGAGACTGTAATTTCCGCATCACATTTACCCTTGGGAGGTGGCTGTCTTCACAGGGAACTCTTTTTCTCAATTAGAAGTGGGTAATAGAATGAAGGGGAACACACCCTCACATCCTCATCCTCAGAAATAAAGATGGAGGCTATTTGGCATTAATATTGTTTCCATGTTAATATCCCTGAAATGATACTACCAGGTCAGTCAGTCAACATCCACTGGCTGCCTACTGGGTATTTATGTAAGGAGGAACTAAGGGCACTGTAGGAATCCAAAAAGAAGGGTCTGGTAAAACAAAAAACAAAAAACAAAAGAGCAGCCTATGTCTAATAGAGTGGTCAATGTACAGTGTTCTGTTTCTTATTTAAAAAACTTTTTAAAATATTTATCTTAATTTTGAGAGAGAGACAGAGACAGAGCATGAACTGGGAGAGGCAGAGGGGGAGGGAGACAGAGAACCGAAGCAGGTTCCAGGTTCTGAGCTATCAGCACAGAACCCAACATGGGGCTTGAACCCACGAACTGTGAGATCATGACCTGAGCCAAAGTCGGATAACCGACTGAGCCACCCAGGTGCCCCCAGTACTTTGTTTCTTAATGAGGGAACTCTGTGTGCATATGAGCAGCTCCCCTGCTTCCTTCCCCACTCTTGGTCCAACCTACACCGCAAATCTCTTCAGTGATGTTAGGAATGTTTAGAATGTGTAGCTAACTGGTCGGAATGGATCTCCAGTGGGGTCCCTCTTTCATGGACCATAATGATTTTAATTTAAGTCTAACCATTAGAGATTCCGTTCTTTGGATATTGCAGGAGTTTCTTAGTTTTTCAAAGTCATCTGCTCCCATATTTCTTCTAAGACAGTTTTTTCTCTTGCATTTTACATTTCTAAAATTGAGATGCACCTTGAAATCAATTGATATGTACATTTCACCTGGAAGTGTTTTCATCCCCCTTACACAGTTATGGAACTGATCAAATTGATTTAATACTGAGGAGGTAAGGGAAAAGGTCAGTAGGTCTCTGAGGTAAAGGATTTCTTTTCTTTTTCTTTTTTGTTTTTGAGTAGGCTGTTTGCCCAACATGGACATGCCCAACATGGGGCTTGAATTCACAACCCCAAGATCAAGACCTCAACTGAGATCAAGAGCCAGATGCTTAACTGATTGAGCCCCTCAGGTGCTCCTAGGGTAAAGGACTTCTGAGGTAAATGTATATTATGGACGAAATTGTGTCCCTCCCACCCCCCCAAGTCACTTCATATATTGAGGTCTTAAGCTCAAGTACCTCAGAATGTGACTATGTTTGGAGATAGGGTCTTTAAAGAGATAAAATGAGATCATTAGGGTGGGCCCTTATTTAGGATGACTGGTATCCTGATAAGAGGAGAAGATTAAGACAAAGAAACACAGATGGAAGACCATGTGAAGACACAAAGAGAAGAAGAGCATCTATAAGCCAAGAAGAGTGGCCTTCAGAGAAGACCAATCCTGTTCACTCCTTGGTCTAGGACTTCTGGCTTCCAGAACTGTGAGGAAATAGATTTCTGTTGTTTAAGCCCTGTAGTCTGTGGTACTCTGTTATGGCAGCCCTCGCCAACTACTCTAATGTGTTATGAGTTAAGGCTAGAGCTTGATAGGCAGCAGGGCCGGTGGGAAGAGAGCCATGGAGCCAGAAGACAGAGGGAGAAGCTTCAAAATTCTTTATCTAAATGTCAAAGAATGGCCACTTCCCAGATGCCGGATCTCACTGTGAAGACGAACACCAGCTCTTTATCTAACTTCATAAAATGGCAGAGGAGCATCCTCAGTTTTGTCATTTTGCTTTTTCACCAACTATCGGCCCTCTCCAGAGGCCTCCTCCATCCCCAGAACTTCATTCTGACTGGTCAGCTTTTCCTTCCTCTTTTACCTGAGTGTGGCTGTTTCTGGACAAAGCCAAAATAGCAGTTCAGTTCTGTCAAGTCACTTGGGAAAGTAGAACACTCAGATTGGTTGGTAATGCACAGGTACAATGCAGACACTGTCCTGAAAAGAGCCTTTTCTTTTTCCATCCCCCTTTCCAAGCTTTTTTTCCCTGTATATTATCTTTTAAAATTGTCAGACCATTATTTATAGGATCTCTGCAAAATAGCTTTAGATGCTCTTGGTAGAGGAGATGTGGTAGGGAATCAAATTAGATTGGGTCGCAAGGGAAAGTGTCTGTAAGAAATATGAATGGGACCCAGGGGAAATGAAAATTGAAGAGAAACCAGACTTGAGCTGAAAATTCTTTATTTTGCCAAGTTGGACTTGGATTATGTCATCATATGCAATTTCAAGGAATGGGCAAACTAATTTGGATAAAAGAAAAAGTGATCTGACTCGTTTCTCAAAGCATGAATTGAACCAGAGAAAGAGGGAGAATTTCCCTGGCTGCAAAATAAAAGTTTCGGATATCTTTTTCCTGTGTTGTCCATTCTCGCGAAACGCATTGCTTTCCATTCTAAATGAGATGCAAAATGCTGGAATTACATAAAGATGATCACTTTCAGTGTGTGGATAACTTCCTCACACCTTGGTATTAATATTATCACATTGCGTTCAACTACAAGTGAAAATTTTCCTCCTTATGAATAGCTGCAAGATGTAGACCACATGCTTATCCCTCCTCTTCTCACTTACAATTGTATTTCAAATTTCTTCTGTATTTCTTAAAGAGTAGAGCAAATCTTTGGTAGATGTATCAGTGTGCTATTGCTGTGTAACAAATCAACCCACAACTTAGTGTCTTAAAACAAGACAAAAAATTATTTAGCTCGTGATTCTGTGGATCAGCGATTTAGATTCTGTGGATCAGCGAAATAGATGGGGCTATTTTGGTAGCAGTATTTATCTGTGCCAGGCTTGGCTTATCTCAGCTGGGGTTTATTCATGCTTCTGCAATCACTTGTTAGACTAGCTGAACGCCGCATGATTGTTAGCCTGGGTGCCTCAGCAATCCTTTGGGCTGTCCCTTCATGGGCAGGATGGCTTAGACTTGTTGTCATGGCAGCTGGGTTTTAACAGCAGAAATGCAGGGCTCAATCTCATGACTGTGAGATCATGACTTGAGCCGAAATCAAGAGTCAGACGCATAACCGACTGAGCCACCCAGGTGTCCCCAAATAAATGTTATTTAAACCACCCAGTCTGTGGTATTTTGTTATGGCCGCTCCAGAAGATTAACAGAAATCTACAGAAGAAAAAACTTGGATTTTTGAACTAGAAATTATAAATTTGAGAACATTAAAATTTGGGGGGGGTGGTGATAAAGTCGATCAATTAATCAGTCAAACAACCAACCAATCAATAACACTGAAGCCACCTGTATTGTGAAGCCACAATATTATATGTTGATTATCTCTCAACAAAGCTGGGGAAAAAGTAACTATTAACATATATTAAGCATGTGACCATTTATCTGGCACTTTACTCGTATTACAATCTTTCATCTTCTGCACAAGCCTGAGATGATGATTATTCTTGCCGTGTTGCAGATGAGAGAATGTAGGTCTAGAAGAGTTCATTATTTGTCCTGAACAAGACAGCCAATAAATGGCAGAGGGGGCACTCAGCCTGTGGGCGGTCTCCAGGGCCACTCAATGATCTCCGCTCACTGGGTCTGTCACTCCCCAGAACTGCTTCGAACACCTTCCAGGGAGGCGACAGCAGGGTCTGCACAGAAAATGGCATTTCTACTTGAGTGCTTCCTGTTCTTTCTCCTTCTTTCTGGTTCAGAACTCCTTCTTTCTCCTCTCTATTCCAGCTTCGGTAGGTGCCCTGGTAAATTCCATTCTTGCTTCTGGGCCTGGTGCCTGTTGCAAAAGAGTTTAACAGTGCGAAGTTGCTTTGGCGAGGTAAGAAGTTAAATGTTCTTTTTACCAGCGGCACAGTTAACTCTTGTCCACTAATCCAGCAGAAGATGAAAAATGAGGCAATGGTGAAGAGCCTCTTCCCCACATCCAGGAGTTGTCCGTCAAATATGGAAGGCATTTCAGAGGGAGGAGAGCACTGAGACCAGGTTTTGACCCAGGATGTATATAGGAAGCCAAGTAATATATCTGAGAGTAGATGGTAATTTGTTGACAAGGGGTGTCTAGGTTTAAGGGCAGAGGGATAGGTTTTAAGGCTCTTAAATATCTACTTATGGGATAATCAGTTGCCTGAGACATTTTAACTACCTCTTTGATATTCCTCTATGAATCTAAAACAATATGAATTCTTTGGTCTCTTGAGTAAAGGGTATATAATTAGAGGAAAATTAGATTATTAAAGCAAACACCCAAACACTTGACACTATGTGGAAAAGAACCAACTACTATGCAAATGGTCAGGGTCTTTGTCTCCTTCGGTACAGACTGATTCGAGGAGAGTGGGGACTAAGGGATGTGGGAAAACTAAAAGGGCACATCATTGTTTACTCTTCAGGGGAAAGAGTCCAGAGCAATTACCAAAGCCGCCAGGGCAATTAGAGACCCTGAGGGAACCCTTGTAATGTTTTCTGGCTTCAGTAGAAAGTGACTGGAAAAAATGAGTCCACATGGCTAATGCAGGAAATCTCAGATCACTTTGCCTTTGGGCACCTCGCACCCGTTTACCAAACAATAGTGTCTCAGACTCTGCATGTGGCAGCAAGTATATGTCATCATTTTCTCCATGGTCTAGCGTGGCTTGGAAACTGTATTATGTCTGTAATTTAGGAGGAGCATCCTTGGGATGGAACACCAGATTGGAAGGGGCAGGGGGATAAACGGTGAACTTGACATTTGCCATTGTAAATCCTGAGTTGTTAGGGACTGCCTGCCAAAGTGGTGGTAATGGGGAGCGTGGCTCCGTGAGCTCATTAGGGCCCGAGGCTAATGAATTCGGTGGCACTAGCCACAGTCCTGTTACATCCATTTTCCTTTTCCTGGGGAAACATCGCTTTCAAGGTCCAAGGCAGCCATCTTGTGGGTATGTATCCATGTCAGTCGGCAGGAGTGTGAATCGTGACTAATTCAACCTGCGGTTACTGCTGTTCTGTTAGTTCAGTGGGAGTGGCTGAGGGATGGTTAGACCAATTCACCGCATATTCTGAAGACGACTGAAAGCAGAGAAGACCAAGCCATTGCTTGATGATTTCAGTGCTGTGGATGATCAGGATAAGCCAAGTTGGGACTTTCTTCCTCACTAGCCTCTCATTCTCATGAATAACTTAGGTAATGACCCCCTTGGACTTACTTTTTTGTTTTTTCTGAGTACAGCTTTAGATCGAGTCTAAAGGTCTTAAGTCAACTAGAGTCAGGTAATTAATTTATCAGCAGAGTTTAATTCCAACAGACTAGTCATTTCAGTACCCCCTAGTCTAAAACCCATTCATTATATTATTTGTTTATCCATGTTGCTGTCTTTTTAAAAGCAGACTATTTTTTAGAACAGTTTAAGATTTATAGAAAAATTGTAGGGGCGCCTGGTTGACTCAGTCGGTTGAGCACCCAAGTCTTGATTTTGGCTTTGGTCATAATCCAAGGGTCGTGGGATCAAGGCCCGCATCAGACTCCATGCCGAGTGTGGAGCCTGCTTGGGATTCTCTCTCTGTCTCTTTTCCTCTACCCACCCCCCCCCGCCCCGACCCTCTCTGTCTAAAGTTAAAAAAAATTGTAAAGATATAGAGACTTACCATATACGCCATACCCAATTTCCTCTATTATTGAATCTTCCATCAGTATAGTTTGTTATGATGAATAAATGAATATTAATAGATTACTATTAACTAAAACGTACAGTTTATTCAGATTTTCTTTGTTTTTAACTAATGTCCTTTTTCTGTTCTCGTATCTCATTCAGAACACCACATTGTATTTAGTTGTCATGTCGCCTTAGGCTCCTCTTGGCAGTGACAGTTTCACAGATTTCCTTGTTTTTGATGACCTTGACAGTTTTGTGTAGTATTTGTCACATATTTTGCAGAGTGTCTCCTTATTAGAATTTCTCTAATGTTTTTCCCCATGATTGGACCGGAGGTTGATCAGCGATGACATTGATTTTGATTATCTGGCTGAAGTGATGCTTGTCAGGTTTCTCCGTTGTAAAGTTATTCACCCCCCCACCCCCACCCCGCCGTTGCTATACTGTTTTCTTTGGAAGAAGCCACCATGACCAACCCATAGTTGAGGAGTGGGGATTTATGTTCTCCTTTCTTGAGGGTGGAGTATGTACATAAATTGTTTGGAATTTTTCATGGAAGATTTGTCTCTTCCTCATTTATCTATTCAATCATTTATTTGTATCAGTTCAGACTCATGGATATCTATTTTCTGCTTTGGGTTATAGTCCAATGCTACTCTGTTTATTCTGTCACAGAAATGATTCCGACTTTGGCCATTAAAAGCTCTCTCGGTTGGCCCCTGCACTCCTTTGGCATTCCCCCATCAATTTTTTCTTTCTTTTTATTTTTTGAGCATTTACCTTTGGGCTCTGCAAAATGCCTCAGTGTCTTGTACATTTCCTGCTCCAGTGCTAGAATCAACCATTTCTTCAAGGAACACCTGTTCCTTTATTGCAGAATGGTAGTAGAAAGCAAGACCGAGAGGTGCCTGGGTGGCTCAATCGGTTAAGCGTCCAACTTTTAATTTCAGCTCAGGTCAGGATCTCACCTTCTGTGGGACTGAGCCCCACGTTGTGCTCTGCACTGACAGTGCGGAGCCTGCTTGGGATTCTCTCTCTCCCTCTCTTTCTGCCCCTTCCCTGCTCTATCTCTCTCTTTCTCTTTTCCTCAAAATAAATAAATAAACTTAAAAAAAAAAAGAAAGAAACATTGAGTGCTGGGTGTATTCCTTTCTATCAGGGTGTCTTTGCTTCTAGGCCCTCTCAGCTAACAGAGTAAGGAAATAAATATATGTGCGCTGAATACTACCCCACGTATAGACACACACTCATAAATATTTTTACATGTAACTATTTGTATCTACGTTACGGTAAACATGAGTTCATACTGATGTTTCCAATGATAATCATTACCACATGGATCATTCTAGCCTCTTCCCTTACTAATCTGTAAAATCCCACTGCAACAGTGAGACACCTGGTCCCCACCATCCACAATCCATTTTCTTAATTGTTCGGATGCAGAGTACATGGATAGGAGTATCAGATTTGTTGATTCATACTCCTACGGAAAATAATTTGGTAGAGTTCAGTGATTATGTGCAGTTCCTTTCATCTCTCGTCTTGAGGACTCAAATCATTTCTAAAGTTACTTACATCAGCACTATTGTCCCTCTTCCCTACAGTGAGGTTGTGACATACATTTGTAATACAATTTGATGCTCTTATCACAGTCTGCCCTCCTTTCTAGGATCTCTGATCTCCTAAATGAGTTTTTAAAAATTTGCCTACATTAAGGTTTTCTCTCCATGCTATAAAGTTCTGTGGGTTTGTCAAAGGATGTCATGTATCCACAGCTATAGCATCGCACAGAATAGTTTCACTGCCATGAAAAAGGCCCTGAGTTTCACCTATTCGACCCTCCCCCTGTGCCCCCAATACCCTGGCAATCACTGCAATTTTTGCTGTATATAATCTTGCCTTTTCCAAAATGTTATATAATTAGAGCCATGGACCATGTAGCCTTTTCCGATCGGCTTCATTCACTTAACAATATAAATTTAAGGTTTCTCCATGTCTTATCATGGCTTGATAGTACATTTCTGTTTACCATAGAATAACATCCCATTTCATGGATTTACCATGATTTGTTCATCATTTACCTGTGGGAGGACATCTTGGTTTCTTCCGATTTGGGGTGATTATGAATAAAGCTGCTGTAAACATTCACATGTGGGTTTTTGTGTGAACATAATTTTGCAAATCAGTTGGTAAACGCCTTGAAACTTGACTGCTGGATCATATGATGACTATGTTTAGTTTTTCAAGAACCTGCCAGGCTGTCTTCCAAAGTGGCTGGATCTCCCTGGCAATGAGAGTTCCTGTGGCTCCACATCCTGCTAGCAATTGATGTTGTCAGTGTTTTAGATTTTAGTCATTTTAATATGCATAGTGATATCTCATTATTGTTTTAAATTGCAATTCTCTAATGACAAATGATATTGAGCATTTTTTTGTACGCTTTTTGGTCATCTGTACATCTTCTTTGGTGATATATTGTATCTTTTGCCATTGCCATTTTTTAAATTGAATTTTTTTGTGTGTTCTTTTTTTTTAGTTTTAAGAGATTTTGTGTATTTGTATATTATAGATACAGGTCCTTTATCAAATATTTGTGTCATGTATATTTTATCTACATCTGTGGTTTGTCTTTTCATTACCTGCTAGGAGTTTTTTACAATTTAGAATTTTACATTTTAGTTTTGGATCCATTTTGAGTTAATTTCTATGAAAAGTGTAGGATCTGTATCTAGATTAATTTTTTTTGCATATGAATGTCCATTAGTTGTGTGGGTGTGTTTCTGGACTTTCTGTCCTGTTCATTGATCTTTGCGTATCTATTGGTTTGTTAATACCCCACTGTCCTGATGACTGTGGCTTTATCATATGCTTTCTTTTTCTTTTTAAGTATTTTTTTGTTGTTGTCATTTTCTGGTTCTTTGCCTTCCCATATAAATTTTAGGGTCTATTAATATCTGTAGACAGATGTGCTGATATGGTGTGGGGAAGGGGAAAACATTCTGTGAGCTTATGATTAAATCTAAAAATTTTTTGAGGGCCTGTGACCTTGAGCTGTTTCCTCCACCTTTCTTAGCTCCTCCATATCCCCTTAGGTGAAGCAGAAAGGCTAGAAATGGTGGAATTAGGTAAAAGCCTTCCACTTCTGCTTAGGCAGGATAATCCTCTGATAAATTCTTCTTTCCTGAAGAGGAGAACTTTGTTAGGTAGAATGTTCCGGGTGTATTTCAACATGGTCCCTTTGACCTCTGTCTTCCCTTGCCCCCCAAAGCCAAGGCACATATTCCTTAGCTCCTTACCATGAGGACCTGGTAGGCTTCCTAGAGCTAAAGCTCACGAAAGTGTACGTTGTTCTCGAAGACTTCAGCCCCTCGGGGTTTCTCACTGCCATGACAGTCCACACTAGCCTCAGCACTTTTCCAGTCACCACCTACAGGTTTCTCCCAATTTATGGCTCCAGCGGCTTTTGCTGCAAGTAAGCAGATCTTGGTTGTGATTGATTGTAGCCACCTGTCTCTCCCGAGTTTAGGAAGCGCTTGATTTTGGGTGCTGGTTGCTTTGCAACCTCAATTCTCTGACGGGTCCAAGAAAAGTTCTTGATTTTCAGTTTCTTCATCTTTTTTCTTGTTGTAAAGACGGGAGTGATGACTTCTAAGTTCTTTATGCGTTAGAGCTGAAACTCTAGAAGTTTCCATGTTATTTTGCACGTTCGAACCATTTCAAGCTCTTGGTGAAATAGTACTCAACATCTCTAGGGTACAGAATGAAGTTATACCTCCTTACCATATTTGACTATATTCCATATAAAACTTGGTTCAGAAACATGAAGAGAGTTGCTCAAGCATCTCACGGTCAGTTGGCTGCTAGTTTGGAGACAGAAATCCCTAGTCTGGGGCCACTTCGCTTACAACAATAATAAGTCTGTTTAAATTGAACTAAATTAGCCACAGGTCGTTTAAAATATCGACATCTACGTTATATACAGATATTCAGGCCGGAGGAGTCAAGACCAAGGTTGGGGCCCCAGGTAGGAATAGACAAGCCCTAACATCTTTCCCCTGCTTCCATTCTTATTGTAGGATTTCCCTTCCTTGTTTGGCCAATTTGTTGGCCCTTAAGATATAAAGAGACCACATGAACCGAAAGGGAGGAGTAAAAAGGGAAGAATAAAAGGAATAAAAGCCAGTGAGAAGTGTTGTTGTTTTCCACCCACAAAGAAGAGAGAAATAGCAGTCTGGAGAAACTGCTCTCTCCACTCTTGAATCCATTTTAATGATGTCTTTGGGAACCGTGCCCCCCTTCCCCCCCCCCCCCCCCACCAAAGTGCCATCTGAATGGTCAAGTCTTTCACTTGCATATGGATATCATCCTCGGTCCCTACACTCAGCCAGTGCAGCCATCTCCGATGTCAGACTGAGTTTAATCCTGGCTCCCCCTCCTACCTGCTGTGTGATTCTGGGCAAGTCACTTGAATTCTCTGTGCCACAATTTGCTCATTGATCAAATACCCCTCAAAACGTTCTTATACGGATTAAATAAATATATTGATACACATCTGTATCTATTAGAATGGTGCTTGGTGTGAGTACATGTTCAATAAATGTTGACTCATTGTACCATTCCTTGTCCATTTTGTCCCCATCAGCCCTAGCTGTATGTGATGAGTTCAGTGGCTTTCTCCCCAGGACTCATTTTTAGCTTTCCTGAACATAGATATATAAGCACAGGCCAGTGGAGAGGATGATTTTTGGGCCAGCTTTATATCCCTTTTCAACTGCTAGCATCTGACGTTAAGTCCAACCTCAGACTTTTAGGAGCTTTGCTAATTTACTGAGTCCAGCAAATAACTCCTTGTGCTTCGTGCGTACAGGGCGTAATACAAGGTGTACCTTTCTGGTTTGGCATTGGCTTCCCTGATAAACCCTTTCCACTCCCTACCCACTCACCCTTCTCTTACATAAAATTATATTCTTTGGCCATTGCATTTCATGTAATTGTAGCATTTAGTTTTGAGCCTGTGCCCAGAGGCCTGTGGGCAATGGGCATGTTTAAGAAATCCAATAAATGAAAGGAAATAAATGTACAGAGTGAAAAGTAAATGGGCCAATACTATTCGGAGAAAAACCCCAAAGTGACTGCCTGCTTGCTAGAACAGGAATAATTTTAGAACAAGTCAGTAATATAAACAAAGTTAATGAAAACATTTTGCTTAGTAAATACACTGGGTTTGTGCTTTCTACCTTTCTCCTGGGTCTTTGCTTTATAAGAGGCATCATTATGACCCTCTTCTGGTGAATAAAGTGCCTTGACCAGAAGCCAAGGTAGGTCAGCCTTTTCCTACATTCAGCTCTCAGGTGACCAAGGAGGCCGTGGACTAATTTAATTTTCCTTTACTGGCTCCTCTGAGTACGGTAATGAGCATGTCGAGTGAACACAAATGGGAGTGCTCCCAATCTGCTTGTAAAGCCTTCTTTCATTGTTGACTTTGTCCCTGGATGTGCGTTGGTGGCCTTCATTTCTGTTCTGCTCCCTCCTTGATGCAATTAAGTGGCTCCCTGAGCCACGGATCATGTGGATACACTTTCACCCAGTTGGCCACGCCAGGGGCAGAAAGCACTCTTACCTGTGTCCTTTACTTATTTTCCTAATTGAAGTTTTGTTTTTTCTGTTGAAAAGTATACTCTTCTCCTGGAACCAGGACATACTGAGCACTTGCCATGTACGAGGTACTATACCCGATAGTCAGAGCTCTCTCGTGCCTTTCCTTCCCACCACCCAAACTGCAGTCAACTCTTTTTTTGCAACTCCCTTAAGGAGCCATACTCTCTCCTATTTTTGGGCCTTTTACCGGTTGCAGCTTCTGGACCAGAAAATCCTTTCTCCTTCGTCACTATTAAGTCCCAACATCATTCATTCTTGTTCCTCCTTCAGCACCTCACATACACATCCTCTCCTCCAGGAAGCCTTCCCTGATACACCACCAGCAAAGTTGGCACATGTACCCCTCCTGTGCGCTCCCAACAGCCTTTCGTGTCCCTCCATCATGGAAGCAGTTACCATAGTGGGTGTAACTGTCTGTCTACCCTGTCTTTCCCACTGGCCCCCACCCAAAAGAGAAGGTCTCCTGGTTTTCTGGACCCAGGGCAAACTGCTGCTCGTTATCTTTCAGGACAACCTTTTGCACAGCTTGGGTGCAAGATCATCTCTGCCTGGATGCCTTCCAGAAATTACTGAGGACTCAAAACCATAGGCCTTGCAGGAAATTCAAGAAGAAAAGACCTGTTTCTGCTCTTTGTACTCTCTGTAAATATTAGAAGGGAGAATTATGGTGAAGAATTCTTTGCCATTTATGTATGTATGTATGTATGTATGTATGTATGTGTTTATCACCAGACATTATCATTTTATTTTTTCATCATAATAAGTGTACTTTTTTAATGTTTTTAAGAAATGTTTATTTATTTGAGAGAGAGAGACAGAGACAGAGACAGAGAGAGACAGAGACAGAGAGTGAGTGGGGGTGGGGCAGAGAGAGAGGGAGACACAGAATCTGAAGAAGGCTCCAGGTTCTGAGCGGGCAGCACAGAGCCTGATGTGGGACTTGAACTCAGGAACCATGAGATTATGACCTACGCCGAAATCAGACAGATGCTTAACCGACTGAGCCACCCAGGCACCCTGATAAGTGTACTTTTTAATCCCCATTCTCTGTATCTTTTTATTTATTTTACTAACTGATTTTTAAAAAATGCCTTCTTCTATCTACCTGTCTGTCTATCTATCTATCTATCTATCTATCTATCATCTACCTGCCTATCTATCATCTATCTAGTTGATAAATAAGAATTTTTACCTATGGATTTGTTTCCTCGGTGTGACCCCTCTCGGGGAATAATCATGCCTTACATTCTTAAAGTATTTTGCACTTGACAAAGGACATTCACACCTACAAAGGGTGGAAAGAGCCTGGGGCTGATCATTGTATTGTTTCAATTCGTGTGTTTGTCAGTTGCTAGCTCTGTAAAGTGAGGCAAACCATTCCTCCTTTCTGAGCCTCGGAGTTTCAGGAGTTTCACGTGTTAGATGGAAGCATCATCATAATCATGTACTGCAGGAGTGTGTGAGGAGTGTGTGAGGAATTCATTACAAAACGCCTATGTGAGCACTTTGTGAACTACGGATTAGCACGCAAATATTACTTGTGATTAATCTTTTTGAACCATTTCATGAGGTGTTTTAGGAAAACATTTATATCCCCATTGAAAAGGAGACTTGGAGCCTAGTAAGCACCTTTTGTGCCCAGCTATACGACTTTTTCTCCTGCGCGAAGTCAGAGGCAGTCAGTTCTCTTACACTTGGTCAGCTTCCTGGACCTCTCGGCATGAGGGTTTGCTGGGTCCTTTGGGCAGGCCAGACGTGCTGAAGAGCTAACATTTCAGGAGTGACGCCTGAATGAGGGACAGGAGTAGACGGGTAAATATGAGAGTTTCTTCCCCCTTGGTGGGACAGTTCTGAGCTGAGTTCTACACAGCTTCACAGATTTCTGGGTGAGATGGGCAGGCTGGGAGGGTGGACTGAGTCCCAGTTGCCCAGAGCAGTAAACCACTCACTAATGCTCCCTATTCTGTCATCTCTGCTGGCTCCTAGCGCTTTCTGGGATCGCCCCAGGGCCACCACCTCAAATAAGCTCTTCGCACCAAAACCCTGGTGTCCGATCTGATTTGGGGATGACCCCAAGAAGACAGTGAGACTCTCAGAAGTTAAGAGGCTCATGTATGGTCATAGCACTTGAGGGGCAGAGGGTTTTACAAGCCTTTTCTGCTGAAATACACACCATTGTGTGGATTACACAAGCAGGGACCTGAAAAACAACTTTATTTAATTTTTTAAAAAGGAAAACATAGCGATTAGTGAGAACCACCCCCCCCCCCACAACCTTTCTCCGCATATCCTTAGATTTATAAAGCATAATTTGGAAAGACAGGGGCAGAAGCACAAATCTTTGGGTGAATAAATAGAAGTTGCACAGCTGATAAAAATGACTTTTGGGAGGCAAGTGTGGGAAATGAGTTGAGATGGCTTTAAAAAAATTTTGAAGCCACAGGAAAAAAAAATTTCAACGATTATCTTTACAGGAAGAAGGACAAGAGAAGAATGGTACTCCTGCTTGGGGATGATGGCTTAAAAGTTTGCCAAATCAGAGAAAGCAGAACCATTTGAATTTTTGTCTTTCATTTTCTTTTTTCTTCAAGAACAGTCTTCAAATGATAATACTGGGCACTCGCGTGCTTGAGACGAAATCGACACAAGTTTGGAGAGGGGCCACTAAACCATAATTTAAGCGGCTCACAATGCATTCCCATCTAAGGCCAAGACACCACTCACCATTGAGAGACTAAAAGATGGGATAAAAGAATCATTTCAGTAATTTTCAACTTACTCTGAAGATGTGGAGGAGTCCTTTGAAGTTCTGACCCATAAACCTACAACAGAGGAACTATGGACAACACGCATCTGAATGCTGTGCTAGATAAAAACCCTGAAACTACTAGGACACGGTTATTTTAATATTTAGAAAAAGGAATTGGTCATCACGGGGAACCAGGAAAGGTTTACGAAAACAGATCATTGCGATTAACTTGACTTTGAATTTTTGATTGCATTATCAGATGAAAATCAGGGGCGTGTTGTTGTGGCGTGAATATCGTTACCCACACAAGCGTATGTTGATTTGCCTCTTTATACAGCTCTGCGGTTTTGTTTGTTGATTTGTACATTACACGGGGAAATGTTAAGTGCATGGCAATCTTACTTGGTGGAATCAGAGCTCGTGGAAGATGTACATAGGCACATTGCTTAAAGCAAGATTGCTATTTTTACTATCTTGTAGTTTTGGAATAGTGAAGTTTGTATGGTTTTCGATGTCAGGCCTGGGTTGAAATACTGGCTCTAGAACTTTCTAAGTAAATAACGAGACTTTGATTGTTCTCAGCTCTAAAGGAAGGCGAAAAAAAATATAAGCGATTTCATAATGTCTTTTGATGATTAGATTCAGTGGAGTATGTCAACAAACATTTTAATTATAAAGTCGTACATAAATAATAGACAACATTGCACTTTAGCAAAACCAGTATTAAACAGTATTTTAAATTTCAATCATTATGAGAAAATAATGATTTTGTGATTCTAAATTCTAAATTTGTAATTTTAAATACAGAATACATCTCTGCTTGCTTATTTGTGTTGCAATAAAAATACAAAATATTCTCTCTCACTAGAGAGAGTTTAATACTTTGCTAAATAAAAATTTTAGAGTAGATTACTTGACCTGGTTGTTTTATGGAAAGGCTGCCTAAACAAAGGGTAGCAAACTATAGCTCATGGGCTGAATGTTTTCTAAATAAACTTTTGTTGGAGTACAGCCACGGTCATTCATGGACATACTGTCTATGGCTGCTTCCAATCTCCAATGGCAGACTTGAGTAGTTGTATCAGAGACCTCATGACTCACAAAGCCAAAAATATTCACTAGCTGGCGCTTTGTAGAAAATGTTTGTCAACTCCTGGCCTACACTAAAAAGTGTGTGTGTCATATGATATAGTCATATATAGCCATATTCGGGAAGGATATGTTTTAAGCAAAGATGAGGAAATTCTGGTGTTTACAAGTTACAGTAATCAGAATGGGAGTCCAAATATTATACACAGTGTGCACATTCTATGTATTAAAGTCACAAGAGAGTTATTAATTTTTGTAAGCTTGTAGCCAGAGAGCATAACACAAAAATCGTGACTTTGAAGCATGGGTTTAAAAACGTAACTGGCAGTGGAATTCAAGGAGTTGGTCTGAAGAACCACTGGGGAGAGAGACTCCAAAGAGAAACTGTGCTTTGGGACTGCTTGGCTTAGGAAATTCTCTATACAGCTTCCAGAAGCTACAAAGCATTATGTCCCTGAAAAAATATATTACTTGCAATAATAGTTGCTTTGTGCTGAGAGCCTGGCATACTGAATTCTGTGTGGTAGTTTGGCTCAGTCATACTTGAAACAGGCAACCACCTTTACTAAAATAAGAACCAATCTCACCTTTTACCCAAATTGACACTGAACCCAAACCTTCTTTAAGAAGTTTCAAAATAATTCAATGCATTTCCAAGAACATTGCCAGGCAAGCAGGTTCCTCTGATTTCTGAGTCAATGGTGAAGGTTAAGTGAAGACAGTCAGATATGGCTTTCCTAAGATTTTTGAACTGGACAGAGATAATGGGTAATGCTGGGATAATGCTTAGCCATAATAAAGTTTTTAATGGTGGACTTGGCTTGTAAGTTAGAGCCAATGGACTGCTTAATTATGATAATAAAAGCTCGAACTTTGAATTTATTATGTATTTTGGGGGTGGGTAAGTCTTTGACTAACTTTTTAAACCTATGATTTTATACTGGTGAAAGTGAATTCTGAATAGGGATGTTTCGTCTCCACTGTTTATCGATGTGTGAGATGCACTGAATTGTGGCAAGGGAAAGGACAGCTTGAAGGAGCCTGTAGAAAGCACCGTTAGCCAGATCTAGAGAAATACTTGTGAGCATACGTTGAGTCTGGATAACCTGGAACCAATTCATAGAATTTTAGAGTTTGGAACATTTGGAATGATTTATATAACACTCTCCAATTTAGCACCATTTTATAGGTGAAAAAGCTGAGGATGATGTGATTTTGCTATAGTCACACATCTAGTTTCTGGAATAGCACAGATTAGAACTTGACCCTGAGGTTTAGTGCTGTTTCCTCTCACAACATCCTTAAACTAATTTAGAGAAAGTGTGTGGGTGAAGGAATTCAGTTAATGGGGTATGAACTGAGAGAACCATTTTGTGTTAAGTGAATATGTCCAATACTGAGGGAGCTTGAGACTGAGCATTGAGGAAATGACCATTTGAAGTGGATCTAAGAGGAAAATTATTGCCATATCAGAAACGACGTGGACAACTTCATGTCAGTGACTGGAACTAATGCTCAGAAACATGTCTGACATGTTAGAACCTGTCAAAATCCTGTCAGGAATGAGGCCAGTGGAGCTCCTGACAAGGAGGCAATGAAGGAATGACACAGACCGACATGAACTTTTTAGGACTTGATTTTTAAATAGAAGAAAAGAAATGATGCTGGTGATGACATTTAGGATCTGTGGGGTGTGTGTGTGTGGGGGGTGGAGTCTAATCATCATTCAACTTAATAATTTATCAATCTTATTATAGGTGAGCAAATAATTTCACTTGCATTTATAAATGGTGGGAAGTCTGTGTCTAACCTTGGTAGGAAGGTTTCTGGTTCCCGCCAAGACGGTTCTCTCTTCCCGATTAATACTGGAGAAAAGAACATAAATAAACAGAAAGGAAACATGAATGCCAGAAAATGAATAAAACCAACCAACCAACCAACCAATTTTGAGAACCCCCTGAGGGAACAGAAGACTGTTTGCACTGGTACAGGTCAGCTGCAGACAGAGGAGGAAGGTGTCCTGAGGGGGTTAGTGAAGTTCTTCAAGTCTGCTCTTGTTTTTGCCCTGTCTTTCTCCTTCATTGCAGAGATGACCGTGGATTAGTAGCCTGAGAGCAGAAAGCATTGCAGGGGGAGCAGTTCATGAAAGCAGGTGCTGACTGACCAGCTGGGCTTACTCCCCCACCGTCGGCCCACAGGGTTTATGGATTACTGCCTCTTTCCTAAAGCATCTTGCCCTTGAGGTTTAAGGCAGAGTCCTGACCAGTGGCGTTGTCTGGTAAGTTGGCTACAAATCAGAGTAACTCATGGTGGCTTGGTGTTACCTGAGCATTCTACACTGAGGCTTTTCATCTAAACCGGGCAGAGTAGCTGGTATCCATATGGAAGAATGAGCTCCCAGGCCAAAATAACTAGACTTTGGAGGGCTACCTATATCCTCTGAAATAGAAATAATGGAAGAGGTGGACTAAGAATTTGTTTTTATTTTTTAAAGTTAATTTATTGATTTTGAGAGAGAGAGAAGAAAAAGAGAGTGAGAGAGAGAAAGAAAGAAAGAAAGAAAGAGCGAGCAGGGGAGGGGAAGAGAGAGAGAGGGAGAAAATCCCAAGCAGGTTCGAACTCACAAACCAGGAGATCACGACCCGAGCCGAAACCAAGAGCTGCTGCTTAACGGACTGAGCCACTCAGGCACCCCGAGGTAGACTAAGAATTTAAAATAAATTAATGTAAGTGAAAAAAAAATATACCTAAGTAGGGGTTAATACAACTGCAAAATAAATTAATGAACTAGAGGAGTAAGTTGAGAAATTCTTCCAGAAGTGAGTAGGAATGCATAAAAAAACAGAAAACAAATACATAAACAAATACATAAGCGAAATTAATAAGTATGGCAGATAGATGTACAAGGGCCGGCGTCTCCTAAAAGACACCCCAAAAGAACAGAGAAGATAGATAGAGAGAAATCATCTGAAGGAACAATGAGGACAGATTACTCATGCATAAAGAAGAAGGAAGACCTCAGCTTGAAAGGGCTGATAGATTGCCAAACATGCACGAAAAGAAAACCCACATCAACATATATTATGATAATGTCTAAGAACATGAAGTACAAAGAAAAAATTTTACAAGCTTCCAGAGAGAAAGTCATCTAAAATTAAGGTCATCTTAGTCTTAGTTTTAGATGAAGGTCATCATCCAAAACTAAGCAAGAATCAAATGATGTCAGACTTTTCAATGGCAATACTGGATGCGGGAGGACAATGAGGTCACGTTTTTCATGTTTTTTTAAATTTATTTAAAAATTAAAAAAAAAAACCCTAACTTTAAACTTGTTTAATCTTTTTAGAGTATTGAAGGAAAGTAATTTTGAATACAGAGTTTGACATCTCGCAAAATTACCCCTCGAATGTGAGGGGCAATAAAAATATCCCCAGGGATGTGTAAGGCCTCAGAAAGTTTGTCTTGTGAAAGCACACATTGAGAATATTTTTTGGAAAAGCATTCATTTCAGAAGAGAAATGCATTCAGGAGATTATGCAAGAGGTATGTTGAAAGTAAGAATGATAAGAGATGGTGGGGTCCTCGACAGTATTAATGTGATGTGGGGCGTGGCCAGCAGGACAAGAAGGGGCCATACATACATAAGGGACTGTGAGCTTGCCAGACCCCTTTTCTATTGAGGGAGACGATAGAGAGCTTGATAGGCTAATCCTACTCATTTTCTAGAGCTTCCATAACACAGCACTATAGACTGGACAGCTTATGCAACAGAAGTTCGTTTCCTCACAATTCTGGAGGCTGAAAGTGCTTGACCAAGGTCTCAGCAGGTTTGTTTTTCTTCTGAGGCCTCTCCCCTTGGCTTGTAGATGGCCAGCCTCTCCCTGTGTCCTCACATGGTCTTCCCTCTGTGTGCAGTTGTGTCTGTGTCCTCGTGTCCTTCTATAAGGAGACCAGTGAGATTGGATTAGAACCCACTCGAGTGACCTCATTTTACCTTAAGTACCTCTTAAAAGACCCTATCTCCATATATGTCACATTCTGGGGTATTAAGGGCTGGGGCATCAGCATAGGATGTGGAAGCATAAGATTCAGTCTATAATACTGATGCCATTCTTCCAGACACACCCATAAGCGTACTGGCCAACGATTATTCTGATTGGTTGGTGTCAGGACAATTACCAGGTCCTATATATTTTCAATATCACCTCTAAATATTGCAAGTTTACGAAACAAACAAGGGTGAATAATTATGTGGCTAGGTTAAGAACTATCATGCAAGAACGAAAATTGAATGTATGGCTTTTAAACCAGAAGGAAAAATAAGCTGATCTGTTCAGAAGCAGGAAGAAGAGAGAGAGGCCAAAAATGCAGCACATGGAAAATATGAAACGAAAGAACAAATATAAGTAAGTGAAACAAAACTCAATAATTATATTAAATGTAAAAGGATAAAACACATCTATTGACACTCTGATTGAGTTTTTAAAAGATACAATAGTGTATTGATTTAAAAACATACAGCAAGATACAAGATACAAAAAGTAAAAAATAAGATAAAAAAATACATCTGGAAAATAAGAATTGAAAGAAATCTGGAGCAGACATATTCATGACTGACAAAATAAAACAAAAGGACCAAGAAGGAAATCAGAGGTTGTAAATGGAGCAGTAGGACAGAAAGATATAAGTACTTTGATCCATTGCAGACCTAGTAATACAGCTGTAAATAACATCAAACACCAACAAGCAGAATTTCAGGAAGAAATGGATAGATCATCAGGTGTGGCTAGAGATCTTTACACACCTCTCAAGAGCTCATTGATCAAGCACATGTATGCGTGTGAACACACACACACACACACACACACAACACAGAGCAGCAGCGGGATCAAGGACCTGAACAATATAATGCAATAAATAAGCTCACGTTAATATACAGAAATACATATGTATGAACTTCTACATCTGACAGAGAATACACATTATTTGTAAGCACACATGGGACCTTTACAAAAATAGGCTATAGATCAATTTCATTGCCCAAGTTTTCTGACCATAAGTTCTCTGAATTTTATATGTAATAAAATGAAACATTAATTACCAAAACAATAGCAAAAGCACATCTCCTGTATTTGGAAGCTAAATATTTAAAAACAATCCATATGTTAAAAATGAAAACATTGTATGTCAAAATTTGTGAATGAAACTAAGCAGAAAAGACTTATGGCTTTAAAAACAACGCAAAACTACCAAGATTAAAAGTAAAGGAGCTGCTTGCAGCTCACGAATTTGGAGAAATAGCAGACTGCAGATGCAAAGAAACAAGAAGGAAGGAAATGATAAGGATAAAAGCAGAAATCAAGAAAGTTCGAGAACAGAACAATAGTGAAGATTAACAAAACCAAGAGCTGATTCTTTGAAAAGATTAACAAAGTAGACCTCTGATAAGATTAATGAAGAAAAAAAGAAGCAAATAAACAAGACACATAAAGAAAAATGATGCAACCATAGATACAAAAGAGATTTGAAACAGACATTTAAGATCCCAGATGAATTGAGAAACTTGTCACAAAGAAAAATTGTCACAAGAGAAAACTTGCATAGACCAAGTAAATAATAAATTGACACGATTCTCAAATAACTATCCAACATCAACAGCAATAAACAAACAACAAACCAAAAACACCCTCAGTTCTCAATGAATAGTAAGTTTTCCCAAATTTCAAGGAATAGTAAATTCTGTATTATACTAGTTGTTAAAGAAAGTACAGAAAGATCAAATATTCTTTAGAATCACTTTTCATAGTTTTATTGAGGTCTAATTTAGATAACATAAAATCGACCCACTGAAAATGTACAATTGGATAATTTTTAATAAATTTTTACAGTTTTGTACCTTTCTCTACAAGTGCATTCCAGAACCAACTATATCACCCCAGAAAGTTCCTTCATGCCCGCAGTCAATCCCCACTCCAACCCCAGTCCCAGGCAATTTCTGATCTGCTTTGTTTCTCAGGTTTTATCTTTTGCAGAAACCTCATGTAGTAAATGTACAGTGTGTAAGATGTAGCCTTCTTGATGTCTGGCTTTTTTCACTTACCATAGTGTTTTGTTTTGTTTTGTTTTGTTTTGTTTTTTAATGTTTATTTTATTTTTTGAGACAGAGAGAGACACAGCATGAACGGGGGAGGGGCAGAGAGAGAGGGAGACACAGAATCGGAAGCAGGCTCCAGGCTCTGAGCCATCAGCCCAGAGCCTGATGCGGGGCTCGAACTCACGAACCGTGAGATCGTGACCCAAGCTGAAGTCGGACACTCAACCGACTGAGCCACCCAGGCGCCCCTTACCATAGTGTTTTTGAGGTTCACTTATCTTATTACTTATATCATTCATTCATTCCTTTTTATTGCTGAATAGTGAGTCTCACTGTAGCTTATATTCATTTCCTGGGGCTGATGTAACAAACTACATGTGTTTTTTAAAATTTTGTTTAATGTTTATTTATTTATTTTGAGAGAGGCAGAGAGAGAGAGAGAGAGAGAGCAAGAGTGTGGGAGGGGTAGAGAGAGAAAGAGAACCTCAAGCAGGCTCCATGCTGTCAGTGCAGAGTCCAACGTAGGGCTTGATCCCATGAACAGTGAAATCATGACCTGAGTCGCAATCAAGAGTCGGATGTTTAATCGACTGAGCCACCCAGGTACTTCATATTACATGTGGCTTAAACAACATAAATTTATTATTTCATGTTCTGGCGGGTAGACGTCTGAAATCAAGATGTTGGTAAGGCCAGGCTCTCTCTGAAGGCTGTCAGGAAGTATCCTTCCTTGCTCCTTCCTGGCCTCAGAGGGGTGCTGGCAATCCTTGCTATTGCTTAGTTTGTGGGAGCATGACTCCGATTTGTTTCCATTTTCACGTGACCATCTTCCCTCTGTTTCTGTCTCCCAATTCCTCTCCTTTTATAAGGGTGCCCATCATTGGACTAGGGTCCACCTTATTCAAGTGTAACCTCTTTTTACTTGATCACCTGCAAAGACCCTCCTTCCAAATAAGGTCATATTCACTGGTTCAGTGCGGACATGAATTCTGGGGGAAGTTACTGAGCCCAGTACTTATGCATATACCGTATTTTGTTCATCTATGCTGGATGTTGGATGCTTAGATTGTTTCCAGCTTTGGTGATTACAAATATTCTCATAGGAAACTTTGCGTGGACATATGGTTTCATTTCTCTTGAGTAGATATCCAGGAGAGGAATTGTTGACTCATATAAGTATATATTTAGCTTTTAAAGAAATATTCAACTATACTATTTCTACACATAATTGTCACATTTGGTATATCATTCTTTTTTGATCTGGCCATTCTATTGAGTATAAAGTGGTATCTCGTTTTATTTGCGTTGCCCTGATGATTAACGATGTTGTGCAGCTTTACATATGACACTAACTCTTCATATATAAATATTCTTTGATAAAATATCTCTTCAAATGTTTGCTCATTTTAAAATTAGTATTATTATTAATTTAAAAGCTTTCTTTATATAGTCTGAACACAATCCTTTATCAGATACATGAGTTGCAAATACATTACAACCTTGGATTGTGGGTAACTTGCTCTGCGAGACAAGCAAACATTTCTAATAAATTTTAACTTGATAAATGAGTGGTATCTTTCAGGGTGAGTCGTATGTGACACCAAACATCACATGATCACCACTGAGCCAATGGTTCTTGAAATTTGCTTTGATATACAAGTGCTTTGGATTACAAGTCTGTTTCCAGAACAAAACCTGCTTGCAGACTAAGGTTTTACTGTATTCTCTTCCACTCTGTGATTTTTCTCATTTTCTTTCTTTCTTTTTAAAAAATTTTTTTTAACATCTATTTATTTTTGAAAGACAGAAGAGAGGCAGAGTGTGAGCAGGAGAGGAGACACAGAATCCGAAGCAGGCTCCAGGCTCCGAGCTGTCAGCACAGAGCCCCACGCGGGGCTCAAACTCACGAACTGTGAGATCATGACCTGAGCTGAAGTCAGACACTTAACCGACTGAGCCACCCAGGCGCCCATGATTTTTCTTTTTCTTAATGGTTATTTTGAAGAATGAAACTTTGCAATTGTGATGAAGTCAAAATTGTCATTTTTTCTTTTATGGATCATAGTTTTGGTATCCTATCTAAGAACATTTTGCCTAACATAAGATCAAAGAGAGTGTCTCCTATGTTTTCTTCTAAAAGTTTTACAATTTAAGCTCTTACATCTAGGCTTATGATCTGTTTGAGTCGATTTTTTGGTATGGTCTGAAGTAAGGGGTTAAGTCCTTTTTCTTACATTCAATTATTCCAGCACTGGTTATTGAATAACCTATTCTTACCTCATTAAATTGCTTTGGCCCCTCTATAAAAATCAATTCACTATATATTAAAGGTTTATTTTTCTGTCATTGATGTATAGTTCTATCTTTATGGCATACCATACCGTCTTGACTACTGTAGCTTTATTGTCTTTCAAACTATGATTGATATACCTAGAGGTAGCATTGGTAGGTGAGGACATTGTAGGTAAGGGAATAGAAGGAATGGCTAGGGGGTTGCCTTCTCCCTTTCTGTCCCTGAACTCCATTAATCTAGTCATGAAAGGCCAGGACTTGGATTGACCCAGGATTTGTCCTGGACTCCTGGTAGACTGGCCTGGGTCTTAGGGGAAGGAACAGGGAAACTTTGGTAGCAGTAAGTCAAGAAGAAACACGAGGATGGGTTACCTGGTACGGGAGCAGGTGGCTTTCCCATGTGAGAAAGGATCAGAAGACCATATCTCCATGGAAACACCCCAGGATGGTGATGGAGAGTACCAGTTGTGATACTCTTAACCATCACACTTGACCAAGCAAGATATAGCAACGTGCCAGTGAAACTCAAGTATTGAACCTTGTTTCCAATATGGTCTACAAAATCAGAAAAAAAATCTTTCGCAGACACAGGCTGCTCTGTGTTGTTGATCACAGTGGAGTTCAGCTGAGAAGGTACCAATGGGGTCCTACAACTCTGTTGTATGTTAGAACTGGGATTTGAAATCTCGTCTCTTGTGCACCAAAGCTGAGTTGTTCACCATAATGGTCTGTGATACTATTGGTCTATTGCCAATAGTAAAGAAGCAAGTCTTTGTCCTACTGCAAAAGGTCTGTGGTCTCCTCCTTGCACCCTCCACCTCTTCCACCAGTTTCCTTGCTTCTTACCTACCTGCCTATCTTATTCTACGGAAGATCTCAGTTATTGAAGGAAAACACACACTTTTCATTCCTTGATACTGGTGACTTGATACTCCTGACTTCCGACAGGCGTTGTTCCGTACTTAGAATAACCATCAGTGGGGCTGAGTTCTAACTTCCTCTCCTTGCCGGGATCTTTCATAGGACAAGGATTTTGTAGCGTGGCCTCCCAAAAGGGCTTCCAGTTTTTCATGTTGGGCTTTTCTACTCAAATCACTACCACCTGCTCTAGAAGGAGAGTGGTCATCCATTTAGTTCCCTAAATAAATAAATAAATAAAATATATATACATATATATATATATATATATATACACACACATATATATAGGATAAAATCATATATCATATATATGTAGGATAAAATCATAATCATAAGCACAAATTTTCACCGAATGAACATGCTGTTGAACTAGCTGAAATTCTCTGCACGTTCTTCTGCAAGGAGCTCTCAGCAGGGTTTAGTTGAATAAAAAATGAAGGATGGCATATGCTGGTTGTTATATTCTATGCTACACACAGTACTAAGTATTTCATACGCATTGTTTAGCTTACTACTCACAATAACTGTGTGAAGTAGGCTTACTGCTCCCACTTTACACATAAAGCCACTGAAGTTTTGAATGTTGATGCTACGGGTCCAAGGTGTCAGAGCCAGTGTATGTTAGAACTGGGATTTGAAATCTCGTCTCTTGTGCACCAAAGCTGAGTTGTTCACCATAATGGTCTGTGATACCGTTGAATGAAGGCAATGATCCAAGTTTTACTTCATGGGAAACAAACAGACAAAATGAAGTGGTCTAGTGGATTTTTCCATGGAGAATCTTTATTCCTTGTCCTCTCCGTCAGGTCTTCATGGAGATAATGAGGGTATTAAAGACAGCTTAGGGAGCTACAGTCTGAAAAATGCCTTTTAAGATGCCCAAATCTATCATCTTGAGCTAGTGAGTTTTAGAAAATGTCTGACTTCTGAGAATCTTTTACGAAAATATGTGTTACCTCTAAGTTTTCTGACCGTATAAACTTTTGGTTGCTGCTGGGAAAGACAGAGAATCAAGCAAGATGGTCATTTGTCCCTTCTTTGAGTGTCCTTTACTCGCTTAGCGGTCACAGGAGGCCACTGGGGAGCCTCCTGGGGAGTCAGTAGACTGGAGACAGTCTACTTCCAGACAAAGGCACTGCTCCCGGGGTCTTGTCCTTGCAGAAACAGATGATCTTGCTGTATCTGCCACAAGAAGGTGGCTCTGGTGTCTCTCTTTAAAAAGGCTTCCCTCGATTTTCGAATAAGTGCAATTTTCAAACTTGCATTCCAAATAATCTCTTTTCAGGAATGCTTTTGTATTTAACACCTCTGTGAACTCTATGACCATACATCCTCATCTGGAAGGTCTATTCAGAGGTGGCTGAGCAGGCTGCCAGATTCAGCCTCTGAACCCTAGCATTTCTGCATTATAAACGCTCTTCTCCCCTGACAGCAGGAATTAAATATTCAGAGGCATTTGGCTTAGACTGGAATTGCTAAGTCAGACCTTAGTCACCTCTCCATGCATGGATCTTTAACCCAGGAAAGGACGTTTTTTGGGAACAAGGAAACCAGCCTGAGGGACTTTATTCACAATGTTCCAAGTTAGAGCTAGGTTCTGTGGGCTTTCTTGAGGAAAGCATGAGCTGTCTGTGATGTTGGCTAACAAAGGCTGTTGTTGGAGAGTTGTCAACAGGCTTTTTTCCACAAGGAAAGCTCTTGTAGGTTCTGTCCCAAGTAAAGCCTTTTTGAGATTAACGGTCAAGTTCAAACATACAATGATAATTAGTCTCCATCCTGGTCACAATATATAGTTACTGAACATATGTGGGTACACTCTCGTAAAGCATTGATTTGAGATTTAAAAACTTACCTGAGCTTAACTTATATTTGCTATTTTTATCTGCTCAGTACCTCATTTACTTTTTTTGGAAGCTCCTCTCACCAAATGTACCTGGTTCTAGAGGTGAGTTGTGTCCCACCCTGGACCCAGCCAAGCTGTGGGTGATAATCCAGGCTGGGCCAGTCATGGTGGCTAATCAAGAACAAGACTGTGACTCAAGCAGGGTCAGATTACTACCCTGGATTAACAAAAAGAAGCCCACTTGTCACTGGGAGGATATGAATGTAGGGTTACCTATAGCCATTTTCCCCCCTGCAGCGTGCCTATGTATGGAAAGAAACCAACATATAAAAGAAGCAACAGATAGTGGAATGAGATAAAGCCTTGACTACAAGGTTTAGGTCCCAGAAGATGTGCCTGAAGTCTTCCCAGGTCCATAAGCCCAATTCCACTTTCTGCTTAATCAAGTTTCCCTTTAGCTTCTGTTGCCTAATAAGCAAAAATGACATTATTAATACCCTATATCTACTATGTACCAAATACTGTGTAGGGTAAGGGAGAGAACATGATGAATAAGACATTCTGGTATCTTAATTAGTATAACTAACAAAACTGAAATAGAGACGAAAGGCTATGGAAAACTAGTAGGGCAAGAATTTGTGCTTTAGAGATATTGAGAGTTTCTGAATATAGAAGCTAAATGGTAATATCTGTGTTTTCACTCCTGTTATACTCTGGATGGTAGATTGGAAAAAGGATGGCCAGGTGGGGGTGGTGAATTCCAGGTGAACAAAATATTGTAAAGCCTTTGGACCAAAGTGAGGTTCTGGTCATTGACAGCCCGGTCTGTCAATATGGAGAGATTCTTGTGGTTTTAGCATTATTTGGATTGATTAGAAAGTGTGGCCATTTTGGGTAGGTATGTCTTGAATTCATGTCCCATTTCTGTTTCTTAACATAGCATTCCTATAACTTGATAATAATCTTTTTTTTTTTTTTTTTCAGCACCAATCTATCCAGGCTTTTATCTAAGAATTGAAATGCCATGCTCAAGTCAAAATTGCTTTTCTTCTAAAAAATTCATTTTACTTACATTTGTCTGTTGATTTCTAATTATGTAGTGTATTTGTTGAGGTTTGATGACTGGCCCATACTAATCACCAAATGAAATACTATCATCAAGAACACTGAAAGAAGGGATTACATTTTGCTGATTTTGGGGGCGGCAGCACTGAATGTGTTTTCTGATTTGTTACAAGTTCTCAACGTATTAGTTTTCCATTGTTGCTGTGATAAATTACTGCAATTTAGTGGCTTAAGACAATAAAATGTGCTGTTTTGAAGGTCAGAAGTCAGAAGTCAGTCTCACAGGGCTAAAGTCAAGGTGTTAGCGAGGCTGGTTCATCGTGTATGCTCTAGGAGAGAATTAGTTACTTCAACTTTTTGAGCCTTTAGAGGCTTACCTGCATTCCTTGGCTCTTGGCCCCTTCCTCCATCCTCAAAGCCAGCAGCTAATAGGTTCCATCTCTGTATGACCTGTACCTGACTCTGACTCTCCTGCTTCTGTCTTACTAGATAGGACCCCTGTGGTTACATTATGCCCTCCTTGATAACCCAGGATGATCTCCTTATCTCAAGATCCTTAATTTAAGGACGTCTTTTTGCTATGTTAGGTTACATATTCACGGGTCTTAGGAATTACAATATGGACATTTTGGATGGTGGGGATTTTTCTACCATCCACCCAAAATATCCTACTGGATGAATTATTATTATTATTATTATTATTATTATTTTAGAGAGAGAGAGAGAGCACAGGTGGGGGTGGGGGAGGGGCTGAGGGGGAGAGAGAGAGAATCTTAAGCATGTTCCATGCTCAGTGTGGAGCCTGAGCTCCATCCCATGACCCTGGGAATCCAGGGCTCCATCCCATGACCCTGGGAATATGACCTGAGTCAAAATCAAGAGTTGGATGCTTAACAGAGCCACCCAAGTGCCCCTGAATGAATTCTTTTAATATGAGTTGATATGTAACTGATGAATTATTAACTAGGAGTCACTATGATGGGCTTCTTGATCATAATGTTCATTAAGATGATCGCAGAGCCATTTTGCTCTTTATTATACTGATGGAGGTGGCCTGTGTGAGCTAAAGCTCCAAATTTGAGATAAGGATGCAATAGGAAACTTGCATTTAGAAAATAACCATATAAAAATTATGACCTCTGGTTTTAAATAATGGTTTAAAAATTATAAGATGTCCACCTCGAAATGTGTAAACCTCTATTGTTTCATGTACAATGATAATATATGTACCAGTTGTCAGGGCACAGCTCTGATTTTGATTATGTGTTATATGATTACCTGAACCATATTCTTATTTTTTTAATGTTTTAGTTATTTCTGAGTGAGATAGAGACAGAGCGTGAGCAGGGAAGGGGCAGACAGAGAGGGAGACACAGCATCTGATGCAGGCTCTGGGCTCTGAGCTGGCAGCACAGAGCCTGATGTGGGGCTCAGGGCTCGAACCCATAAACTGCAAGATCATGACCTGAGCCAAAGTCGGATGCTTAGCCAACTGAGCCACCCAGGTGCCCCTACCTTAACCATATTCTAATAGGTCAAATCCCATAATGCATTTTTGAAAACAGTTGCCCCTAATAACAAAACTATGAAATTGAGTCATGCTGGTGGGCCCAATAATTTTCTTTTGTCGTTGTTCCTCCGTCTAACGCGGGGGGAGTCTAAAATCCTACATAAGTTTTCCTACAATTACCACATTTCATGAAAAACTAGGTGGAAATCCACTAGAAGGAGAGTTTGAGTCTTGGTTACTTTTATAAATTAGTGTCAGCAAATACCAAGGGGTCACTCTTATTATGAAAGGGTCGAGCGGGCAACTTTGCTTTACACAGTAGGGCTACAACTCAACGTTAGCGTGAAATTTGGTTGTCACAAATCAGATCCTTTAAAAACACAAGATTTTCATTATTTTCATTATAAAAGGAGTAACAAACCTTTCATGTTTCAATTATATTGGGATTTTTCTAAACTAGGTCCTGGACACATCTTCTATTCATTCAGATATTTATTCAGTGCTTACTCTGTTATAGCCATCCTGCTGGGCACTGAGAAAGAAATCTAGGACAGCTTGTTTTGCGTGATGGAATATTTTCACTTCCTCTGAAATGTTTATTGGTATACCTGATGAAAATGCTTAGGCATTGCTGACTCTCCCGGTTGGCCATTAATTACAAGCTAACTAATCACACATTTATTTTAAACAAGTACCCAATTAGGAGCTAACTAATCGGATACTTCTTTTAAATAAGTAATCAGTTATGTGGATCCTGAGGAACTTAACAGAAACCCACGGAAAGGAAGGAAAAAAAAGAAAGAGGTTAGAGTGGGAGAGAGCCAAAACATAAGAGACTTTAAAAACTGAGAACAAACTGAGGGTTGATGGGGGGTGGGAGGGAGGGGAGGGTGGGTGATGGGTATTGAGGAGGGCACCTTTTGGGATGAGCACTGGGTGTTGTATGGAAACCAATTTGACAATAAATTTCATATATTGAAAAAAATAAATAAGTAATCAGATATTTATTTATCGTTTCATTCTTTTCTCCATATATTTGAATGGAATTTTGGGGAAAATTTCTTCCCTTGGGTAAAATTTGGGAAAACTCTGATACGTGCATGTAGTCAACTTGTTGGGGAAGCTGTTTGGATGACAGACAGAGGACAGTTTAATCCTCAAGGAGCTCATGGACAGTTTAATCCTCAAGGAGTTGTAAGGGACAGAGGTATAACTTGTGGTTGAAAACCAGAGCAATATCAAACCTGCGCTGGATGCCCACCCAGAGTGCCTTAAGAGCACAGAGACTGGGGTTCAGAATCTGACATCCGATCTTCCATGTCTTTCTGGAAGAAGCGTTGCCCTCCCTGAGTATGGGAAAATGAGCAGGAACTGGCCAGGTGAAGATGGCAGAAGGGGCATCCCATGCAAAAGACCATGTGTGTTAACTCAGTGAAGGAAGAAATGGTCTGACTTGCATTTAGTTCTTTGTGGCTGAAGAAAAGTTGGATAAATGGAGAGACAAGAGACTGGGACAGAGAGGTCTTGAAGAGCCTCACACACCTAATTGAGGAATTCAACTTTCCATAAAAGCTGGAGGAGGAGCTCACTGGAGAATGTTCAATAGGGAAGTGACTTTATTTGTATTTTAACATATTGTCAGGGTGCCTGGGTGGCTGGGTCCATGGAGTGTCCGACTTCGGCTCAAGTCATGATCTCACAGTCCGTGGGTTTGAGCCTCATGTCAGGCTTTGTGCTGACAGTGAGGAGCCTGCTTGGGATTCTCTCTCTCTGCTCTTCCCATGCTCTCTCTCTCTCAAAAATAAACATTAAAAAAAAGACCGTCACATGAGCTCTGTGGATAATAGATGGAGGCAGATAACAGATAGAAGCATGAGATCTCCAGGAGTTCAGCTGAGAGTCTGGCTGGGAGGTGAGGAGAGTCTAAACCAGGGCTGTGGCAGTGGGGATAGAAATGAAAGAAAAATATTTCATGTTTGATAAAATACAATCATAGAGCAATGTGATTTTTGTATGATAGAAAAGTGGTCATTTCTTTAGGAAGAAGATAATTTATAAAAATCATCTATGATCATTAAAAAGATTATTATCTTTTTTTAAGTATCATTATTTTTTTTAAATTTTTTTAAATATAATTTATTGTCGGTTAAACAGCCGACTTCAGCTCAGGTCATGATTTCGTGGTCCGTGAGTTCAAGCCCCGCGTCGGGCTCTGTGCTGACAGCTCAGAGCCTGGAGCCTGTTTCAGATTCTCTCTGACCCTCCCCCATTCATGCTCTGTCTCTCTCTGTCTCAAAAATAAATAAATGTTAAAAAAATTTAAATATAATTTATTGTCAAACTGGCTAACATACAGTGTGTAAAGTATGCTCTTGGTTTTTGGGGTAGATTCCCGTGGTTCATCGTTACATACAACACCCAGTTCTCATCCCAACTGCCCTCCTCAGTGCCCATAACCCATTTTCCCCTCTCCCCCACACCCCCATCAACCCTCAGTTTGTTCTCTGTATTTAAGAGTCTCTGGTGATTTGCCTCCCTCCCTCTGTTTGTAACTATTTTTTCCCCTTCCCTTCCCTCATGGTCTTCTGTTAAGTTTCTCAAGATCCACATATGAGTGAAAACATATGATATCTATCTTTCTCTGACCAACTTATTTCATTTAGCATAATACCTTCCAGTTCCATCAACGTTGCTGCAAATGGCATGATTTCATTCTTTCTCATTGCCAAGTAGTATTCCATCGTATATATAAACCACATCTTCTTTATCCATTCATCAGTTGATGGACATTTAGGCTCCTTCCATAATTTGGCTATTGTTGAAAGCGCTACTATAAACATTGGGGTACATGTGCCCCTATGAATCAGCACTCCTCTATCCTTTGGTTATTTTCAAAGTGGAAGAATGTCTGTCTTCTTTAAAATAATTTTTTTAAATGTTTATTTATCTTTGAGAGAGAGAGACAAGGTGTAAGTGGGGGAGGGGCAGAGAGAAAGGGAAACACAGACTCTGAAACAGGCTCTAGGCTCTGAACTGTCAGCACAGAGCTCAATGAGGGGCTCGAACCCATGGATCATGACATCATGACCTGAGCCGAAGTCAAACGTTTAACCAACTGAGCCACCCAGGTGTCCCAAGAGCGTCTGTCTTCTCATGTCAGATGTCAGTGAAATCTATCTGGTACTAGTGTGGGGGAACGGACTCTCTCTAGCACACCCCCAGGAATGTGGTGGATATTCAGTAAGACTTTGAAATTTTAATTCAGGTAAGAAATATACAGTTTAGTTGTGTTTTGGTGGGTTCTCTGGGTATGGCTGTACACTGAGCTTTATTGCAACAAGGAAGATATGTTATCCTGGAAAGAACAAAGTCTAGACACGAGAAGATCCTGCTGGTTGTCCTCTCCCAGCTTCCCCATGAGACTGATCCCAGACTTTCTTCGATTCCGTTTCCTCGACCATTCAAAAAGGGATTATGGTACCTGTCCTGGATCTCACAAGCTCTTAGGAGAGTAAATATAAGCCAATATTCAAAACGGCTTTGAATATTATCAGGTGCTAGATTGGGAAGCTGTGTGCTGTTGAAAGATGATGGGCCTTAGATTAGTTAGATGGGGGTTCGAATCCCAGTTGGAAATAACTTGGGGGCAAATTGCTTATCCTCTTTGAGTTGTAGTGCCCTCATCTCTGTAATGGACATAAATCGCATCTATTTCAAGGCTTGTGGGAACTAACAAATGTAAAAGAAGTCCTACCGACCTTCTTTCCTCTTCCTTGGCAGGAAAAAGTGGCAGTTGAGAAATGCGCTCTTTTCCTACTGGTGGAGACGTGTGGTTTTTCTCCCAGAGTGAGGAGGGTGAGGTGGGCAGAGACTGGTCGTTCTGTTCCCTCTGCCGCCCTTGCTGTCTGCCAGGCTGAGGAAGACAGATGCTCTCGGATGTTCCCTCTGCCACCTCTTTTAGGTTCTCCCGTCTGCTTTGCTCCTTGAGCGAAAACGTCTGCTGCTCTGGCTGTGGTTTCTCCATTGTCATTCGTCTTCTGACTTGTTTCTGTTGATTTGAAATTTTCATGGATCACTTTAGTGGCCTCCCACTGGACTTTTTCTCTATCCTCCTGCCCCCATTTTGCTCTTTGCCTTTCCTATTTTGTTTTCACGTCTACATCATTTATCGTCTTATCAGGGGTCTGTTTTCTTTGAGTAGAGATTTTGACAAGTGTCCCATCTGCTGCTTCCATCTTGGGTTTATTGGTTCTGCACCATGAAAACTCTTCAGGCAGCGGGCATAATTTCCTTTTATTGTATTTTTCTTTCCTTTACCAACCACTCCATTTCTTCTCTGGCCCTGCACCAGATTTTTCCCTCACTCGTAGGTTATATGCTATTGTCTTCCCTTAATGCCATCTCCAGCCTGGACCCTGGCTTCTTCTTAGGACGTCTCTGTTCTGGTTGGCTCCCCACCGCCAACAGCCTGCAGGCCCTGGCTCTTCGTAGTCTTGTGAGGCG
The DNA here is from genome assembly GCF_023721935.1 of Panthera uncia. Taxonomy (NCBI): domain Eukaryota; kingdom Metazoa; phylum Chordata; class Mammalia; order Carnivora; family Felidae; genus Panthera; species Panthera uncia. The sequence goes on from NC_064813.1 coordinate 56,667,515, forward strand.
TTTCTACCTCACAACTATTGCGGGGGGCGCTATTCCTCTTTCTGGGGGCCACAGGGGGATGTTGCCAGGGACATTTCTTACCGAGTAGTCCTTCAGGGAGAGAGGAGCCACAGAAAGGGTAGGACCTCACCCACTGAAATGTGGTAACATGGGGTGCCTGGGTGGCTCAGGCGGCTAAGTGACTGACTCTTGATTTTGGCTCAGATCATGATCTCACAGTTCACGGGTCTGAGCCCTATTGGGCCCGGTGCTGACAGTGCAGAGCCTGCTTGAGATTTTCTCTCTCCCTCTCTCTCTCTGCCCTCCCCCGCTTGTGCTCTCTGTCTCTTTCTCTCTCTCTCCAAATCAATAAATAAACTTTACAAACATAAAATAAATGTGATAACGTGTATGAAGCGCGTTACAGTGGCGGCCACGTGTTAAGTGTTTATTACTTAGCACTGGTCAGGACTGGTCGATTACAGATGGTATTTTGGGAGGCTGGTTTAGGGATACTTTGCAACATTTGGAGATTGTGAAACACTCCCATGCTGATCTAGTCACATGGTGTTTCATGTTCAGCTGTAGGAACAGAGAAAGAAATATGACTTTGATGTTGGAAGAAGAAAAAAGAATGTTTGGCCCACGGTGATTGTCATCCAGTTTGGGGCAGAATCACCACCTCATATCTTGGAAGACTTGGTTAAAAGTTTTCTGTGGCTTGAAAACTGTCCTTTTTTCCTAGTACTTTGAACCAAAAGTATCCACTCCTATTCTACTTCCATTTTTTTATTTTTTTATTTTTTATTATTTATTTTTGGGACAGAGAGAGACAGAGCATGAACGGGGGAGGGGCAGAGAGAGAAGGAGACACAGAATCGGAAACAGGCTCCAGGCTCCGAGCCATCAGCCCAGAGCCCGACGCGGGGCTCGAACTCACGGACCGCGAGATCTCACGGACCGCGAGATCGTGACCCGGCTGAAGCCGGACGCTCAACCGACTGCGCCACCCAGGCGCCCCTACTTCCATTTTTTAAAAGAGTTCCTTGACCAGCTTGTAGTTGATCTACAACTATTAGAACCCGTGGTATTTCCCTCTGCCGCTGTTTACAGGCCTTTCTTCCTTTCCTGTTTAAATTCATGTGTTTATTGTAGCACTTCTCAGGGCCAGATTCGTATGAGCTTCTTGTGTGTGATCTGTCCTTTCTGAGGGGCTGCGAGTGTCTGGAAATGGGGAATCGTGTTGGGATCTTTGCACTTCCCGCAGAACTAACACAGCCCTTCGTACATAGCCGGCGTACTTTCACGTTACGGAAATTAAAAGAAATAGTCTGGGCCGTGATTAAGGACCAAATGTCAGCTGATGTCTCGCTTAAAGAAATAACTCACAATTTTGCAGATCGTCTGTAGAAAAGTTCTTGACAAAAGCTTCGGCTGATGCGCTGGCTCCAGTTTGTATGGACCTGAGGATGTGGATTATTAAATACTCAGGACTATTTGGAGCTAGTTGTTAAGCGATCGTTGACTTGAAGTTGGCATTGCTGGGAATATTTACACCATGGAAATCAGCACATGCTACAGATCAAGGCTATTTTTTTTTTTTTTCTTTTGAAAGAGTGTTCCAGCTTTCCACGGCTGTGTTCAAGATTGTCTTAAATGGCCAAACTTTGCAACAGAAAGCGAAACAGCGTGCGATCCATGAATTGTCAGTGAGGCAATTCGTTTTCTGAATAGTGGGGGTGAGGGCAAGTGGGGACAGCATGCTTCTAGTGCCTTCATGAAGAGCAGTTCAGGTCTACCTAAAAAACAAAACCAAAATCAGACCATAGCTGAAGAAAGCAAGATAGCGTCTCCCGGGCAATTTCTCAAAATGGCACAGCTAGTTTGAGGTATTTGCAGGCACTAAGTTCTGTCTTGTAATCTACTCTAGGGGCTTTTCATATTTAAAAATATTTTCTTTCTCTGGCAGAGACACCATTAAGCTTCTGGCAAAATACTGTGTTAGAAGAAAATGTTAGAACATCTACTTGGGGTTATGCAAAGAGTGTTTAGTACATATCAAAATAAAATGGGGAAATTATAAACCACTTCTCACTTTGTAATTCTCGCAGAGATAATGATGCAACACGTGAGTGATTCCTCAGTGACCCTTATCTGCAAAGACTACACACGTCTTTCGTATTATTGGACCTGCTTATTCATTAACAACACTTTCACAGACACTTGCAATCATCCAGTCCTTCAAACCATGGCAGTCTAAAGAAGAAACACTAGTCAAGCCCGCATCCTGTTGTGAGGCCGTTCCCAAAGAATGATCATAAAGTGATTTTCAGATGATCTTGAAAATGAATTAAAATCTCTCTCACAAGGCATCAGAGCTGTACGATCGGAATAGCGTAAAATATCGTGGGGCTCAAGTGCACTTCGAAAAGGCCTTAGAGATGTCGGGACTACAAAATACTCTCCCCCGAGGCAGCCCGAAGATATTCCATGATGTACAAATACGGTGTTTTGGGCTAAAAAGACTTCTGCACCTCACGACCTGTGTATGAGGTCTACTAAAGACTTCTGGGAAAGCTGGAGTTGTGGAGGGGGAAGGGCTAAAGCAGGGCAGCTGGCATGTCCCGCCAGCCGTGCCTGTTGAAAAGCACCAGGCGAAGACCCTCAATCACCTAGTGGAGTGATCTCGGGAGATCTTTTCCCGGCTTCCCACGGGAGCTCCTCGCTTTTCAGCAGTCCACCGTGTGCATTAAATTAACAACGCGCTGCAACGGCTTCTTCTATCATAAATGGAGCCCCTTAAAGTGATATTCCTTCCCGCACGTTTGCAGGCCTTCCGGTGGGAATTACTCCTGGGCTCCACTTACTTGAACAGAAGGGGTGAGTTTAAAGGCATGAACGAACATGCCGGCAATATATTAGCTGTCTTTGGTGATGTGCGGGTGGAGGCTTGACTTACTCGTGGGCTGAGTCTGGCCTCAGAAACCCAGTTCACTACGTGCTAAATCTTCACCAAGACCTATGTCGGGAGATTGAAAGCGTTCCAGGCAGCTATCTCCCATGAAGTTTTTTAGCTGAGCTTTTCATTTTTTACCGGGTTGTTTTAGTGCAGTGTAGACCCAATCATCATCACCATCCTCTGTGAGGAGTTTTAGGGCTGACTTCTGAGACTCGCCGAGAGTGGAATCAGCTATTCCTTACTACTTAGATGCTTTAGTTACGGACACAGAAAGGGGTGCCTGGGTGGCTCGGTTCGTTCAGTGTCCGACTTTAGCTCAGGTCATAAGCTCACAGTTTGTAGGTTCAAGCCCCACGTCGGGCTGTGGGCTGACAGCTCAGAGCCCGGAGCCTGTTTCAGATTCCGTGTCTCCCTCTCTCTCTGTCCTGCCCCTGCTCACACTCTGTGTCTTTCCCTCTCTCGAAAATAAACATCGAAAAGATTTTTTAAATAAAATAAGGAAACAGAGAGACATCCACAGGAAAAGTTGAAGCTAATTGAACTTCTCACTGAAGACCAATTTGAATGACTTTCTCAGAACTGAGAATGACAGTAACAATGGGAGACGACCACCATTTATTGAGTGCTCACTGCTGCCCGTGTGATAAATCATTTAATCCTCCCCAAATCCAATGAATTAGGCACAATTTTGATGTTCGTTTTACACATGAGGAGACTGAGGCAAAATGGAAACAACATGTCTGTGGTCACACAGCTAGATACTAATGTATGTTTCATTTTCTTTTCTTTTCTTTTCTTTTCTTTTGTTTTCTTTTCTTTTCTTTCTTTCTTGCATGGGAGGTTGTTTTTACTTGTTTTTTTTTTTTTTTTTCCTTGCACATGTGAGATTTTACTTTGGTGTTTTATTTGCTTGCAAACATAGGATAACAATCATTTGGTAATTTGCTTCCTTTACTAAATAATATATAGTGACTATTTACCATGTCAGTAAAGTAAATATAGTTCTAGCACAGAATTTTTAATCTCTGCAGAGTATAATATTATATTTTTTTTGGTATGCTTCATTTTAATCCCAGTAGTCTGACTCCAGAGCCGACTTCTTTTTTTTTTTTTTTTAAGGTACTTGCCTTTATTATTTTTTTCCACCTTCCTTTTTTTTTTTTTTTTAAATTTAGATCCAAGTTAGTTAGCATATAGCACAATAATGATTTCAGGAGTAGAATCCAGCGATTTATCCCCTACATATAACACCCAGTGCTCATCCCAACAAGTGTCCTTAATGTCCCTTGCCCATTTAACCCATCCCCCTACCCACAACCCCTCCAGCCACCCTCAGTTTCTTCTCTGTATTTAAGAGTCTCTTATGTTTTGTCTCCCCCCTCCCTGTTCTTATATTATTTTTGCTTCCTTTCCCTTATGTTCCTCTGTTTTGTGTCTTAAATTCCACATATGAGTGAAGTCATATGATATTTGTCTTTCTCTGACTGACTAATTTTGCTTAGCATAATACCCTCTAGTTCTATCCACGTAGGTGCAAATGGCAAGATTTCATTCTTTTTGTTTTCCAGAGCTGACTTCTTAATGATGGCCTTTAAATACCCCAAAAGGATCCTCCGCTATGACAGGGATAGCACCTGGGAAAATATGTGCATGTCCTCAAAGAGACAGACCTAACTCAGGGCCTAATTTCCCATTCTTCCATGGCTTCTATATCATACCTGATTTCATATAGGCGAGGTTGATCATATAAAGAATATTTTGTATTTGCTTGATTTTTTGCAATAAGCTTAGGGTTTCTATGCTTAGCAAACCAAAGTATAGGGTGCCTGTGCAACTTTGAATTCAGATAAGCAAAAATTACACTTTTAAAAAGTATAAGTGTGTCCCAAGTGTTGCACGGTACCTACTTACATGAAAAAATTATTTGTTGCTCATCTGAAATTCCAATTTAGCTGGGCTTCCTGTATTTTATCTGGCAATCGCAAGTAAGCTGAGCTTCAAACCTGAATGCCAGCGCCATGAAAATCCATCTTTCATCTCTTGGAGATGGTAGGGAAAAAAAGCCTCAACAAACTTGCCTTAGGTTTGTCAAGTTGGAGACAAAATGCTGGTCAAATTTGTCTGGGGGTGGAGGTAAACATATGGGGCATGGCGTTTCTACCAATTGCAACCACATTGTTCTTGGAGTTCTGTTGAGAGTGGGGAGGTATGTCTAGAGCACGGGTTCTTTTACTTTGATAGCCGGCCAGCACCGCAAACCCGTCACGTAGATGAAAATAAAATCCTTAAATGTTGTTTTAATGATATGAGCCTCACGTTGCAAATGGTCTTCTTTGCTGTGGCCTCTAAAATAAAGTAATCGACCTTGACGCCATTCAGCGTGGGACACATAACTCACGTCACGGTCAATTATCTTCCGGTGGACTTTAACACAGTGGGAGCCATTGTCCATGTAATGACTGTGGGGCTTGCGGGGTCCACGTAACTGCAAGGGGCCTCTCCGGTGCCTCACCTGTGATTAAAGGGCCAGGACTCATTCATCTTTGCCTGCCCAACACTTAGCACTGTGTCCGGCACATTTGTATTTACAACAAATACTTACCGAGCACCCACTTCGTATTGGATGCAAAGGTCACCAGAGGCAATGACTTAGATCCTGGCCCTGTTCTTATGGAGTTTACAGCCTGGAGAAAGTGTTCAAAAAACAAGTGGAAGAATACTTAATACAGAGATTCCAAACCTTTGAGAGCTGAGGATTCCTTGGCTACTTGGCATATAGGTGAAGACACTCCTTCCCAAGGATGGGTGCCATATTGAAAGCCAGAAAACTGGAGCTCGCAAACCACTTTACTATTTAGTCTTTGAGGAAGTCACTAAACTTCTCTTGGCCTTAGTTTTCCCATCTGTAAAATGGAGATAATATTGCCACCTAGGTTATAAGGCAAAAATAAGATAGTGTTCCAGAGACTGAAAAGCATTCGGTAATTGTAAAGTATAATGTTCAAACTCACGGAACTGAGGTTGTATAGTTGAAAGTAGAAAGAAAGCTTGGTGTCGGGGTTAAAGAGCAGGCACGCTGGAGCCAGGATGCCTGGGTTCAGGCTCTTCCGTTGCCTGACCATGTGACCTTTGGCAAGTTATTTACCCTTCCTGTGCCTCAGTTTCCTCATCCGTAAAATGAGGACAATTAGGGTACCTATGTAGGATTATTGTAAACATTAATTGGTTAATACATGCCAATATACTAAGCACTCAATACATATTATTTGTAAGTGATATCCATTGAAACATCTGGGCTTGGGGGGATAGATGTGTTGTCTCTAGACTATCAAGGCAAATTGCCCATTCTTTGTTTTCAACAACAAGAGATTCATTTTAAGAATATAGTAAAAAGAGATGTAAGTTTACTGTCTGCTTCTTAAATAATTTTCAGGTCAAGAGATGTTTTTATAATCATGTGCTTTGATCAGAGATTTCTGAACAGTCCCCAAATCAAAATATCAGCAATGGAGAATGGAGTGGAATGGAAAACTGATTTATTCATTCCCAGTCAATAAAGTAAGCAAGCAGTAGCTGGATTGTAAATACCTCTGCAAAGTGAGATTTACAAGACATAATATTGGAAGACAGATTTATCCCAGTTGAAAGTGCATTGCCGTTGAAGCAAGTTCAGTGGAATTTGTAAGACGAAGCCCTTGAATGAGAAGAACTCAGAGGCCTTGGGGAGTCAGACTCATGAGGTTTGCTAGGCACAAGCTGGATTTGCATCTTCAAGAAGGGCAGTCAAAGCATTTTCTGAAAATATTGCAAAGAAAGGAGAAAAACAACTGAAGGCAGGGGCAGCAGCCTTGTTTAAAACTTCCCTTTGCTCAAGACTGTGGGGTTTATAAATCAAAATTATGTGTCCAGTGAGGAAATGGGAAGTAGAACTGTTTCCAAAAGAAAAAAGAAAAGAAAGCAAGTGATTCATTTTGGCCTAAATAATTGAAAATGCAGAAAGTCCAAGTGTTCCTGGCTGCTCGGTCGTGAGCGTATTTGTTGTTTTTGCTGTCACGTGGCTGACTCCATGATGAAGGCTTGGAAGATGAGCTATCAGAATCCGTAAATCTTTAAACTATTTGGTGAAATTGATTGGAGCCCAATCGTCAGCCAGTTGCAGGAGTTTTTCACTTCCTTTTCACTTGGGGCAGACTCCAAATGAAGCAGCATGATTGTGTTTACGTAAAAGAAAGGAATAGAACAGAAGGAAGAAAGGAAGGAGGAAGGGAGGGAGGGAAAGAAGGAAGAAAGAAATAAGAAGGAAAATGGGGCCAAAGATAGCTTTTCTGGAGATACAAAATCAGATTTCTAAGTCTCATGCCAGAATGTCTGCTGGGCATTTGGTTCACCTTGAGGGCTAAGTCACTTCTGGGTACAGGACCCTGAGTGACTGAGATTCAAACAAGATGTAGACCATGGACTCATTTATGGCTTTGAACTATTGCAGCCTTGAATAGTGCCACCAATCAAATTAAGTCCTGTGCACTTTCTTGATATCTAAGAGCATTAGCAAAAGACCATGGAGTGAGATTTCATAGTTTCTCAGGTTCTTCCTTCCAGGAAACCCAAGAACATTAAAAAATATTCATTCTTTTTTATTTTTTTTAGTGTTAGAAAGAAATACAATTTTTTCCTTTTTTTTTAAACTTAAATTTTAGTTAACATACAGTGCAATATTGATTTTAGGAGTAGAATTCAGTGATTCACCACTTACACACAACACCCAGTGCTCATCTCAACAAGTACCCTACTTAATACCCATCACCCAGCTAACCTATCTCCTACCCACTTCCTTCTGTCAACCCATAGTTTGTTCTCTATCATTAAGAGTCTCCTGTGGTTCATTTCCTTCTCTTCTCTGTATCCCCATCCCATATGCTCATCTGTTTAGTTTCTTATATTCTAAATATGAGTGAAATCATATGGTGTTTGTCTTTCTTTGATTGACTTATTTCACTTAGCATAATGCATTCTAGCTCCATCCATGTCCTTGCAAATGGCAAGATTTCATTCTTTTTGATAGCTGAGTAATATTCCACACACACACACACACACACACACACACACACACACATCTTCTTTATCCATTCGTCAGTTGATGAACATTTTGGCTCTCTCTATAGTTTGGCTATCTTTGATAATGCTGCCATAAACATTGGGGTGCATTTACCCCTTCAAATCTGTATTTTAAAAATATTCATTCTTATTATACATATATTATATATGTATATATATGTATATATATATAATGGAATATTACTTAGCCCTCAAAAAGAATACCTTGCCATTTGCAAAGATGTGGGTGGAGCTAGAATATTTTGTTAAGCGAAGTCAGTCAGTCAGAGGAAGACAAGTACCATATAATTTCATTCATATGTAGAATTTAAGAAACAAAACAGATGAACGTAGGGGCAGGAATAAAAAAAGAGAAGGAAGCAAACTCTTAGAGACTCTTAACTATACAGAACAAACTGAGGGTTGCTGAAGGGGTGTTGGGTGGGGGGATGGGCTAAAGGGGTGATGGGCATTAAGGAGGGCACTTATTGTGATGAGAACTGGTGTTGTATGTAAGTGATGAATTACTAAAGTCTACTCCTGAAACCGATATGACACTATATAAAACTATATATATATAGTTAAATTCTATAACTAGAATTTGAATGAAAGCTTGAAACAAACAAACAAACAAACACCAAAAATAAGAAAATTGTTAGCAGAGGGACTTATGGAATGAAGAGAGATGGAAAGGGACAGACTGGGACTCTCTGGTCATTAAGAGTATTTATTAAAAAAAAAACTGATGGTAGCTCTGATAGGTTAGACAAAGCTAAGAATTCTAATTATATGTCTATTTATAATATGAATAGAGATTAAAAGTCACCTATCCCTGTCTACCAACACTTGATAGGTTAGTGTGGACAGTGCAACATTTGTACTTTGCCCCAAAGATATATTGTTTTAAAATTTCCAAATATTAGCCTCACAGGATGGAAAAGAAGGAAAAACTTGTATAAAATAACCCATTATTCTATGGATAATGTAGCTGAGTCTCAGAGAGGTGAAGTGGCTCATTAAAAGGCCGCCAAGCTAGTTAGCAACAGAGATGGAACTAGAACCTTAGGCTGTCAGTTCCAAATTCGGAAGTCTCCATAGGACATTACCTTCCAGTAGAAGGTAGAGAATACTTGGCAATTATAACGAAGGACCGATTTGTTTGCTTTCCAAATAAGGAAACTGAAAAGCATATGCGAGATCAACACCCACCCCTACCACTTCGGGGCTCAGCCAAAATCGAGAAGGGAATTAAAATATTTAGGCTTCGACCTATGTGGTTCATGCTTGCAAAAAAGGTCTCACCTGATCATGGTTGAAGGAGAAATTGTGTTTTGTAGATGTAGGAAAATAAATTTATTTCTGTTTTTAAGTTAAATTTTTTTTTTTTTATGTTTATTAGCTTTGAGAGACAGAAAGACAGAGCATGAGCCGGGGAGGGGTGGAGAGGGAAGGAGACCCAGAATCAGAAACAGGCTGTCAGCACAGAGCTCGACATGGGACTCAAACCCACGGACAAGAAGATGACCTGAACCGAAGTCAGACACTTAACTGACTGAGCCACCTAGATGCTCCTGTATTTCTGTTTTTAAGTTTTAATACACAAGGGATATCCTGAAAAAAGGATGATGATAAAAGTTTTATCGGTTGATAAGTTTTTGCTCTCTGTTAACTGGTCTCAATTTATAGAATCTTTGTTTCCATTCTTTCAAGAGACGATGAGACCTAACCTTGCTTAAGGACTGATTTCTGATTGGGTAAGTTCAAGCGTGTGCCTACCTTCCCGGAGAGGGTGGACACCCTCAGCTGTGAACTCCCTGGGGTTAATGGCTGATTCATCTCTGTATCCCCAGCAACCAGTCGTGTGTCCTATGGTGGCATTCCATTAAAGTTCTTAAGTGGATCAGTATCCTAGACAATTTTATTCTGAGCTACAAATGCTCATTTTTTTTCACAGCCTGGCTTATGAAAATGACGGCAATGAAATCCCAACCAAAGTGTTGCTATGGTATGTGATGTGATTTCCTGAAACAAGCCTTGTGGTAGATGAGTCCCCCAGCTGGGTTTAGGGCCCCACTGCAATACAGATTAGATAGTATTCCTTTTTTTAGAACTGGTTTAATCAAGTAAAACTTCCCCTTTCCTAGTCAGGGACTATACAAGTCAGAGCTTCAGCTTTCTAATTTATCACCCAGTAAATTACAATGGCAAAGGTCTTATGTAGCCCAGGGATTTTCCACACAGAGAGAGGGGGATCCTGGGGGGCCAGGCAAAGTGGATTAGATATGTGACTCACAGTTCGGGTAGCATTACATGTGAACATGAAAAGGTCAAGCAGGGAAAAACTATTTTCCATAAAAATAAATAAAACATTTAAAGCTCTCTTTCATGACACTGGAATTTTGAGCTCTGCTAAAAAATTATTAATCAGAATACTTATTAATTTATAGAGGTAAGAAATTAAGGATAAGTTAAAATATAGGAAGTAAGGCAAATTTGAAAAACCCGGACAATTAGGAAATAAAGCAGAAGCAGCCAAAGGGATCTAATTTTCATATAACTCACAGATTTTCATATGAGAAAGTGTCATTTCTCTCTGGAGTCTAATATTCCCTATAGCTTATGTTAGCAGAAAACAATAATTATTGAGTTTCTAGCTATACTTCTATTCTGAACCTGAAATAGTAGTTTGTGTAATTATTGTTAATTACATTACAGTTACGTACATTAAATCATCACCCAACTTGACTCCCAGGTGTGAATTAGAAGTATTAAATTCAAGCATATTCGAAAATGTTATGAATTTGCGTTAAGAACATATAAGTGAGATCCCATAATTATGGTAGAATTCTTACTTGAAAGAGATGACTGGATGGTCTCTGAGGACCCTTCCAATTCACTGAATCTGATGACTTTCAATAGTTTTGGGAATACAAACAAACAGAAGTACAATTCACATATTTCCTCATGGCTTTTTGCTCCTGCCAGCTGGCATTTTGCATACATGTTCCACTTGTACAGAGGTCATTATCTTCTCTGCTTACTCCCTCCTACTGGATGGTGACCTCCTCATGGCACGTTCCAAGCCTTCCAATGTGTCTGGTGAGATTCTTCACATGGTGGGCAGAAAAAAGGGTTCCTGGAGCAAAGGAATGGAGTCTCTGATCTCGACCAGAAAAAAGGCCAAACAGGCTGACCTTTATCCACAACGTCTGGGATACCTCTCTAACAAGTCTCCAATCTGACCTCTGACCATGTACCAACATGAGGGAATGAAACAGAACAGGTATACAGGGAGGATGAAAGAATAAAAAAGCTACAGGTTGTTCTCAACTTGGAATTAGAGGGAGGTGGCTCTGTACCCTTTTGGAAGAGTAGGGATTTGAATTGTTTTTTGTTTATTCAATGAAGCCCAAGGAGGTTCTGAACCACAAGATGGGATGATGGCAGACAAGATGGAAGCAGTGGCCATGTCAATGGGAAGAATCCAGCCAGTCGGTGTAGCATCTGCTTTTGTCTTCTTTCCTTCCCTTGATTAGAGGAAAGAGATGATGGAGCCTCTGGGCAGATTTTACAGTGATCTCTTGATTTGAATCACAGAATGTTAGTAGAGGAAGGCCATGGGGCTGAGGAAGCTGAGAGCAGAGGGAACTTATCAGCAAGTTGGAACAAGAGCCTTGATGGTTGCATTTCTCCAGCCCAATGTCCCTTTTGCTACATCACCCCAAGGATGCTTAGCTTGACCTTAATCTTTACCCCGTTTCCATTCAATCTCGAATTCTTGTTGTTTTCTCTCCTGACAACCCAGTCTGTTTGAATGCTCGCTGAGGTCTTTGGTTGTTTTGTGTTGTTTTGTCCTGCTCTAGCCCTTCTGGGAGATAAGCTCATTCAATTTATCTGCAATTTCGATCATGAACAACCATCTCTCTTAGATTAGACATGTCTCATCAGAGGTCATTACATCCTACATTTTCCTCCAGTGAAAAGTGCTCTGAAAGGTGACCCAGGCATGGTGGGGAAGAGGAGCACAGGGGCCTCCCGTGACTGTGATATATGATGATATTTCTGAAGAAAGTCAAAAGCATTTGGAGACTAAGTTTTGATGAATTGCAGGAAATGGCGGGTTTGCAACCATTCCAGAATTCCCAGGGACTGATTGTCATCGGGTGACGATAAGAATTTTAACTAGCATGCTATAGAACCAAGACCAAAGCCAGGACTCAGGCATAAGTATTCTGGTTGCGTCTCCTGTTAGGCAGCATTTGCCCCTGGGAGAAGTGCTTAAAGTTGTTTTTAACTTACCTGAGACTTATTTCTACTTGTCTGCTGAGGCCGAGAGTTAGTAGAAAGGAAAAAAAAACCTACTGCAAAATACTCTATGAAGATGGAAAATATCCCTCCAGCCCTTAATTCCTGCTCTAAGGGGACATTTTCTCCTAGGAAAACAACCTACACTGTAGAATCCTTAACTTGGGCACCATGTTGTCAGGGAAAGGACCAACATTTCTTTGTGTATCAATGGGCGACTACCTTCCAATAGCCAATGCTGGACCAACAACAGCAGGGACATAACTGAGCATATTGACCACCTTTCATATCTTGGTGGGAAACCAACAAGTATCAAAATGATAGTTACACAAGAACAACACGACTGAGCTAATTGAAAACGTTATCCCATTATAGACTGTGATAGATATAGACTCAGTTTCATAAGAACGGTTGAAGGTAAAGCCAGTAACTAAAAGGAACAATAGCAAACAAAAGCTTGGGAAGGAGGCTGGTGTTCAATGGCTTTTCCTTCTTCTGACCCTTTGAATAATCTAATCCCAGAACTTCTCATTATATCATCTGGAGGGGGATCTTTGCCATTTTCTTTGTAAGTTCTTCTTTACTTGCCCTTCTGTCAATTATGGTCTTGGGCACACAGCACAAACTCCATATACGTGTTTTAAATCGATTTCTTTCCTCCAGCTGGTAAATCCAAAGATAGGATTTTGTAGGACAAAACTAGGCCTTCCCCTTTCAACACAGTCATTAAATTATTCAAAGCATGAGATATTTTTATAAAAGCCTGTAGAGTTTTAATAAGGCCAGCTATTTAGGAAGTGGTGACAATGTGCAATCTGCAGAAAGGGGAAGCCTCAAAGGTGCTGTGGTAATAATGCAGTTACTTAAAGAACATTTAAACTACAAATATCTCTGTGGTTTTTTATTTGGTTCCACACTACAGTCACTCTGAGAAATTTCTCAAACCTTGGCTAATCACTTTAACATGTAAGGCTTAGCAAATGATTATACTTCCCCAAATGCTCTGGTCCTTTCAACTCCACCCTGGTGCCCCTTGTTGGTATTTGATAAGGGTAAGTAATTCAATGCCAAGAAGAGTTACTGAGGGAAATTGAGAGAATTTTGGTGAGCAGATGGGGGGAGAAGCAGCTGTAACTGGGAAGCTTCAGTGAAGCTGTAGCCATTGATACAGAAAATAACTAAAATACAATTAAAACACAGGGGAGTCACTTATTTTGAAGGCCAAGCTTGTGATCCATTGAAGTAGTGGGATGTGCTTGGTTATCGTTGAGCGGGGAGAAAGCACGTGATTGGAGGGACTGAACCCTGGTGTTCCAGTGTTTGCTGAGTCATGTTGAAGGAAGCAGCTAGAAGCGTGTGCGTGTGTCTGTGTGTGCGTGCACGCTTCTATGTTGTGTTTGTGTGCTTTAACCTGATTTGGAATGATGCGCACACTCCTCAGGAGCTCTTTATCTGGATGATCATTGATGTGAAGTGGAAATCTTTTGTACAACCCACTGGTGGTGTGGCAAGAATATATGGATTTTGCTGACTTCTCCAGGGAGCTGGAGTTAGGTCCATGGATTAAGAGAGACATTGATATGCACCACAAGGACAGCATAATTATGTCTGTCTGAACTCTGCAGTTGGTCTGCAAAAAGAGCGAGCCAATGGTTTGCTGGGTCTCGTTCTGCAGGCCAAGGACAGCAGCAGGCTGTTATTTAGCCATTTCATGAGTGTTAATCTTGTTTGACCAACTAGATTACGAGTTTCTGACAGGTAGGGGCATGCTTTATACTTAACATTTATGATACTTTTAAAAATCTTTCTCTGAAGCTGGCACAGTATATAAAAGGTATGTATGGTATACTTAACTATTCGAAGAAAGACGTCTTTAGATTGGAGGCTCTGACGTCATATCATAACCTCACTTCCCAGAGGGTCCAAGCTAGCATGCACTCACTATGTCCCCATACCTTGTCCCCACAATACCGTCTTCTCAGATGTACGCCAGAGTGAATCTCCTATCACATGGGGTGGGAGTTTTGCACTCACGTGCCTAGTGTAGCACGCCGGTGTAAATCAGACCATCAAAACTAGAATCTTTAACAGGATCCAGAACCCTGAGCTGGATGGACTATGGTCCTACTTACACTGACATGTTGGTGTGTCCAGAGTGAATACATTTCTGTAGAACTCATTTTGATAGTAATCTTACTTGACATATTTTAAGTACCTACTATATGCAATGGTCCAAAGCATACATACAGATACAATTATCACTTTTTCTTACAACACCTTTTATGGTAGGTGTTGATGTTCCTATTTTACCAGTGAAGGAATTGAGTCTCAGAAAGATGAAGTCAGTAATCGAAGGACTCGTAGCTAGAAAGTAGCAGGATTGGGATGTGAACTTGGTCTCTTTGACTCCAAGGCCTGTGTTCCTGCCCCTAAACACACTGCTGTTCTAAAAGCAAGCAACTAATAATAAAACATTCAGTTCGTCACAGATATACGTGTGTGTGTGTGTGTGTGTGTGTGTATACACATACATATACACACACACACACACACACATACACACACATACTTATATATACACATTGCTTAAAGAGATTAAGTTTTAATGAATTATTCTGGATACTCTTATTTCTTTTATGAACTTAAGGCTTTTAATTTGATAAACAACTGTACCTTTTGCCATCTCACAGTAGCCTTATATAGTATATAAGCTTATGTAATTTGGATTCCAGACAAAGATAGTAAAAATGAGGTCATGGAAAGGCAAGTAACTTGTCCAAGGTCATCCTGCTGGAAAATGTAATCTCTTCCAGGTCTTCCTATTCTTTGCTATTTCATAAACAGCTCTCTGTGTCAGACACTCGGCCCATGTACCTCAAGACTGATAGGAGACCATTGTCAGCCATCCGTCTCCACATTATAAAAAAAGTAAATAAAGAAGCCGTTCGAGCAATCGCGGGCCCCTATCTCCACGTCCTACCTTCTGTTTATTACTTTAATGTGACTCTCAGGGCACTTCCTCCTCTGTGAGACAATTCGTAGCATTGTTCTGCAGGATATGGAAATAATATAGTTTGGGAGTTTGCAGGTCAAATAGCCCCAGCGTTTCTCCTTGTTCTGCTCTCGGATTCCTTTGTTGGGACAACATCTTCCAGACAGCAGGAGGCTTCTAAGTATGGAATAAAAACAGGCTCTACGGCTGTTTTCACAACTGTGTTTTAGCTGATGATTTGCATACCTAGTTGCCAGGGCTAGTGAGCAGGGCCCTCCCGGTCCGCATTTCCACTACGGCTGTAAACGGAATCTGGAGAGGCTGCGTGTACTATTGACTTCTACTTAACAGTGGGTGGCAGGAACTCCGAAGTTTAATCCCAGACCTGCTACTAATTTCCTGGATGGCTTTTGGTCCATCCATTAATCTCTCTCTATCACCGTTTCCTTCTCTGGAAGAGATAGCAAGAATAATGGGATGTTTTATGCATTAACACATTTATGATCCTAATGTGCTCTGTAAAAGCATGGCTTTCTGGAAATGCTCAGTGGTAGCAGGTAAATCAAAAAAGAAAACCAGTTTCTTTTTTTCTAATATGACATATTGACGGGATCTGTCTTTTTGTGACTGCCGTATTTAGAAGCCAGAACTAGGGCAGATTAAAGAGCTGAGTGTGTTACTTTATGAAAAGCAAAAGCACTGTATTTTCAGATGCCTAGTCCTGAGTTATCTAATGATAATCACAAAGGTGCCTTAAAGTGAGGACGAGCACATTAGGGGATTTTTCTAGTATCAGGACAAATAAAATTAAAATCTCCTACTTTCTCAAGAGGAGCATTTTCATTATTCATGGGGAATGTGAAGCTGGGACTGGTCTCATTAGGACTTTGGCTGGAAGTACTTAATTTTTTTATATAACAGAACACTTTGGTTATGAATTTTACAAATATTTTACTGCATCAGAATGACTTATATGAGACCAGGGAGGACAAAATAACCTCCAAGATGTCATTCTGGATGAACTGCATTGCATATTCTCTAAGAAATGTTCTTGCCTATTTTGTCTCTATAAATTCTTTAGCCTCCTAGGAAGAGATGAGAAAGCTCTAAGGAGAACTCAAATCATGTGTGCAATGACCTTGTGCACGATAGAATTAAAATGTGGTTCCGTTATAAAATTGCACTCCAGTCTAGTCCTATTTTTAAAAAGTCATTTTACAATTTAAATGCATTGGCCTGTTTTTACATTTTGGCATTTTCTTTATTCAGGGGCTATTGCTTTTGACATTAGAACTGGGGGAAGAAAACAAATAATCAAAATTAGTTTATTTTTAAAGAAACCAGATGACTCCACCAGTGTTTCCTTGTATGGTAAAATTATAGCGCCTGCCTTTTCAATGAATTACTAGTCGACAGAGTCTAAGTGGACCATATGATTAGATGAGAAAATGTAAGACAAATGCAGGAAAAACTTTGAACAGAGAAGTTACCTTAAAACAGGGCACTTTGTAAAATGCTCACACTGTGCTTTCAAAAATCTCCCATATTGGAAAATGAAATTGAGGGTTTCTGTCAATAGAATTAGATATTGCATGATGAGTGATACACAATGTGTGAAATATAGCAAATGCAAGAGATTTTTGGGGGGATTGTGCTTTTGGTTTTCTCAATCCATCTATCTCTAAATAATCTATTTTTTTTTTTTCATTTTAAAACTTATTTTAGAGATATAGGGAGAGAGTGGGTGGGGGAGAAGGGCAGAGGGAGAGAGAATCTGAGGCAGGCTTCACATTCAGCACAGAGCCTGACACAGCTCAATCCTACGACCCTGGGATTATCACCTGAGCTGAAATCAAGAGAAAGGTGCTCAATGAACTGAGCCACCCAGGCGCCCCTATCTATAAATAATTTATAATTAGTATAGTTAAGGGTCTTAGGTAATAACTCCAATGTAAACTTATGTATAGTATACCACAAAGCTCTCTGATGAGACCCATAATACTGGAGAAGACATACAGTTTAGATTCACTTAAATAGTAGACTTCCCATGTAACTTCCAAATTGAAAATTCCCTCTTGTAAACTATTTCTGGTAATTGTAGCATAGGTTATTAAAATGTATCTTCTTTTTTAAAAATAATAAAAACTGAATAAAATTTTTATTTAAAAAATCAACTGAAAATCTTGGAAGATCTAAAAAAATAAGGAGGAAATTCCAGGTCCACTTAGGAATGAAAGCCAGTATCCAGAAATGTAGGTAGAATATTGGGACACCCAGGCTGCTTCTGATCTTAGAGTATTTGCATACACAGCTCACTTGGATTTGGGGTCACCAGCTTCATGGAGTAAGGGGGTCATAAGTCAAGGTCCAAGATGAAGATTGGGAGTTTTATGGGATTCCCTCACTAATTAAGTGGGTCCCCGAAGAGCCATATACTTAGGGCTAAACCAGAACTAAACCCATTTTCTTCCCTTAATGTTAGGGAGTATAGAAAAGACTTCATTAGCAGTAAGCATAGCAGGAGAAGAGAAGGGAAGGAGGGAATAAATAAGTTATCCCAAAGATGGCTATAGATTGGTACAGATTATTACCCTGGACATATATAACCTGGATGAGCCTTAGAACTTCAATCCTTGGTTTGAAGTGGTTCCTGTGTAGAAGCTCCCCACATATCTGAAGAAGCAAAACAAAGCCTCTGTGGTGGAGGGAACTGTTTATCCTAGGTTGGAGATTATTTTTCAAAAACAATGATCAGTGTGCACTCAAAGATAACTAGACACCCAACAAAACAAGGCAATGAGTGAGAACTAGAGGAAATAGCAGGCAGCAGCAGAAATTGGTCAGCACAGATATCAGATTTTTTAATTATCAGACCTAGATTATAAAACAACTATGCTTACAAAGTTATAATATTAAATAAGAAGCTTGAAGATATCTATAGAAAATAGGAAACCGTAAAAAGTGACTGAAAAGAAATTTAGGATTTCAAGCTCTCACAACATAACTGATACTGCAAAAAGGTAGAAATCTCTCCTTTTTTTAAAAAATTTTTTAAATGTTTATTTATTTTTGACAGGGAGAGAGAGACAGAGCATGAGCAGGGGAGGGGCAGAGAGAGAGGGAGACACAGAATCCGAAGCAGGCTCCAGGCTCCTAGCTGTCAGCACAGAGCCCGACGTGGGGCTCGAACTCACAGACTGCGAGATCATGACCTGAGCCCAAGTTGGACGCTCAACTGACTGAGCCACCCAGGTGCCCCGAGAAATCTCTCCTTCTTATTCTGGAACTTCTTCCCTGATTTTGATCAGTAATTCAGAATTCAACATGGTCAGTGTCTTGCGAGCCTCAAGGAATCAGATAATACAGTAACATCTCCTTTATCCTGTTTACAAGATAGTTATCTCAGCAAGTCCTTGAAAATAATTGTCCAACACTCCTTATGTAACACAAATCTCCGAACAACCAAGAACAAACTTAGCTCAGTTTAGTGGTTTCTGGCACACAGTAAGTGGTTATATAAATGATAACTACTGTTTTATTTTTCACTCCAAAGTATATTGTTTTAGTAGTTATAGATAGAAGAGTCTCTTTCATGGAGACAGTCTTATAACATAGTCCTTTTACAAATCTCACTTGGAGTCACAAAGAAAGACTAAGGCTAAGCTTTGCATCCCTGTCATTGAGTAGTTCATTTTTTTTTTTTGAGTATTAACTGACTCTAGATATTTTTTGAATATAGCAGAGTATATTCTTTGAGTATGTGTGTGTATATATACATGTATGTATGTATGGGCATATGTGGGAAGTGTCTGTGTATATGTGGGTGGATGTGGGAGTGGCATATGATTGTGTGTGTATTAGTACGTGAGTGGATGTGTGCGCACATGTGCACACGTATACGTGGTATGTGTATGCCTGTACTCTTGACATTTCTGAAATGAGACTTTACACTGTGGGTCATAAATCAAGACTTCCTTCTTTTCTTAGTTTTTGACTTATTGCTGACAGCTCCTTATAACCAAGTTCCCCTAAACACCCACACACAATGGAAGAATGAAGACCTGTACAGTTGGGCTCAGTTCCTTCAGGCTTTTGAGAAATGTGCTCCAGTTTTTTGAAAAGCTTTTTCAAAATGGACACGAGCCAAAGACTGGGGCCGTTAAAGGTGATGTTTACGTGGTCCCTTGATATTATGATCTCCTGATCCCCAAAAGTACTGTGACGGGAATAATACGGACAGCTCAAGAACTTGCTTAATGCTTTGGGAACAGGCTTAAAGAATCGCACTTTGTGTGTATATGAGTGGTATGATGTATGTGTTGGTGAGTGTATATGTGTGTGCACATGTGTGTTCTTTGTGTGAAGTATGTATGTTTGTGTGGCGTGCTATATACGTGTGACATGGGTTGTAGTGTGTGTATATGTGTATGCATGTGTACATGTGTGTTTTGTGCGTATATGTGCTATAGTGCTTTTTATGTGTACGATGTGTGTAGGTGGTATGGTATGTGCGTGAGTATGTGTGAGATGTATACACACACACACATTGCTTATGCTGCTACACTAGGAAGCAATGTCTTTAGGGTTCCTGATGTGCCCCAATTCGTCATACTTCCCCATTTCTTTCACTTTGAAATTGACTTTTGCCAACATGACACGTAAAACCGAGGTTGCTATCCATCCGTCATAAGATCATCACTTAAAAAAAGACTTTGACTAAAACAGAAAGCATTGGGGAAAACAGTGAGTGATTCAAAGACATGCACACATTACAACCAAATTTAGCTTCAACCCAGAACACACCTTTTTGACCCTCACACCCACACTCTAAATAAAATTTAAAAAAGAAAAATAAAAAGAATGAAAGGAATGATCAGGTTGACTTGGATGTTGTCTGCTCTCCTCCGGCAACATTTGGGGGAGAATCTCTGTGGACGGGAAAAGTGTGAAAGTTCTTTCCAGGAGGCCAACAGCTTGCACATGGTCAGATCTCACGCCACGTTCTAGGGAGAAGGTTTTCCGGAAAGCCCTCCTCTGGTCGTCTTCCCAATTTCCCTTAATTCCAGGAACCCCCTGTGCCGAGCTCCCCTACAATCTGGAGAGAAAATGGTTTTCATGTGCCTGGAAGGAGTATGTGTGACCTCAACAAATCAATCTCAGGCCGTCACATTCTCTGCTGTAGGAATGGTGATCCTTTGCTTTCCCGGCTGAGTTTTGAGGAATTGAGGGTAACAGGCACCGAGCAAACGGGATGGACAGGAACGCGGACCAGGGGTTTAGGGGGCAGGGCAGCTCAGGGCCGGGGACTGCCACCCTCCCTCGCCATCGGCATCGCACTGGCCTCTGGTGGCTCTCAAGCAGCTGACGGACGGCTCAATCATTTCCTCAGGGCCAGCGGGCTCCCGGCACCAGCTGGCTTTGACATTAGTGCTCAGGTCCTGACTGACAGGGGACTTGTCCTTGGCTGAGCCCTGGAGGCCCGTGAGAGTCTATTCAAACTCCTCCTTTCGTCTGTTGATTTACTGTCCCTCTTGGCCAGTTGTTGATCCAGTTTTCCTCTCCGTTTGCTCACAGGGCACCCCAGAAACCGTCCTCCAGTAATATATTTGGTTTATGATTTCCTCAGGAGCTAAGGAAGAAAAACAACCTAGGCAGTGCACCTGTTGGATTGTAATATGCACGGGGCTCCTTGGCCGCGACAGCACAGAAAGGCAGACGGTGCAGGTCCCCGGCCCAGAAGGAGCTCACGTTACTCTATCAGGATACCAGCAGAAGCAGAATTAGGTCCCTTTGAAATAGATTTGTTATTTTATTTATAGCTATTTGGGTGGCCCTGGCTCCCGTCAAGTCACAGAGTGTGATTCCAAATGGCAAATATCAGGAAGACGGTGAAGGCCCAGGAACAGCGAGTGTGTGCCGCAGGTGGGCAGAGGCTGCCTTTGCCGCCGCTGAGGTTCAAGGGCGGAGGCAGCCTGCTCTTTACGGACTTCCTCACGGACACAAAAGGTGGGTCCGGTGCTTCCCGCTCAAGGCTTCGCTGACGCTCAGCTGGCTGTGGAGGAAGTCAGCCCGGGAGAAATGAAGTCTCTGCTGCCTCTCCTTCCCATCTCTTTTCCACTAGACATTCAGGCAGGGTTGTAGAACCGCGTAGAGTGAATCTGCTCCCGGAATAGATTTCTTTTGTAATCTGGACTGGACGTTTTAAGGGGCGGGCAGAATGCTCTCATACGACACGAAGCAAATTGATATCTGACCTTCCTGGTTCAGGAAGGATTCCAAAGTGTCTCTCTCTCTCTTTTGTTCCCTCTCGTTTTCTACAAATTTGTCTCTTTAAGAGGCCACTGAAAAAAATGAGGGGTACAGAAAAAGGGAGCTATAGTAAGTGTGTGCCATTTTCAGGTAGATGTGTATGTGGGAAGCAGATCAATGTGTGTAAAAGGGTAGTTTGACCTGTGATTTCTGGGTTTATCACTTACACCGGCGGTTCTCAAAGTGTGGTTCTTGGACCAACAGCGTTAGCATTATCTAGAAACATTAGAGATTCAAGTTCCTGGCCTCGGCCCCAGACCCACTGAAATGGAAACTCTGGAGCTGGGGCCCAGGGACCTGTTTTATCAAGCCCCCCAGGCACGCATTCAGCTCAAGTTGAGGGGCCACTGCTCTGGACCAACAATATTTTCTTAACCATCTGCTGATTTTGACTATGGAGGAGAACCTTAGCCAGGGAGAAAGAAGAATCATGCTTAGGGTAGAGGAGTCCCAGCCCAGGAGTGACCCCCAGGCTGAGGATTTCCAAAAGAACTAAGACAACACAAGCACAAACTGCAAAATTATTCTGGCTCCTTTGATCCCAGCAGTCAAAGGGTGTCATTTTCTCCATTTAGGGAAACCCACAAAGGCCACGTGTTCATCTTCTCCACAGCGTGAGGGGCTCTGAAAGGCTCATCTTTGAGATCTACCCCATGAGTGAAGTTCCGCAAATGAAACAATGAAGTACAACGAAAATCTGAGCATAGAGCTCTCTCCTGACGAGGGCTGCTCCCCTGCTCCCTGCTCATGGACGTGGAAGGCCCAGTGGGGGTTTGAGCTCGAAAGTCCACATTGTCACGGCCACAGCAAGCCACCTCTAAGCTGTGACAGTGTTGACACCCCTCCGTGAGGGTGGTGGTAGCAGCTTCTCAGAGCGTAGCAAAACCACCTGAATTTCCTGACAGGATCTTTTTTTTTTTTTTCCTTTTAAGTTTATTCATTTATCTGTTTATATAGAGAGAGTGTGTGCATGTGGGCAAGGCAGAGAGCTGGAGAGAATCCCAAGCAGGCTCTTGCACTGTCAGTGCAGGGCCAGATGCAAGGCTTGAACCCATGAACTATGAGGTTTTGACCTGAGCCGAAATCGAGAGTCAGACAGACACTTAACAGACTGAGCCACCCAGGCTAGTCCAGACAGGACTTTCAATGCTGGCAGACATCGTGCACATTATGGGATTCTAACCGAGTTCATCTGGGAAAGATCTTATTACATGTGGAAGTTCCCAGCCCTCAGGACTCTGCCGTCAACCAGTTTGTAACCTTGATGACCCCATTCCGGGGGTCCTTGTGTCCTTATTTGTAAAGTGGGGAGGTTGGAGAAGAGCATCTGTGAGACTCTGACGGCTTATGATGATCTGATTCATGTTGGAGTCCCTCCGCCAGCTCACTGGGGAGAAATGATCTTCCTGTGTGAGAGAGAAGTCTCTTAAGTCATCCGAACATGCAAAATTGCCATTCGTGCTTGAAATATTTAGTTTAGGTCCTGTTGGGTTCAATGACTATAAGGAACGGGTTCACAAGTGGTCCTGGTGAACTATGTCACCTTAATATATAGTTTTCCAGCAGTTCGGTCATCCCATTCTATAGAAGGATGAACTGACAAAGGTTGCTTTATCAGAAGCAGCCACTATACCTTGACGTAATTGTGGAGTGGGGCTGAGAAGAAGGAAGGTGTTTCTCTGGGGCATCTAGGCCAAGACAAGCTTTCTCCCATGCTTTAGAAGGAAGGGTTTGGAAGGCATTCCGCCGAGGTCTTCCCTTAGGGTGTCTCTGCAATTGCCTGCAGGTGCTAATCAACACACCTGCAAAATCTTGTCAACACACACACACACACACACACACACACGCGCGCGCGCCAACAACGTTTAATAATCTCCAGCTGAAATGACGCCGGGTCCTGGGAGAATGCTGCCCCCTTAACATCTGGGGGGAGTCTCAACTTTAAGACAAGATCCAAACAACTCACCCTCAGGAGACTGCCAGGTACTAAATGTACATTCTCGGGAGGCTCTGATCTTTTTTGCCAGAGTTTAATGTTGATTCCACAAACCTTGGTGTATGAAATCCAGGCTGAGTCCTCTTGAGTCTCTGCAGGTTGCCCTACTGTGGCTCACAGTCGTCTTGTGAAAGGCAATTAGGAAAACCAAAAGGGCCCTATTAATGACAACAGCCTGAAAGCTTAAAAAAAAAAGTTTCTTCTAAGAATACGTAGGAGAAAGAAATAGAGAAAGAGGAAGGGAGGAAGGGAGGGAGAAGAAAAGAAGGAAAGAGGGAAAGAGAGAGAGACAGAAAAGAAGGAAAGAAGGATGGAAGAGAAAGAAAGAAAGAGAAAGAAAGGAAGGAAGAAAGAAAGAGAAAGAAAGGAAGGAAGGAAGGGAGGGTGAAAGAGAAAGAAAGAGAGAAAGAGAGAGGAAAAGAGAAAGACTGAAAGAAAAAAGAACAAGAAATTTAAAACGGAACCATACAATTCAGGATTAGTGGGTGAGTGTAGCTCTACAATTTTTAGATCTTTTATTGAGTTCAGGAGAAAACACCTTTAAGTATCGTGCTTCATTTTGAGTTTGCCTGTGATGAGCAGCTACAGAGAAGTGTCAATATCAGTGAATGTTTGTACTTCCTGGGGAAAGGTCAGATCTGTGACCTACTGTTGTTACCGGTAGTAGCTTCCCGGCACTACAGTCACAAAGTACTGAACATCAAGTGGCTTAAACAGCAGAAGTCTGTCCCGTCACAGCTCTGGGGGCTACAAGTCTGAGGCCAAAGTGCCCTCAGCGTTGGTTCCTTGTGAGGCTGTGAAGACAAAGCTGTTCAATTCCTCTCCCAGCTCCTGGTGGTGGGCAAGCAGTCTTCGGTATTTCTCGGCTTGTAGATGCATCTCCCCAGACTTCATCGTCGGGTTCACACAGTGTTCTCCCTGTGTGTGTGTGTCCGTCTCGTGGCCGAAGTTTCCTTTTTCTAAGGATATCATCATGCTGGATTAGGACCCAACCTAATGGCCTAATTTTAACTCGATCATATCTGTAAAGACTCGCCTCCACGTAAGGTCACATTCTGGGGTATTGAGGGTTAGAATACCGATGCATGAGTTTTTGAGGAATACAATTTACCTCATAACATAACCCTTCCATGGCATCCTGGATAAAATGCAGTGGTCACACAGTGTGCCTCTGATCCGTCAGTCTGTGTTTTTATTGGGGAAAAGTTCTACCTTATTCAGGTTTAAGATGTGTGGAAGCAGATTGGTGAAGCAGATTCTATTTCTCAAAGATGGCTGCCAGAGCATCTCCCTTCCCAGATGTTCTTCTGGGCTCTGCCACTCTCCACCCAGAGAGAATATCTATTCCTCTCTCCATCAGCCATAACCGTTCTTCATGACTCAACAGAAGGCAGCACAATTACTGTCCTGCAACTTCTGATGCCAAGTCCCATGGAAGTTTTGCAGAATTCCAGAAGGAATTCTGGACCGTGTGGTGGCTTGGGGGTCGTCTTCTTGTGAGAAAGCCCAAGGCTCCAATGTGAGGCTCACATGAGGGGAGATCAAGGCCCCTTAGCTGGGTTTCCATTTAAAACAACCAGTATCAACTGCCAGCCCTCGGGGGGAGCCATGTTGTGTGCCCAGCTTGGATGAGCTTTCAGGCTGCAGCCCCAACTGACAACTGATTCAGCCAACCCCATGAGAGATCTCAACGGAAAGCCATGGAGCTGAGCCACAGTCAAACCACAGAGCCTCTGAGAGATAATATTAAATTTTTGTTTCAAGCCACTTCGTTTTGTTGGTCTATTACATAGCAATCAATAGAACAGTTGGCCGTGTTTGGAAAGTGATTTTTTTTTTAAACAGAAAACAGAACTTTATTCCAAGGGCCAGAGGTTATTTAAAATCATTTTACACTTGTTGGAATCATGTGGAGGGACCAGGCCTCAGCTCAGCTGAGAGGAAAGCCCCTGTGTATAGCCACCAAGGGCGTGAAGTGTTCACAAAGGGCAAGCCTGGTCACCCTTGGCCATGTGCCCTGAGGCTTCCTCATTTTACCAAATGATTCAGCACCAGCTTTCAAAGCAAGCTTTCTTGGTGTATAGATAAGCTAAATAAAAGATAATCTTGGCAAAAACGTGCATGGGTCACTCCATGACAGTATGTATTTTGGTAGGATTAATACCTAAATATTTTTTTGGTGAAATTATATTGATTTGTTTCTCACAGATCATAGTAGAATTCTGAGCCTAAATCCCTGAGAGCCTTGGATGTAGGATTTGAATCCAATCCAGGAAGTGCCTTCCTGGATTTTTTAAAACCAAGAATGGAAAAAGGTTCTTTCTTTATTATTATTTTTTTATTTTACGATCTGGTTTATATAGAAATGATTGATAGATTCAAGTACTTTAAAAACTTTGGATATTTAACTACTTTTAAAAAGAAAAGGCAAACTAAAAATACATAGATAGATAATATTTTTCTGTGTCCTGAAGAAATAAACAAGAAGAGAGAATAAAGGAAACATGGGGAGGAAAGGATCCTGGTGTGTTAATACCTGTGATTTTTATCAAAGCTGAGACATTTGGGCTGGAATTAGCTGTACTCAACAACCTTAAAATGCCATTTTGGTATGTGTCCTAAGGAGGCAGAGATTCATGACAATGCATTTACAGAGGAAACCCTGATACGGGATTTCTAAATTCCTGAGCTGTGCGGTGGGAGGAATTATTAGGTAATTTATACTTTAGATATAGAACATTAATCTCAGTTTAACAGCAGGCTTAGTGAAATAGTGATTTTTTTTTTAACAGAGAGGGATTTCATTTGTAATTTTCTTAGCAGGAACATTAAAGAAGTGATATGCAGTCATCAAATGATGTGTCTAGAAACGTTATATTAATAGGTGGCCCATCTCCTGGATAGAGAGGTATTCAGCTGATTACAATTTAGTCTCCCTACCCTGAAGGGTTATTAACAAAACTAATTGCAGTGCGTCTTCATAGTCTTGTGAAGAGGAGAGGAGAGAGAGCAAAGGGAAGAGGTTAAGGAAGAGAAAAAGAAAGCATCCAGAGAGAAGCACAGTGCCTATTTCACAATTGTCAGTAATTTTATGAACAACAAAGCCCAGCACTAGAATGTGTAAATCTGAATTGCGTCTGTGCACACGCATGGCCTTATAAGAATGCCAGATGATGGCTCAGAGTCTGCTTTAAGTGAAGCCAGCTTTCTACTCCTCTCCTGTGCCATGAACTTAAACTCATCAAGCAGCCAACCAACCAGCAGTAAGTAAATTCATTCATTTGGTCAATATACTTTTATTGCGTGTTTACTAAGCGCAGGGTACTAGGCTGTGCTTGCACATCCAAGAGTGAGGAAAACACAGTCTGTGCCTTCGTGGAGCTTACAGCCTAGTAGGATAACTTTCGAACAACCACAGAAAGAAACTGTAAATGTGGATCCATGAGGAGTTCTTTGAAGGAGGATTGACATGTGTATATGCAAACAGAATGGCGGTAAACATCGTCAAGGAGTTAAGGGAAGATGTCTCTTACTACAAAGCGACAGTGGACCCGAAAAATTGGATGAGTAGAGGTAACCAGGTGGGCGGAAGGACAGTGTGTGCAAAGACCCTGTGGAGTCAGAGACAGCCACGCAGGCAGTCTACAGGCAGGCCCTTGGGGCTGGCACCCACCACATCCCTACCTTGGGTCCAGCTCTCGCCTCCCTCTCTTGGCTTCTACATGCTAGTCATCAGGGCTTTGACTAGCAGGAAAGGTATACCTCCTAGTGGTCAAGAAGTAATCTACTTTCAAGCTGGTGAAGGGGAGGAAACCCAGCAGCAATGATTCTGCACATTGTGTAAGAAGTACATCGGTCTGAAGCAGTTGAGGAAAAGCTCGCTTTGAATGGATAGTGGTGGCGGGGAGCTCAGAAAGCCTAGATCACTCCTGGAGGCAGGGCAGGTGGCACAGTGTCAACAGGAATAAGGAGGAAGGAAGCCCTCAGATGACGGTTCTCCTTCTCTTTTTTCTGACCTCAGAGGCAAAGGAAGAATTAATCCTAATCTTCAGATCATGGCATATTATTATCATTGCTCTGGATAAGGGTTCTCTCTTGCTTTGACCTCTGTAGGTGTGTGTATTCAGTTAGGCACGTGTAGTTATGTATACACATATGCATGTATACATATGCATGTATGTATGTATACATGTATGTATGCATGTATGTATACATATGCATGTATACACATGCGCATATGCATATATATATATATATATATATATATATATATATCCATTTCTGCATCCAAACCAGAATACATATTCTTTTCAACCTCTATGGATTACTTACATAAATTGAATATGTCCTGGTCACAAAGGTCTCAAAAATTACCAAACAAATTACAATTCAAAACACTCAGAAGTAAATGAGAGATATATCTAAATCTGTTTTTTCCCATACATCATTTATCTATAGATTTTTTTGAAAAAGTAATAAATTCATTAACAAAGAGAAAAAATGGAAGTTATAAAATATACAGAAGTAAAAGAAACAAATGGGGTTTCTAATATCTGTGGAAATGAAGTCAAATGACTCTTAGGGAAAATTTTATATGCTGAAATGCACTTATAAGGAAAAAAATCATAAATGAACTAGGATTTTAACTTATAAAATTAGAAAAATACAAACAAACAACAAAATAAGCACAAATGCAAACTGATTGAAAAGAAGGAAATAGTAAAGGTAAGAGGAGAAGTCAGAGAGTCAAAATAGAGTTGATCAATATCCCAGAAGCTGGATCTCTGCAACCAAAGCCTGTGGCAACTATGATAAGAAAACAAAAAGAAAATTTATAAACTATTTCAAGAAATAAATGAAAAATATATAGCTGTACATCCAAAAGAAATTTTAAAAACCCCTTGAGTTTACTAAGAATAAAAAAAATTACACTATACATTTAATACCTAGATGCATCAGTCAACAGTTTAGGAAAACACACATGATCACATTGTCCCAAGGAGAATTTAAAACCTTGTTATCAGGGGCGCCTGGGTGGCTCACTCCGTTAAGTGTCTGACTTTGGCTGAGGTCATGATCTCATGGTTTGTGGGTTTGAGCCCCGCATCGGGCTTTGCACTGTTAGCACAGAGCCTGCTTCGGATCCTCTGTCTCCCTCTCTCTCTGCCCCTCCTCTGCTCTCTCTCTTTCTCTCTCTCAAAAATAAATAAACATTAAAAAAAATACTTAAAAAAAAAACCAACCTGTGATCATCATGACCTTAAAAGGAATTGAAACAGTAAAGATGCACTCACCTACTAATCTTCAAATATCATACCAAGAAAAATTTATGTTTTACTAAAAATCTAAATGCCAGTTAATTCTCATCATAAAAGTTATTCTAGAGCATAGAAAAGATGGAAAGTTATTCAGTTATCTTAATGAGACCAATATGACTTTAATCCAAAGATAGTAAAGAGGGAGAGCAAAACTATAGTTTCATCTCGGTTACAATGCAGGTATGAAAACCCTGAGTTCATTAGGAAATAAGAATCTAGCAGTGTTTTAATAGAATAATATCGTGACCATGTAAGGTTTATTTTAGATTGCAAGGATTGTTTGCTATTAAAAAAAATTTTTTTAGGGCGCCTGGGTGGCTCTGTCGGTTAAGCGTCCGACTTCAGCTCAGGTCATGATCTCATGGTCTGTGAGTTCGAGCCCCGCGTCGGGCTCTGGGCTGATGGCTCAGAGCCTGGAGCCTGCTTCCGATTCTGTGTCTCCCTCTCTCTCTGCCCCTCCCCTGCTCACACTCTGTCTCTTTCTCTCTCTCAAAAATAAATAAACATTTAAAAAAAAATTTTTTTAACGTTTATTTATTTTTGAGACAGAGAGAGACAGAGCGTGAACAGGGGAGGGGCAGAGAGAGAGGGAGACAGAATCCGAAGCAGGCTCCAGGCTCCAAGCTGTCAGTACAGAGCCTGAAGTGGGGCTCAAACTTTTGAACAGCAAGATCATGACCTGAGCCAAGTCTGATGCTTCGCTGACTGAGCCACTCAGGTGCCCCTGTTTGATATTTTTAAAAAGTACTAATATGATTTACTACCAAGCACAGATTAGAGGAGAACACTACCCATTCATTCCATTAGATGTTACAAAAACATGTGATACATTACAATATCTATTAATGATAAAAGAATTTTTATCATAATTTTTTTGGAATAAAAGACACTTTCCTTAATCCAAAAAGAGTGCCTTCTAGAAACTCACAGCAAATATCATGTAACAAGGAACCATCAGAAGTCCAATTAAATCACAGGTGAAAGATGAGAGTGTACCTGTCCTTACTTACTAATTTAACATTATCCTGGAAGGCCTAGCCACATTCTAGAAGGCCATAAAAATTAAATGAGATGTAAATAGTTGAGAAAAAAAAGAACAAAGTTTTTATTTCATACTGTAATGGGTGCTGTGCTATGCTACCTAGATCCCTCCCATTTCATGGCTGAAATGCTCATTCTCCCAAACTTCTAAGAGTGTTGAAGGATGACACCTTATGGTTGAGTTTCTCCTTGTGGCAGTAAGTCTTGGCTGAAGAAAGCTGCCTTACTCAAGGTCGCAATGTGTCCCTGGATATGGTTCATGGGCAAAGACTGGATAAGGTGAGGATATAAATATCTGGTCCTACTGCCTCTGCTTTGCAACTCTGCCTGGCCACCCCAGCTCTGGATGTCCCCAGGGGAGAGCCTTGTGGCCTCTGTAAGTGATAGCATCATAGCCCAACTTCTCCTTCTGCCCAATCCTGCTATGTCCCCGTCCTCAACAGGAGTGAATCTGGAAAGATCTTCCTAATAAACTGTCTGCACGAAAATCTCCATCTCAGAACCAACTTTCTAGGGAACTTGACCTGAAACACCACCCCTCCCAGATTTAACCAGAAAAATAATAAGACTGACAAAATGGTCCGTCAAAATGACCAGTAAACCAATAACAAGATCGATGTACAAAAAACAGTATCTTTCCTTTAATCAGCAAAGCACAATTAGAAGGTGCGATCAACAAAAATTGCTTTTGCAATAGCAGCAAAACTATGAAGGAATTGCAAATAAAATTAACAAAAATACACAGGATCTCTTTGAAAAAATGACAAAACTTTTTACTGAAGAATATTGGAGAAGGCCTAGTAGGTAAGTAGAGAGAATATTGTAGAAAGCCTCTCTGTCACTGTTGGGACTGATAATTGGTCAACTGATGATAAAAGTTTCTTAAGGCATGGAACAATTAAGGACAAGATAAATGTAAAACAAAAATATTTTATTGCAGATTTGAACATATAAATTTACATTTTTTCCTTAATATTTTTCTGTAGAGCTGAGCTTTAAGTGTTTTCTTTAAGCAAGGTCATTGACTGGAGTTCCTCATTGACTTTTTTTCATAAATCATGTCTGAAAAGGCAGCATCCTTCTAGAATTTCACAATTTGCTTGTCAAAATATTTGACTAATTTCTCACATGTAATTTTAGCAACTTCTTTTCATGAGTCTCTCTAAGGAACTCCATTTGGCTTTGGTAGAAACAATTCTCTTTTTGCATATCACTGGTTTGTGTATTATTTAGTTAAATTGTATAATAATACTATGCAAACCAGGGGTATGCAAATACCACTACTAACTAGTGCAGATATCATGAAAGGGTGTGTAAACTTTCAACTCAACTGGTGAGAAATAAAATATGTAAGTGTTCTGGAAGTGTTTTTCTAGCTGGATTCATTCAGAGTGTAATGGGTGTCAGTGAGTATATTTCAAGTAATTTGGTTGTGGGGAGTTTAACTCAATATTGTAAAAATGTCAATTCTTTCAAAATTAGCTTATAAATTGAATTTGATTGCCAGAAGTTTCTTCCTTCCTTCCTTCCTTCCTTCCTTCCTTCCTTCCTTCCTTTCTTTTTTCTTTCTTTCTTCTTTCTTTCTTTCTTTCTTTCTTTCTTTCTTTCTTTCTTTCTCTTTCTTTCCTTCTTTTTAAGTAAGCTCTACACCCAATGTAGGACTTGAACTTGCCATCCTGAGATCAAGAGTCAAATCCTCTATCGACTGAGCCAGCCAGGTGTCCCAAGATGCCATTTCTTTATTTTCTTTTTTCTTTTTTAAGTAATCTCAACACCCAAAGTGGTACTCAAACTCATGACCCTGAGATCAAGAATCACATGCTCTACCAACTGAACCAGCTAGGCACCCCTACCAGAATTTTCATAGAACATCAGAAACTGATTCTCAAATTCATGTATAATAATTTTAATAAAGATAAAATTTATAAGAGAGCAAAGAGCACTGGTCCTAGTATATATCAAGACATATTAGGAGTTTATAGTATTGGTATGGTTCATCATGGGAGAAATAGTTCGGAATAAGTAATAAAGAAACTAGAATAAAGAAACAAATCTATGCGTATTTGTCACATCCTATTCCTGGATGGGGAGCAGGTATAAGAATTTGGAATAAAAAGTGATATGTGAGAGTTAGGGGAGAATGGTACTAGGACAATTATCTCTCCATTTAGGAAAAAAATTCCAACCTCCTCGTGCAAAAAACCCAAAAGAACCACCCCCACCCCCGCCAAAACTAAATGGATTATAAATCTGAATGTTTACATATATTCAGTAAAACTTCAGGAAGAATGTATTTAAAAAAGCAAAAGGAAAAAGAAATATTGGTAAATTTGGCCATAGAAAAAAAGAGAAAGAAATCTTCTATATAACACAAAGATATCTTAAGTGAAGAAAAAAAAAAACACAAGCAACAGATAAAGAAAAGTTTCTTGCAACATATTTCGCAGACAAAATGTTTGCCCCTTAAATATATAAAGAACATCAACAATCCAAAAAGTACAGACATCTCAACATAAAAAAATGGGCAAAATATAGAAATGGGCAATACACAGAAGAGGAAATATAAATCTGGGGAATATGTGTGGGGATAGACTTGAAGGGATCTGAATCTGATAGGACTGGCATCCTCAGAAGAAGAAGCATCAGAGGCCTCTCCCTTTCTTCACACAGAGGAAAGGCCATGTGAGGACACAGTGAGAAACAGCCATTAAAGCCCACGAGAGAGCTTTCACCAGAAACCAACCCTGTTTGCACCTTGATCTTAGACTGCCAACCTCTGAAACTTGGAGAAAATAAACATCTGCTGATTAAGCCTTCCAACCTGTGGTATCTTGTTGTGGCAGTTCTGGTTGGCTAGTCCAAGCAGCATAAGGAAATATTTAGAAAACATCACTGGTGGACCAGGCCTATTTCATTTTTCCACTACTTTTTAAAAAAAAACCTAAGTTTCTTTCTCTGTATCTCCAAGACGTTTCGCGAAAATGGGATTTTCCTTGTTATTCCCAGGCCCATCACAGGGCTGGGCGTACTAGAGCCACTTAATGTAAGTTGGTCGAGTAAATTCACTCCTTTATCTTGGCTCAGGTTCAACGTTTCTGAGATACTTCAGGGTGGGCAGGACATTTTCTTAAGAAGGAAGGTGGTGCTGGAAGTGACACATTTATGAGGTGATGAAGTCAAGGGTGAGGGTGTCGGGGGACTTTGAATTAGAAAGTAAGCTGGCTCTAGTGACATCTTCTGGCTCAGAGTGGGTGGTAGAGGGGCCTCACTAAGGATGTCAGGCTCTTTTAAAGTTACCACAAGAAAGAAGCTTCACCCAGATGATGTTGCAAGCAACCCCCTCTAACAGTGAGTGGCCCCTTTCTAGCAACGAGCAAATTTGAACGAAATAGTTTATTGTTAAGTCCATCCATATCTTTTAACATATTGTACATAGATGTAAGGAGGCATCTATTGAAGTCCAGGCATCCTAGCAAAGAGGATTATTTGGAAACCTCCACTGACCTCCAAATATTTTATTTTATTTTATTATTTTATTTTATTTTATTTTATTTTATTTTATAGACAGAGTGTGCATTAGAGTGGGGGAGGAGCAGGGGAGGGGAGAGGAAAGAGAGAGAGAGAGAGGGAGAGAGAGAATCCTAAGCAGGGTCCACATTCTGCATCAAGCCTGATGCAGGGCTTGATCCCACGACCCTGAGATCATGACCTGAGCCAAGATCAAGATGACAAGTACAGAGTGTCTTCACTGTTACAGTCTAAATAGTACACAAAGTTGACTTAATAACGATTCCAGGATTTGAAAACTGTAATCCAGTTCAGCAAAGCCGGCACTCAAATAGTTGACAAATGAGTGAAGTTCTGACACATCTTTCACTTTCCTTTTACTCATTAATAACTTGTTAATAACATAAAGGAGAATTCAACCAACGTTTGTGTGAAAAATACACTGATTGATCAATGGAAGCCATAGGTTGTCTATGGATACAAAGTTTAGCAACAATCGCTGAAAGCATTCTGTGAGACTCAACTGTCTGTATGGAAATGACGATGAAGAATATCGCATATTTTATCATTATTTGTAAATTATGTGAGCGAGACATTTCTTAAATATTTACCAGCTCATCATCGGCTAGTGGTAACCTAGATTCTTCGCTATTTAATATTAAAAAAAAACTTCTCTTAATGTTTATTTATTTTTGAGAGACAGAAGCAGAGCATGAGCAGAAGAGGGGCAGAGAGAGAGACACACACACAGAATCCGAAGCATTCCGGATGCTCCGGGCTCCAGCTGTCAGCACAGAGCCGGACGCGGGGTTTGAACTCACAAACCGTGAGATCGTGAGCCGAGCTGAAGTTGGACGGTTAACCGACTGAGCCACCCAGGCGCCGCTGAGTCTTTTCTATTTAAAAACAAGAAAGCAGCTACGCCAAGAGGCAGGATGGCAAAGTGTGTAAGCGTGAGTCTATGTGGATGCAACTCTAATTCTGGGTTACTCTGAGCACGTGACCTAATTTCAGTGGGTCTTATTTCCTTACTCTGTACAACCTGCTACATATGATTGCTATGAGGTTTAAATGCAGTAGTAGGGGCGCCTGGGTGGCGCAGTCGGTTAAGCGGCCGACTTCAGCCAGGTCACGATCTCGCGGTCTGTGAGTTCGAGCCCCGCGTCGGGCTCTGGGCTGATGGCTCGGAGCCTGGAGCCTGTTTCAGATTCTGTGTCTCCCTCTCTCTCTGCCCCTCCCCCGTTCATGCTCTGTCTCTCTCTGTCCCAAAAATAAAAAAATATAAATAAATAAATAAATAAATGCAGTAGTAAACAAATAACACTTAGGACAGTGCCTGGTGATACATACTAAATTGTCATGATTTTATTATTAGAATCAAGGGACCAGGGGCCTTAAATAAGTCTGATCACAGAAAAAGTTTTTCTGAACTTCTTGGTGTCTTTCACTGGTGAAATAAAAACAGGGGGGAAGCTCACCAGATTATTATAGGTCCTGGTTGTTGGGTAAAGGCTGATGGGTATGCTGTGATTTAAAATTGATTTTCCATGCTGATCTGGCTGCAGGGAGAGAATGAGATTGATAGCGGATGCTAGTTTCTGAGCACTCCTGCTTTCAGCTCATGTCTCTATCTCCTGCCCTTCTAACGGCATCCTGGCATTAAATGAGATGCTTTGCAACGCGAGGGATTAGGGTTAGTCTATTGGCACAAATCCAGGTGGTGGCTGGGGTTTTAAAGGCTCGCTGCTTCTTATACAAAACCTATGGGCCAGGTGGATTTTAGAAGTCAAAATTTGGGGGCCTTAGAAAGCTAACCTGCTTGCATATATGCTGTCTTGCATGAAAGCCCTCAGGGGGGTTTGATGCAACAGCCTGTAATCAAATACATGGGTATTTCTGTGGTGGCATCGATTAATGTTCTCACTGGGCTTTACAAATGAAGACTGTTAAATAGCCTAACATCAGTTCAGATCAGGTTTCACCACTGAATGAGTTTGGACGAGGTTAAGTATTGCCATCAAATGAGTAATAAAAAAACATTGTGGATTTGGAAAATGGGTAAAGGGCTGCAGACCTATAATGATTGGTGAAACCTGGCAAGTGGACCTACAGGACTGGAATCCTACGAATAGTGTGGTTGGGTGTATAAGTTTGCATAGCTTTGCCTGCCTGGAGCCCAGCCCCCTCCTCCACCGCATTTATACCTTCCTCTTTCCCCCTGTTCCCACTGGGAGATTTCTAGAGGAAACCAGCAGAACACACACTTCTTTTCCTTTATACTTGTCAGCAGCATTTTTATCGTCTTCCCTCTCTACCAGGCAAGGAAACAGGTCTGAGATCTTAAGAGAGTTTGATCTGGACATTGGGTGATGTAGGATCGTTTGCCTAGCATGGTGAGAACGGAATGGAAAAAAAAAAAATAACCATACGAGCTTGCAGTTCGCCAGTGAAGGTCATGGTTCAGTTACAGAAGATGGTTTCCATGGTTTTGTGAAATACCAATATGAGGTCTCGGGGATGACCAAATTCATTTAAAAGCCGAGTCAGGATAAAATCTAGGTTTAGCCAAGAGTCTCAGGGAACGGGGTTTCCAAGCCAGACATCTTGCCCAAGAATCTGCCTTTTACAAAATCAAGAACTCTGTTTTGATGGCCTTTACTAATCACAGCACTACCCAGGCCTTGGTAGATCTCCATTGTATCCTAGGGTTCTCAGCTGCACTAACACAAAATTCCCACTCAATGACCGCCATGGACTCAGAAAGAAAGCTAAGCAATTGTATACTTACCCTCCAAATATCACCACTGACAACTTAACACACCTTTTTCACCAAAAACCTTCTATTGTAGAGGACGCGAGGGGTATGGAAAGAAGCCACACCCCTGGTGACAGACATCTTTGCTGCCTCTTGTTTAATCTTCATGTCTGGGAGAATTTTAAATTTTACACTGGACATTCTTTGTTTTCACACTGAAGAATGGATTTTCTTCAAACATTTTCAGGAAACATTAATGCACCAAAAAGATACTTCATGCTTACCTGGGGCTTGCGTATTTGTTACCAGAGCGCCTAAGACACGGAGGAGAGGGAACGTGCACCTCATTTGAAAAGCATAGAGTGGATGTCGCTCCTGTGAACTGTCCTCGGAGGAATGGACTTCAGGTACCACATTGACTTCATCTACACTGTACTAAGCAGCCACATGGCTTGGTTATAGAAGACAAGGGTTTGAGGGGACCCTGTCAGCAGTTATGTTATGATCTAACTCTTTGGTTCTTATGTGTGCAAAGACTGAGACCCAGACAATTTGAAGGACTTGTTCAAGGCCATAGAACCAAGACTAGCCTCTGAATCTCTGACTCCAGTCCTATTTGAACATGGCTGAGAGTGTAGGCGGTGCTGACACCAGTCAGAGAGCAGGTAGGTTATACACAGAAAGCAGCCACCTCTCTTTCCTGTTCCTGTGGCCAGGAGTTCAAAGGAGTCAGAGATACATTTGTTGCATCTCACCTTTAGCAAAGGGTGAGTGTCTCTTCCTCCCATTTTTCTACTTGAATAATGATTCAACAGTGATTCGAGATCTTTGCACAAGCTTCTGCAAACATTAGAGATAATGCTTATGAAGCTCCTGGCACATTTTTGCTAGGAAAAAAGTGGTGGGAACTATTATATCAATAATCGTACCTTTCCGCTCGTCGGCTAGTTTGATTTGTTGGGTAGGGTTTGTGGTTTTTGTTTTTGTTTGTTTTTTTGTGCCTGCCCTGTACTTAACACATCATCCTAGATAGAATTGCTGGATAATTTAGGAAATGGGGAAATTGCTAACATTGAAATTTTCTCCTGTGACAGGTGGCCTAATCTCAATGAAATTATGATTATTAGTCTTACAGGAAATGTACTGCCTTTCTCATGATTTGAGGGAGAGACAGAGTGCGAGCAGGGGAGGGGCAGAGAGAGAGGGAGACACAGAATCTGAAGGGAGCTCCAGGCTCTGAGCTGTCAGCACAAAGCCCCACGCGGGGCTCGAACCCATGGGCTGTGAGATCATGATCTCAGCTGAAGTTGGACACTTAACCTACTAAGCCACCTAGGCACCTCTAAATGTTTATTTACTTTTAAGAGAGAGAAAAAGAGCAGGAGAGGGGCAGAGAGGTGGGGGGGGGGTGCGGACAGAGGATCTGAAGTGGGATCCAGGCTGACAACAGACAGCCTGATACGGGGCTCAGACTCGCAAGCCGCGAGACCATGACCCGAGCCAAATTTGGATGCCTAGCCGACTGAGACCCAGGTGTCCCCCTTTCTCATTACATATTACATTATACTAAGGACTATGATCATCCTTCCTTATATAATAGAATTATTTGGATTTCAATATAAGTTATCTTTAAACACAGTATTTTTTGGCATTTCTTTGTGGGTCATTTCAGATGATTTGGATTCCAGCATTTCAGAAGTGACACTGATGTTTTTAGAATTCTTCAGGGGAATTAAAATTGCATCAGCATGGGAGGAAGCCACCCAGAGAAGAGGCAGAGAGGGGCTGATGTGGCTCTCACCTTCACAGTGAGCTGGCAAGCCCTCCCTGCGGTCCAGGTCCTTCTCTGCCAGTCTCAATGGGAGAGAAAAAAATGGAGGCGTGGGAGAGAATTTGCAAGTCTTAGACTACAGGCCTGGAGACAGCTACATGACTCAGGAGATGATCGGCCGGGTACTTCACATAAACTTTTGAGGCCATCAAGAGAGGAAAATGACAGGGTTGGACTCAATTTGTTAATTCACCAGACTTTTATTGAACGCCTATTACATGCTAGGTGCTAGCCGCGAGTTGACAAATGGGTTCAGCAAGTTCACAAATACTCCCACGGAGCACTCTAAGCTAAGGGTATAAGAGAACTGAGAACTTTGCCTCAGACACACTCTTTATGATTAATACCCCATTGACCTGCAACCTTGCCCTGTTGGTTCTTCCTCTAGACTGACCTACAACCACAGGAGGTGGACTGGGCCTTCCTCTCCAGTCTTGATGAAGCAAATCAGCGATAAAGTGATTTTGAAGGATAGTTGAGGTGAACACTTGGGTCCAGGTTCGGCCAACTTACTAAGGACTGATCCGGGGCTGGACAGTGCTGCTGTGTCATTCTACGATGCTGTTCCAGCTCATTGCTTGACTTTGAGATCAACACGGCAGTTTGTCTAGAAAAGTCCTTCATAGAGGTTTAAAAGCAGAAACAGTAGTGGATTCTAACTTTAGAAAGACAAAGCTCATAAGAACAGGGTCCTCAATCATTTTCACAGGAAACAGTATTTTAAACTTAATTTCAAAGCTATACACCCACCTCCCTTTGATTAGCTGTATCATCTATATCGTCTAGGATTTGGGACAGATTTTAGGAAAATTCTACCTTTTGTCTTTCCTATACTCCGAAACATTATAAAAAAGGAATAAATTTGTCTCATTTGAATGTGAAAAAAAATGTGAAGTTAATGTGTGTCCTGAAAGTTATAAAATTATGTGGAGTAAGTAAGAAGATTGAGGAAAATAGAAATAGAGCCAAAATCCAGAATTGTTTGAGGAAACTTAAGGGTGTGAAATAGTGTCATGTTTTTACAATTATTAGAGAAAGATTTATATAATTATTCCCTTTGGCCAATTCTTCCATCATACGCATAATTGCCTTCTAATGTGCAAGTTCTGATTTTTATGTGTTGGGTTTTATCAAATGAGGCAGAATTTTAAGAAACTTTCTCCTAAAGGAATTTATAGTTTATAAAAGTTATGTATTTTGAGGGTGCCTGGGAGGCTTGAGCCAGTTGTGTGTCTGACTCTTGATTTCAGCTCAGGTCATGATCCCAGGGTCATGGGATCGAGTCCCACTTGGGTTCTACTCTGAGTGTGGGGCCTGCTTAAGATTCTCTCTCTCTCTCTCTCTCTCTCTCTCTCATCCTATGCCCCTCCCCACTCCTTACTCTCTGTTTCTCTGTAAAAAAAAATTATGTGGTTTTTGAGTTAGGAGGTGGCTATTTAAAATTATGTATACATGTACTAACAACAACAAAGCCTTAACTCAGGAAAACCAGTAAATCTTGGAACTTTATTTTCAATGCTGAGCCATTTAGGAGTAAAGAAGAGTAAAGAAAAGAGTACTGGATTATTGTTAGACTCTTGTGATACACTTGAAAGCTGGAAAGGACATATGTATAAGAAATAAATAAATGCTTTTTTAAAGCTTAATGTTTTAAAAGGAATTTAAGTGCCTGTAAAAAAGAAAACAAGTTTCTTTTTGACTGTCGGTAATCTTTTTGGCAGACACGGAAGAGAAGAGCCTTTATACCTTTGTATTTTTAGTTCCTAACAAAGGACAACTGCGCATTAATGGGGGGACATTAACCTGCATTTGCCCTCGAACATGATCTGGGATCACATTGTGCCAACTATACCAGTGAACAGCAAAGACAATTAATTATCTGGAGTTTCTCAAACATCTGGACGTTTGGCACCCAGAAGCAAACCATCTGGACGTCTGTTTGAGTTCTCCACTTTTTTTTCCCCCGCCAAGTGTGACCATTGTGTCAGAATAATCATGGCCATGGAGTCCTTCCCATGTGCTAGAGCCAGGCTAAATATTTTACCTGCATCAGCTTGTTTAACCCTCACGACAATCGAGTGAGGCCTCTATTACGAGTACAACTGGTTTACAGACGAGAGCTCCGAGGCTCCGAGAGAGAAGCACAGAGCTGGAGGGAGAATTCAGTCTGTTTGATTATAAACGCTGGGCTGTTCACTCCACTTATTTTGCGGAAGCAACTACAGAGCGTCGGAGCACATGTATCCCCACTTTGTGGCTACAGTTTTTAGAGAAAGAGAGACTGGGGGCCCGTGGGTGGCTCAGTCGGTGAAGCGTCCAACTCTTGGTTTTGGCTCAGGTCATGATCTCACGGTTCGTGAGTTTGAGCCCCCCACCCCC
Source organism: Panthera uncia (assembly GCF_023721935.1). Classification (NCBI taxonomy): domain Eukaryota; kingdom Metazoa; phylum Chordata; class Mammalia; order Carnivora; family Felidae; genus Panthera; species Panthera uncia. The sequence goes on from NC_064813.1 coordinate 56,707,980, forward strand.
CACCCCGGGGCTCTGTGCTGACAGCGTGGACCCTGCTTGGGATTCTCTCTCTCCCGCTGTCTTTGCCCCTCCCCTGCCATCACTCTCTTTCTCTCTCAAAATAAATCAACGAACTTAAAAAAATAAAGGGAGACTGAATAACATCTAAATGAAAAATATTACTCAGAAATATCACTGCTGTTAGCCAATTTGGCAATCTGGGGGAGAACCGTCCTCTTGAATTGCTCTCATGGGCAACACAGACACGTTCAAATTCACCTGATAATTGTGTATTCCCTGGATTACAGTTTGGGGAATAACAAAACAACAAAAAAAATACGTCGTTACGAAAATGAAGGAACAAAGGAAACAAAAACAAATCAAATAAGGATAAGAAGTGATGTCTGGGTTAAAGATGAATATTCCCATTCTCCCTAGCTTGCCCTTATAGTTTTTAACTATGCAGCCTGGAGCAAATTCCTTAATGTCCTAAGCCTCAGTTTCCTCATCTGTTAAGCATTGTTTATTTGTGTTATAAACATTGTTATTTGTGTTAAGCATTGTGTTATTTGTGTTATATAACAAAAGCTACTGCAGCCTACTTTGCCGAAGGATGGGATAAAATAATGCATGCAAACTGCTTAATGCAGCGCCCAGCTCGAAGTATGGCCTCCAAGCCTTAGTTACCATTATTATCACAGAACATTGTAATGACTCAAGCTAGTGCTTGACAGAACTGGAATTCAGAACGCTCCCTCCTGCCAGTAGGAGGCCACTGGAGGGACAGCAGAGGAACCTCATGCAACTTGGACCCTCTCTCCTTGTTTCTGGGTCTGCATCTTCAGAGAAGAAAGCAAGCATCACTTCCTCTGTTACTACTGCCCCCTGCTGGCTGGGGAGGGAAAGAGGTGCCGGCGGAGGTGAACTGGAACGTGTCTTCCTTCTTACTCCCTGTCTCTCACCTCTGCCAGGTCTTCAGATTTCTTTAAATATTAAAGCTGAACAACCTTAGCCTCCTATAAAAGGATGTGAGAGCATGAATGTAATCATTGCCTCTTTAGTACTATAAAATTTTATGGTTATGTAGAACACAACGTTTAAAAACACACACACACACGCACATACACACAACAACTCTCTGATGAAACTTCTCTGGATAAATAATTAGTCGTGCCCAGAGACACATTGTGGGAGTAGTGTATTTTCTGACTTTTCAACACAGACAGATGGTTTACGCATCTTCAGCATTCAGAGCTTTCTGAGAAGCATTATATAATCTCAGTGCAGTGACCAAATGAAATAAGAAATTCCTCGTTTGGCAGATGGAGCTTGCATATCGAGTTCATAAACTTTAATACTTCTCCCAAGTCCAAAATCAGAGACAACCTGCTCCGAGTCAGTTTCCCATTTGCACTTAATTAGGGAGTGTGTTTTGGAGGTCAGTGAAAACCAGCGGAGTACGTTTTCATAATAACGTTCTTCACAATAAAATTATTTGGGAGGCAGCTATCCAACTTTTTCTGGAATGAGGGCAAGAAAAACGGGGACATAGAGTAAAGTTATTGGATACCTTATCTGGAACTGCCCAAAAAGTTGTCTGGGATCCAAAGAACACACAGTACCTTCTGGATCAGGGGAAAGGAGCCAAATGCCTTAATATTCCCAACAATTTTCATAACTGTGCAATTTCACATAATTTTAGGGGTCCCAACGACTGGAGAACAAAAGCCTTCTGAGTTGTAATCGTGTCACGCTTACGGAAGTAGAGGCGGCCAGTCTCCCGGCTGAGGGAAACGCGCCCGTGTGGATTATAGAAAATGGTTGCTCCTTAGCACACGTAACGACGTTGTCACTTTGGATAAATGATCTCGTGCACCTGGGCTACTCAGAGATAATACAACGAGCTCCCGGTACGTTACGCTTTACTTTATCAACGTGCAATCTCATTGGAGTTGTACAAAAGTGTATTTTACTTACACTAGCCCTATCCTAAAACGTTCTGGAGCATAACAAGAACACAAATTCCGAGTCACAAACTCTGAGTAGAAAATCAAATCAGAGAGGGTGAATTTCCTTCCTAGATTAAGAAATCATGTTCTGATAGGCTGGCAAGTTCTTTGTAGTTGTTTATTTTTCTTTCTTCTTTAAAAAATAATATTTTAGCTGCTTCTAAATTCCGTTTGGTTTTCACAGCCCCCGTTAATCCAGCAGGACATGGCCAAGATCCACACTTTCTGAGTTGTGGTCGACAAGCTTTTATCGTAACGTGGAGCTTCTGGCTTCAATATATTGCAAAGATCTTCAAACTCATATACAGAACATGGGTAACCTTTTCATCTTTTTCTTACACACACACACGCGCGCGTGCGCACACACACACACACACACACACGACTTGAGGTAGTATTAGTTACATTTATACCATGTAGGTTCAGTGATAAATTGTTCCGAGATGAAGTTTTGAGGCTTCTAACCCAAATTTCCCTCAAAGGCAGTTCATATGTCAAGTTGCTACATTCACCAAATGACTGAAGTGTAACCATAACCAATGTAGCATGACCAATGCATCAGAATGAATACACTATTTCTTTTTAGTCTCTTAATGTGATAGTGATGATAACAGGGAATTTGTCATACCTTGTTTCCAATATTTGGCAGGCCATTCAGATTATGGCCTTTATAAGTTACCTGTGTATAAATCACCACAAATTCAGTTCAGCTGGTATTTTTTCCCATGTGAATAGAAGCTACCTGGTTTTGTATGTTAATCCTCTGAAGCTTCGATGTCTCAGGCTGCTCTTGTGGGTCACATCCTGCGTGATAGGCAGTCTCTAAGATGTCCCTCAGTGGTCCCCGCCTCGTGGTATTGATGCCTCTGTGCACATCTCTCCCTTTCAGTGTGGACTGAACTTACTGACTCACTTCCAACGAGTAGAATATGGCAGAAGCCTCGGGCTGACACGAACATGAGGTTACAAAAAGACCGTGGCTTTCATCTTGGGTGCCTGTCTTGAGCCGCTCTCTTTCTTGTAACCCCCACGCTAGGGAAATCACGCAGCCGTATTGTGTGCCGCTCTGTGGAGAAACCCACATGGCAAAGCGCTGGTCAACAACCAGCAAGCATCTGGCAACAGCCTCAAGAGTGAGATAGAATCAGATCCACCCTGAGTCCACGGTCGAAGTGACGGCAGTCCCAGCTGAAGCCATCTCTGTAGCTTTGTGAGAGATGCTGAACCAGAGTCTTCTCAGCAAAGCCGAGCCCAGATGCCCAACACGCAGTAACTGTGAGAGCGAATGTTTCTTCCGGTAAACTGTTAAGTTTCGGGATAATCTGTTGGGTAGCAATTGACAACGAATACATATTTCTACCCTGTTGGTGGTTAAATGTCACAGAATAACTATTCCTAAGCAGTTATTAAATACAAGGATCCTTATCCTCTGGCAGGCATGATGGGCCAGGCCCCATCCAGCGGGAGAAGAGAATGGGTTCTGTGCACATGTAATGACAGTGCCTCATTTCACATGAGATTTAGGTCATTCTCAAAATCGTATCAGAAAAAGAAAGATGGGGGAGCCTGGGTGGCTCAGTCGGTTAAGTGTCCGACTTCGGCTCAGGCCATGATCTCGCACGTCGTGAGTTCGAGCTCCACGTCTGGCTCTGTGCTGACAGCTCAGAGCCTGGAGCCCGCTTCCGATTCTGTGTCTCCCCCTCTCTCTGCCCCTCCCCTGCTCACATTCTGTCTGTCTGTCTCTGTCTCTCTCTGTCTCTCTCAAAAATAAACTTTAAAAAATTTAATTAAAAAATTAAAAAAAATAAAGGAAAGATGGCTGAACAATAAATGGAAGGAAAGCCTTATTTGAGGTTTTTTTTTAAAACAATTGATTCCTGATGACTTTTCCAGAGGTATATTTTTCTGAGCTTTTAAAAAATATTCCTTTTCTACTAAGTCAAGTCAGATTGGCTTTCTTCAATAACCTTAATTATATATAGACTCAAGGGGCAGGGAAATGAGACTTGTGATTTTGTCTCTTCATTCCCCTCAGTGACACAAATGCGTCAAAGGGCTAATAGCTTAGCCTTAAATAGTTTGTTGTAAAATAGAATAACCCAGAGACTTCTGCCCAGAACAGTTTTTTTTTCTCTTTAGAAAATTTAACAATAAATGTCTCAGGGTCAGAAGGATGCGGTTGGTCAGAGCTGAGAGCCCACAAAGATTGTAACAGTTACATTAAAACAATATTGTTTGTCCCCCCCCCCCCATTTCCTCAGGGGTGCACAATACTTTTTCCTCCCCACCCTCCAGCTCTCTTTCTAAAATTGTTTTTGGACCTTCGGGGGCCTTCTATATTAAGACTGAAGGAAACTGGAACCATTACTTGTTCTTTCTTCGGAGCACTTTTCCTGGACGTGATAAACTGAGTGAATGTGCGAGACCAGTGGCTTCCCATGAGGCTGTGACCCACCTGGCATGGACCCACCGCCTGACACCCTGCAAAATGCCCTCTTTCCTCCCTCTCCCCTGCACCTTCACACTCTCTCTGATGTCCCTCCACACTCTTTGGCTTTCCCTCCAACCTTCCACGATTCGCCACCAAGCAAAGTAGGGTGACGAGAAGGGAAAGCAAAACATAACAGAAGAGCATTTCTCTCCTGCTCTGAAATAGTGCAGCAGCCTGGCCAAGGGAGCACAGTTTGGTGAATTCTTCTAGGTAATTAGTGTCTTAGAAATTTGCTGGGTTTAGAATCTTCTTCCCTTGAATCTTAGGAATGTCTGAAATACCAGACAAGCACTCTTCCCACAAAAGTTATGTGAAGAGGCTTAATTAACAGAAAATACTGTGTGTCACACATATCAACATTTAAATGAGAAGAATTAATCCGGCCAATAAGATTTCTGAGACAACTCCATGTTGCCAGAACATATTTTTCCGGGCCCGTCAGAGAAAATGAAAGGTATGTTTGTTACTTCAGCTTCCTCTGGAATTACTCTGGTCCTGTCATTTTATCCAGTGGTTACTTTTTGTGAATCTATAGGGCAAGCTATCATTAAGGATTGTTTATTTGGCTCTTCTTCAATCCACAGTCCTGTTAATATTCCTTTCTTGATTTTTCCAAGGGCTGAGGAGAACCTGGTTTATTTGCTGGAGGCTGATATTTTTTTCCTCTTCTTAGAGTCTTCCTGCCTCCTCTTGTGTGACAGTCACTTCCTGTGCCCACTCTGTTCCCCGGAGACCTTTCTGCTCTTGAATTGAATCTTCTATGGACTGTCTGTGGCCTTGACTTAGAGTTTTATTATAAATTGAAATGAAAGCTGTCCCTAGTGTAACTAGAATTTCATCTCCCCTAATGCCAAGCCCTGCTAACCTTTCCAGCAACAACAGAGAACCTCTCCTTTTTCAAGATTTGGCAACATTTAAAATCAGATCTTCTGAATGGAAGAGGGGAGATTTTGCACAGTGAGGAGAACACAGGTGGTTGGAGGGGTCCATTATTTTTACTCCCATCTGCCCCCGCCCTCCCCCCCCCCCCCACAACTTTCTACGTGGAACAGTTGACTTCACTTTGGGCAGCCTTTAAGATCTCACCGCAGAAACAGTAGCAGGTTGGCTAATGGCTCCAAGGCATTTTCATGCTTTGGTCATCAGATATATCTCACTCCCTTCCCTTCCGTAAAACAAATGGCCTGCCACCCTATAGCAGGCTTTATGATTGCCTGATGGATAGCGTGCTCCGGAAACAAAATATTATTAACAGATGACTTATAAAAATCGTCCTTGCAGTTCTGTGATGGAAAACAACTGTTATTTAAAACCTGAGCCAAAGATGGAGATTTATTGAATATATATGTTTAATAAAAATATACGGAATGTATATTCAGTAGACACAGATACCCTCAATATAATCAGTGCTAGTTATCAAATATTAAATGGCTTTTGTACTTTATTCGAGCACTCCTAATAAGTTCTATGGCATCAGCCAAGTCTCTTAAGCTCTCTAGGCATCCGTTTCTACATAAAATGTGAGGAACGAAAAAATAATTCTACTCCATTTCTGTAGCTCCTCACATTCGCTGCTTCTGTGACTCTCATTTCGGTTTGGAAGGGGAGAGTCTCGGCAATTGAAGTCCGCAGATGACTCCCAAACCTCAAGCCAGCCAATGGATTCAACCTTCTCTTCTAAATACACTTGAACTAGAATGACTCAAAAGAAGCTAAATAGACCATATGAGCTCATTTTTCACTTACTGTTCCAACTGACCTCATAGAGCTTTTATGAGCAATCAAATGACCAGGAGGGAGGAGACGGAGGAGGAGAATCGACGGCCTTGGTCCATTCACAAGCCGGATCAGTAAGCTGTGCTACATTCCCCGTGGCTTGTATACAGCTTCGTGTTAAGCAGTCCCGCCGGAGATTCTGGACTTCCTCGATGCGCTGATGCACTCTACTCTGCAAAGATGAGGTGGCCAAACATTGCCTGTAGGAGTGTCCCTTTGAGTCATGCTTCTGGTAATGGCAATGACTCGCACGGAGCCATGCTTCCTCTGGCCCCGGGGACGCCTGTGAGTGGTTGTGTAAGGGTTGGGCGACAGAATCCCTCGAGGAGGTGTCACATCTGTCTCATGGAGTGGTTTTCATCTATTTGTGGGTTGTTCCTGTATAAGGTTAACTGGCTCTTGTGTGAACCAAACAGCCTTCTCAGTACCTTGATCTAACTAAATTAAGTAAAGGGAACTTGTTTACTATCAGACTGAATGACCTATTGACTGTGAGAAGGACGTTTCACCAGTATTGTATAAAGAATGACAAAAGTCTACCCATATCAATATCTAGCCTTCAAGGTGAGTCACATAAAGCTCTTTTGGGCTGAGGAAAAAAAAGTCGTGATTTTTCTTATCAGAATCTTATTTTTCTTGTTTCAGAACCTTCGGGAAACGTAGAATTCACAATCCATGACCTCCACCATATTGAGAGAGATAGAGTCAGTGTTTTCCTGGCACATCTTTGTCAAAAGAATTATTCCCTGTGTCCAAGGAACCCACGCATTATTCTAGTATCAGTACCCTCAGACAAAAAATGTTTCAAGAGGGCTTTTTATCATCTGCTTGTTTTCATGTTCACATTCATGCCAATTGTTAGCTGAAAAAGAGAATTTCATCGCTGTGGTGGATGGAGACAGTCCAAGAATGCAGAGTTACCTGGAGAGGCAGAAGGGGCTTGTGGAATTTGGGAACAGCTCAGGCTCACCCTCCCAAATCCGCCATGCCTGCGGTCTAAGCCATGAAAGGCTCTAAGCCACCACAAAATCTCCTTAGAGCCCCAACTTATTTCTTGGGGTCCCTTGGTTTGTGGGCCATCACTTATTAGCTACATGATCTTTAAAAAGTCACTGTGCCTCTGTGACATCAGTTTCAGTTTGGAAAATGGACCAATGATTTTGGCCCAACCTACCTCACAGGCCCATTATAAAGATCAAAAAGGATGATGTACATGATGGTGTTTAAAAAAATTGTTTTAATAGTTTATTTTTTTTTGAGAGACAGAGCAGAAGAGAGGCAGAGAGAGAGAGAGAGAGAGAGAGAGAGAGAGAGAAAGAATCTCAAGCATGCTCTGCACTGTCAGCAAAGAACCCGATGTGGGGCTCGAACTCACAAACCATGAGATCATGACCTGAGCCAAAATCAAGAGTCAGATGCTCAACCAACTGAGCCACCCAGGCACCCCCATGATGGGGTTTTAAAGAATAAAATTGATGATACAGACACAAAGTAATGGGTTCTGGTGATAGCAACATTTTGATATGAAGCCCTACTGGTTTAATAACTTAAAGAGGATAAAATATATCTTTCAATGCTCAGGAGCTTTTGAATTCCTTTCCCCCCAAACTATAAAAACTCATATCCTCTGGATAGTTTCTCTGTCCCAGCCTTTCAATGAGCTAACATCACAACAACAGAGGTTAAAATAAAGCAAACAGACAGTGGCCTAGATGTGTGTGTGTGTGTGTGTGTGTGTGTGTGTGTGTGTGTGTGGTGGGGGGAGGGTGTGTGCATTTAGAAAATGCACATGTACCTTTGACCCAGCTACTACATATGTTCATACAATTAAAAACGGAATAATGACTCATTAGCCAAACAAGTCCCAGAAAAAAAATACTCATTTAATACAATCATAGCAACTTCTTCACTGTTTCCACTTCATTGCTGCTTATGTGAGTAAAAACAACATGCTAAATGGAGACTTTCAGGACCCCATGGGACCAATTAATGCCACGTGACTTCCTCCCTGCCTTCCATGAAAATAACTATATTATAATGGTCTGTGATATTAATATCAGCTTTGGAAAAGTCAGGCAGCGGCTCCATAGGGAAGGAAGTGGCCTGAGCAAGAACTGAGGAATGTGCAGTATTTGACAGACTAGAGGCCACATCTTTTCATAAGCTACATCACATAGTTAAAAGAGGTGGGGACACCAAGTGGGCTTGTGGGTTAATTAGGGTTAAAAGGCCACCAGGGTAGTCTATCTCTGATCTTGAACTCCAAGAAAATGTGGTTGTTGGAGGGGGACATTTTAGAAATTCAAGTTCTCAGAAATAAAACCATTTCTAAAGCATTCCCCACCCCACCCCCACTGCCCCACTGCATTTCTCCAGATTTCTGCCCACCACAGAGGCAGGATGTATTTTGGCAGCCTCTGTTTGTGTTGGAGTGTAGACCTGGGATGAAGACTGGTGGGTGCACCTCCCAAGTGCGTTGAGTAGTTTGGTGGGGTTTTCTAGTGACACTGGGCAGCAGGGGCAGAACCAAAGGGAATATGAGGCACAACGTTGGTAGCCTTGCCCCAGGGCTTCTTCAGATGCAGCTGTAGGAATCCCAGGACCGTGTCGCACCCAGGTTCCATCCCAGTCCAGACTCCCTGCAGCGTCCTGGAGAGATTCAGTGTTCTTCCTATGGCCAGTCAATTCTCCTCTCTAGCAAACGGCAGTGGGCCAATTTTCTGGATTGTAGATTGCTGTGGTTCATTAACTCCACTCAAGGGTGGTCCCAAAGCACAATGGAGAATAAAAATTCCCCTAGGAGCAGATGTTTAGTGGTACATCAAGTTAACCAAAAGAGATTGCCCATGGCAACAATCTAGAGCCAATATTTTTGGGGCAGTAGCTAATGATTTGGTGGGACCATCAGAGGATTGGAAGAAAAAAAATATTGGAGAATTGGTGATGAAGAAGTTTAGGGAAGCAGTTGGATAAACTCCTGGGCATGAGCCCAGAATATGAGAATTTTTGTGCCCAATTGGCATGCTCACCAAAAATGGTTCCACTGTGAAGAAATTTTAAGTCACCAGGAGGAAAAAAATGACTTTTATTAAAGATGACCGTCAGTCTTTGCTTGGTACTCGATCAATGGACTCATTGAAAAAACAGCTAAGGGGACAGGAATGAGTCTAATGACATGAACCTAATGACAAGGACTTCCTTCCATCATTGTGACCTGGTTTTCCTGAGCTGAGTCCCCTAGTGGCCAGAGTAGCAACCAGCTCTGAACACTAGTATGGTACTCTGCCCCGGAAGGCCAGTCAGCTACCTGGTAGAAACTGATTATATTGCACCCTTCCATTGTGGCAGAGCAAGAAATTACCCGCTGAAATAGACAGCTATTTTAAATTGAACTTTGTTTTCACTGCCCCACTGTGCATTTGCTCACACTTCCATCAGAGGAGCTTAAATTCTTGTTTTTAATTGTTTTTTAATGTTTTTATTTATTTTTGAGACAGAAAGAGACAGAGCATGAGCAGGGGAGGGGCAGAGAGAGAGGGAGACACAGAATCCGAAGCAGGCTCCAGGCGCTGAGATGTCAGCACAGAGCCTGACGCGGGGCTCAAACTCACGAACTGTGAGATCATGACCTGAGCTGAAGTCAGACACTCAACCGACTGAGCCACCCAGGCGCCCCGTAACTTACTCAAATTCTTAACCATCATAACAGAATCCCTACTCTAGATTCTTTTATTTTGTAGTCATTGTGATTTTCTTGATATTTATTTTCCAAATCTCTTGAAATATCAGTTACGATGACTTGTAATACATGATAATGCCATTCGAATAAAATTTTGAAATAATTTAGCAAACTGTCCTAAAATAGAAATTTAAATTGCAAATAGATTGTTCTAAGAAACTCACTTTACAGAGAAAGAAATAAGACAACGGGCTGACGACCATAGAATTCACTGGTCTAGCCATGGGTCCTACTATTCAGATGCAACTGACCTTACGGAAAGGCAGAATGATCTATTGAAGACTCAGAAATGGTACCAGCTGGCTACCAGCTGGTAGCCAATACCTTGCAAATTTGTGATGCTGTCTCTCAGGATGAAGCATTTACTTTGTATTAATGATCAATAAGTGGCATTCTTTCTCCCTGTCCTAGAACACACAAATTCAGGAGTTTTGTGGGGGGGGGGGAGAATCATGAGGGTATCACACAGAATTATATCTAATGACCCACTCTCAAACTTTTGCATTCCGTTTCTGGGCTCTGCTGGTTTAGTACCCAATGGAGAATTGGTTACACTGAGAAATTACAGTACTGCTGTAAAATTGGGAGCTACACCAGCTATTTGGACATTCAGGAATTCTCATGCCATGGAAAATCACGAGAGGAGAAAGCTGGATTTTTGGTGGGTTGAATGATCCTGACTAGTAAAAATAAGGAAAGGGCGGACCACCCAAGGGCATCTTTTGCACTATTATTTTGAGCAGTAAAAATGACTAGAAGACTATTTCAAGCTTATCCAAGCAGGAGAGGCAAGGGCTTAGGTTTCTGGAGAGTGAAGATTTAGGTTTAGGTTGTCCTTCTCTGTGTTTGTTGAGGCAGAGAAAACGTGGAATGACAGTTGGGGGAAAGCTACAAATACTAGCTATGGCCTGTATGTAGAAATGCCTATTGCACATAGAATTTTTTGGTGGTGGTTGTAATTACCATTTAATCTTCAGTTTTAGAAATTCAAGATGGGATTATAACAGGAAGAATGGCAATGGCCAGAGAACTTGGACGTAAGGTGGAAGGAGAAAATAATTAAACTTTGTATCTTCTCTGTTTGCGGGGAAACGGTAAGGGTGTTATTGGTTGCACGAAATGGGTTATCTACACTGTGTACAAATATTTTTGTAAGTTTGGGAGGAAGTGTTTATAAGATCGTAAGGCAGTCAAAGAGACTTGATTACAATAGATTAAAGTAGGCTTGACTACCAAGAATCTTAACATTCTCTTTATTTGGGAGAAATTCTTCAAATAGGTGTGCTTGTGGGACCCCGCTTTTCATTAGGAAAATAAAAAAAGCACATATTTCTTCTCTTGGCTCCTGACATCAGAGAGATGTGTCTCTTGGCCTAGACTTGGGCAATTCTACTTAGGGTCCCATGCAGGACCTTGAACCCTGACGGGCTGAGGTACAGACTAAGGGGCAGGTGAGAAGCTATTTGTGCTGGCAGGAGCTGAAGGGATTCTGAGGTGGGGTCAGCTCATGTCTGGGGTGGATATGGTGAGAATGTAAGTGAACACATAACTGAGAGCTGCTGACTGGCACCTGTTGGTGCCAGTGCTGTGATCTCAGCTATGTTTCTGGCTTGGTTTCCATCCATTTTCTGAGTCAGGTTCTCCAGCCTTCATACTGGTTTGGGAGTTTCCGCTATCCTTCCGATAAATTCTTTTCCTGTTTGAGATGGCCAGAGTTAGTCCTCCCTGGATGTACAATTGCTCAAGGTGCTATTCATTCTACCTGGATAACCTCACTGTAGGCTTCCTGGGGAAATTGCAGACACTGTAGTCACTTTGGGGTGGGTCGTTTTCTTGGTGCAAGAGTCCTCTTTTCACCAAAGGCTTGTTACTGCCCTGGCTTTCCATGTTGTGTCTGTCTATACTCCCTCTTTCAGCAGAGAAGACCCTCTCCCTCTGAGAGCATGGCATGCTTTTTCCTTGGGACTGATTTAGGAGAAATAGGAGGAAATCATCCCTATGAAGCAAGCAAAACTGTCCTTCAAGTTAATGCCGGCTGTTTGTGGGGATTGATTAGATGAATTTTGGCTCCCTTGATTCAAGGTAAGCTCCTTTCCCACCAGGTTAAAGTTATACGAGTTTGCCTTCCATTTATATACCGTAAATTCACTTCCTGGATCTGGCAATGAACTTTCTTCCTCCCAGAAAGCCTTTTGGGACATTAAAAACTTTTTATCTCCTTCGTGTTCCTTACTCTGACACATTTAAACTCTCCCCCCAGTAAAAACAGGGAGTTTGGGAGCCTTGGCCATTGATATATAGCTTCAGATAGGCAGAGGTCCAGTCAGCGATACCATTGAGCTTAGACCTCTTGATCTGAAAGCCCTCATTGAGAATAAAGGAAACACAAAATGTTTTTAATGGAAAAAAATGATCATTCATGTATTTAAATTTTTCATTCAAGAAATATTTTTTGAGCAGCTATTATGCACCAGGCATTACCCTAGTCACTGGAGATTTATATATGAACAGATAAAGTATCTGACGCTTATTTGGGGGATACAGATGGTAAATGGATAAAAAAAAGAATGTGTGTTCAATGGGGTGTGACAGGAGCATGTTCACATATTCAAGAAACTGTGAAATGGCCAGTGTGCCTGCAGAGTGAGCAGTAGAGTAATTTTAGATATAGTGGGAAAGCAGAGCAGGATGGGCCTTAAGAATATCAGAAGGACCAGGCTTTGACTTTAAGATGGAAAGACATTTAGGGTTTGAACCCAGGAATGACATTATCCAATCTACATTTTTTTTTACAAGTGCAACTTTTCTTGAAAAATGGAGGTAAACTTTACATGCAGCAAAATCACAGACTTTAAGTGTACTCTCCCATGAATCTGTCAGTGTATACGTCCCTGTGACTAACACCTCCGTTAAAGTAAAACATATTGTCATCATCCGGAAATTTTTCTAATTTCCCTTTCCAGTCAATTCTTGCCCCCGGGAAACCACTATTCCAATTTTAATCAAAATAAATTAGTTATATTTGTTCTAGAATTTCAGTTAAATATAATCATATGGGATCGACTCTCACGTGGCTGGCTTCTTCTCAGCATAATGCTTTGGAGAGTCAACTCATATCCAAATCCATTGTTCGTGCTTTTTTACTGAAGTGTAATTGACATTATATTAGTTTCAGGTGTTATTGTACAACATAACCATTTGATAAGATAATTGTACACATTGTGAAATAATCACCGCAATAAGTCCAGTTAGCATCTGTCACCATAATAGTTGCAAAGTGTTTTTCTCGTGTGATAAGAACTTTTAAGAATTACTCTCTTAGCAACTTTCGAATAGGGAATAGAGTGTTACTAACTAGAGTCACTATACTGTACATTACATCCTATGACTTATTTATAACTGGAAGCGTATACTTTTTGATCCCCTTCACCCATTTTACCTGCCCCCACCCCTAGCATCCACCAATGCAATCTGTGTATCTATGATATTTGTTTTAGTTTTGTTTTTAGATTCCACATGTAAGTGCAATCATAGGAACTTCTAAAGACTTCTAAGAAGCGATGAACTTCTAAAGACTTTGCTTTCTGCTTTATTATGGCAGCTTTATGGAGAGCCTAAGGTGTTTCCCACCCCTATCCCTACTTGAGGCTAGGGGGAAGCAATCTCCAAATTCTCTCTCCCCCTGAGAATTTGTCAGAGCCTAGTTAGAAGCATTTCTAGGGCAGATACAGAGTAGGAATCACTCTAGAGTATAGTCCTTACTCTTATGGCTTGGCCTTTCCAACACCTCGGGTAGTTCCTCTACTTGGGCTGTACCAGAGCTCCAACATCCCCAAGTACTGTCCATTCTCTAGTATCTTTGTTTCAGTCACAAACTCAGAGTAGCAACTCTCTTGAAACCCTCAAGTAGTCTTGTCCTATGCATGTTTAGCCCAGTCGTCAGCCAAGGACACACAGTTTTCCTCCCTTGGGCTTTTGAACAGTTCCCTCCTCTCTGGTTACCTGTCCTTTAGATTCTAGCTACTTCCCTCCTCTGAACTCTGATATATACTTAGTCCACTCAGTGGGATCGCCATGTTTTGTGTGCATTCGGCTTAACGCACTAAGATTGTGAACTTCTTTCTAGTACAGTTGCACAGCTTCCTCTTTTCCTCAGGAATCACAGCGTTTCATTGCCTGTTATCTGCTGCCTGATAACAGTTGCTCATATATTTTTCTAGTTCTATGGCTTTTTATTGTGTGAGGGCTAGTATGGTACCAGTGACTTTGTCATGGCCGGCAACAAAGGAAGCCCCTTTCTAAGCAAATTTTCCCACTTTCCCTCATGGCTTTAATGCATTAGTTCTGTGAACCACACTGTCTTAGATACTGGTTGTGTTCCTGGACAACCCAGTCTCTCCCCTTCCTATAGGAAATTTTATTTTGTAAGCCTTGTAGCTCTTCTTTGTTATTGGACCTTTACTGGGATTATCTTTGTCCACCCCCAAATCTTCCAGGCTGAACATCACGGTGTTCAAGCTGTGGGTTTCTTGTCCCTTTTCTCCTAGAATGTCCTGGGCTTCTAATGCACGACTGGCCCATCTTCTCTACCTCTCTCCTCTTCACTATTCTGTACAGCAAACAAGCAATACAAAAACAACAAAAGGCCCCATCAAATACTAATTCCAGGACAACAGATGCTTAGTTGCCCTCCATATATTAACATGGCGAAGAGGGCTGCTCAAGACCATTCTCTAACTTCGCCCACTCGGGCAAAACAAAGCAAAACAAGGGCATTCCAGTACGGTTTGGTAATGAATGGAAGTTGTTAAAGAAAATGCCCCAACTCACGCGGAAGGTAGTGGCAGAACGAACTATAATGCCGCCTGTTGAACTCACAGAGGATGGTGTTTCATTGCATTCACTTAGCAACAATTTGCCATTCTTAGATTGACTTGTCGTTCAACAGAGTTCAGTAGGACTGAGAAAGAGTTATAGTTTGGTTACGGTGGTGATGGTGGTGGTGTGAGTGAGTGTGTGTGAGTGTGTGTGTGTGTGTGTGTGTGTGTGTGTGTGTGGTGACCGGCGAGGTGTAGTTGTGGGTGGTATAAGAAGAACAGGATCTGTAGATAGTGTGCTACTCCTGTGGGTGCACTGGAAATAGAACGGGAGCTCGCGGTAACCCGGGATGGCGGAGGGATGCTATGGCGACTGGCCCTGTCTAGTTCTTTCTAGTAAACAGAGAATAGTTCCAATGTGCATTCCCTCATTTAGGGTCAGCCCCTTTTGCCTCTCTAGTGGTCTCTGATGATCCCTATCTCCCTGGCCCTCTGCGCAAAAGAACATCTCTGTCCAGACTTGAGCCCTTGGCTGTGTCGGCAGAAAATTGAAACTCAGACTGCAAAGCGGACAAGCCTCTGGAGGGTCTTTCCTCTCATTTCACTGGAGGGTCTTGTTGGGCAAGGGAATGGCGGGGAGAAGGCTGCTCCTTGCCTCTGCTTCCTCCTTCCCTCCCCGAACACACTCAGGGTCCACCCCCTGGTGATTCAGTCTCCCCTGAGGAACAGAATGCACCCAGCCAGTCCTAAGGGGAGGGGAGCTGCCAACCCTCCCTGTCTCCCCACCCCCGCTTCCCCCCCCCCCACCCCACCCCTGTTGTGTAGCTATGTTGCAGCCACACCGAGCTAAACCTATGGGGAGCTCCTCGGCGGGGCGGCTTTGATGATTTCTTCAGACACATGGAGCAGACTGACAAATGGACTCTCAAGTGAAAGGTCAGTGCCGAGAACCGAAGGGACAGAGCATCTGGATTCACAATTAAAACGCCTGCAGAGCAAGGTTTGCAGCTCCGGCGTCTCGTTGTGTAGGAGGTGCTGTCGGAGAGACTCATTTGGCAGCTGTTTCTGACTCTGGGTTGGGATGGGAGAAAATAAAAATTCCTTTCGGTCGTCTGTGCGTGCGTGTGCCGCGCACCCGTGATTTCGTGCGGGTGTTGGAAGAGGAATCGTGCTGTTTGGCAACAGCAGAAACAGCCCTCTACTAACCCAGCTCTGCCCCAGAGCTGACCTCCGGAACGGTCGGTCCAGGGCGAGTAGATCCTTAGAAGAGCTGGCTGGCCCATCGCTGCGCCCACCTGACGCAGCTGCGGGTTCAAGAGCACCGAGGACGGCGTCTGAAAACCAAGTAGAATCACTGATTTACTCTCTGACCTTGGGTAACTTGTCGTTTGCCATGTGGACGGGGTTCCACACCTGCGGAACGTGTTTCTGTTCATCCCGTGGAACGGGACGCTGCGCCCCACTGGTGCTGTTCCCCCGCGTGCCTTGGTCATAAGAACACATGTTCTGTGCCTTTCCATACCCAGAGATGTGGGGAAAGAAAATAGGATGTTCCTAAGAAAAGCCCGAGGGTGAGGACCTCAGAAAGTGCTGTGTAGTTTGGGGGCCCAGAAAATCCTCGAGCCGGGCTTCCTCAGGATGCTTTATCTGCCCACCACTTGCTTTCGAGTTCTCACTGATATAATTAAGCAGGGAGACGATAAAACCCTGCAAGGCCACCATTCGTTACGAGTTGTTTACTTTCCCCCCAGTTCGCAGCAGCGAGCCCGGCAGGAGGTCCTGAAAACCTCTGTTGAAAGATGGGACGCAAACTTCTCTCCGCAGCCAGGCTCTGCTCGGCCTGGCCACCTCACCCAGGCCGGCAGGTGGTCCCACTTCGGAGGGGGGGGGGCACTCAGGAAGGGATATTTATAGCCCACTCTTCCCCTTCCTCCTCCTCCCAGGAAGCGGCCAAGATAATGAAATTAAGCTTGTGGTAGAAAGCGTTGAAGAAGGCTGCCGGGAGGAGAGAGAGAGAGAGGCGGAGCATGGGGTTCAGAAGGGCTTGATTTGGAAAACCAAAGAAACACAAAACATCAGAACAACCACAAGACTGTCCTCTGATAAGTAAAATGACAGAGGAGGGTCCCAGCCTCTGGCTGCGCTAGCTGGGAGCCGAGGCACCTTTTTGCTTTCATCCTGCAGGTTCTGGAGCTACTCTGCCAGGGACTAAATCCTTCTTCTGTGACTTCCCAGCTGTGTGACCTTGGGCATGTAATTGAACTTCTCTGTGTCCCAGTTTCTTGTTTTGAAAAATGAGGATGAGAATAACGATACCTATCTCCCAAGGTGGTAGCAAAGGTAAAATTAGTTAACACGGCTGAAACGCTTAGAACAGTCTCAGTCTCTAGCACATAGTAAACATAAGTAAACACTTATCGTTAATTTTCTGCAGGTTGATTCATTGTCCTTTGGTTACCTGCATCCTCCCCCTGCTGCGGTCAGGTACGTGTATACTTACTTGAACTTTACAATAACCTGTGTGAGGGAAGGAGGGCAAGTATAATAATTATCACCCTTTGATAGATGAGAAACTGTGTATAATTGATTTCTTTGGCCTTCAAGGTCCTGATTCTTACCTACATTTTCTCTTGTATTTCTCCTCTTCCCCTTTAACATTCATCTCATTCTCTATGAAGTAAAAGAGTTAGTTATCTTTGCATACAGCAAATATTTATTAGCTACCTATTATACCCCAGGAACTCTTCTGGGCGCTTGGGACATAATGTGAATAAGACGCATCCAGTCCTTGCTTAATGGAGTTTACAATTTCATGCCTTCTCATCTCTTCTGTTAGAATCTAAGCTCCTAGCAGATCTGATTTGTCTTACATCCCCCAAAGTATTTAGCACAAAAAAATCAGTAAGTATTCAAATGCTTCTTGGTATAATACTTAGGGCAAATATTTGAGTATTTATTAATGTCAGACATTGTTAATTGTTTGACATGATCTTGCTAAACCTGTAATAACAATCCTATGGGATTGGTATTTTTATTATTCCCATTTTATGAGTTAAAAAAACCAGTATGAGAGACCCGCTTAATTTCACTCAGATGATAAGTTCGCAGTAGGACGTCATGCTTTTTGACTTTGGACATGAAGTTGAGGTAGATGATCTCTGTTAAATTATCTTAATAGATGGCAACTTGAATCTCAACGTTGTTCAGCAAGCTGAACATTGCATATGTACACACTATTCTCTGGGCTTTTTCGTTTGGCTCTTTTTGTACTCCCTCAAGGAATGAAATTTCCTACTTGGACTATGGCATTGCCTGCAAGGGATCCCTGTTTCCCTGGCATCCGTGTTTGGCGGGAAACTTATGCCCTTTTGCATCCTGTTGGCAAGGAAGCAGTGAACTAAGTGCCGGGCCACAACCCCAGGAAGTAGAAACATCAGTCATTCTGCCTACCACCCTGCTCGAAGCACAGGGCCCTATTTTTAGACATATGTAGAGCAAGGAAATAATTAAACAGTAGCTTGCCTAGTGACTAAGTTATAGGCCTACATTTTGTAAAGACAACATAGATGTTAAAATATTTTAAGGGCAGCTTGGTGGCTACATCGGTTAAGCGTCCGACTTCAGCTCAGGTCATGATCTCATGGTTTGTGAGTTCAAGCCCCGCGTTGGGCTCTGTGCTGACAGCTCAGAGCCTGGAGCCTGCTTCGGGTTCTGTGTCTCCCTTTTTCTCTGCCCTCCCTCCCCACCCCCACCTTGTGCTCTGTCTCTCTCTGTCTTTCAGAAATAAATATAAAAGAAAAAAACTTAAAAATATTTATTTTATTTGACTATTGATTGCTTCCTTTTGGTTCCAGCCAATAAGGGACCAAGTCTACAGAACTTGTTTTAGTGTCTTCACTTTACCAGAGAGATGAGTAATCTTTATTTCTAAATCTAAGTTTTATGGTGGGCTTTGAAAATCAATCCCTCTTCAGGATGTATTTAAGGTTTATTTTTAAGGTGAAAAACTGGAAATACGATCCTCATTTCCAAATGTCTTTGTTGCGGCAACCAGGTACGTCTCAGGAATTTGTTAGTAAGTCTTTGTTCTTGAAGGAGTGACTATAGGCAAACTACTAAAATGAATTTTCATTCATGCTTTGTAGAATTCACCACATTACTTTATTATTTTATTTTTTTAGTGTTTATTTATTTGAGAGAGAAAGAGAGAGAGAGAGAGAGAGAGAGAGAGAGAGAGAGAGAGAGAGATGAGCATGGGGAGGGGCAGAGAGAGAGGGAAAGAGAGAATCCCAAGCAGGCCTCATGCTGTCAGTACAGATCCCAATGTGGGGCTCAGTCCCACGAACTATGAGGCATGACCTGAGCTGAAATCAAGATTTGGAGGCTTAATGACTGAGTCACCCAGGCACCCCTACGACATTACTTTGAAGTCACTCATGTTTAAAATTAACATGTTTAAAATTAACAATAGCGATAAAAGATATTCTTTGTGTAAAGCAACAAAGGGTTGCCATAATAGACAAAAAACTTAAAAGTAAGAACATTTTAATTAATTAATTTTGTCAGTAAGTAGTAGTAAACACCTATCTGGCACATGATTGAACACAAATATTGCCTCTAACTATAAAAAAGTCACTCATTAATACACATTTGTATGTAAATGCTTTATGTTAATATTCAGACATATGTCAGGCTCCTTGGGTAATAGTTTGAATTGACCACATCAGGAAAATGGTGCAGAACTTCAGTTTCTGGACATATTTTGGGTAAAGTTTGGAATGAAACTTCTTTTCTGGAAACATCTAGAAATACAGATTAAAATATAATAGTCATGGTATTAAATGTATAGTCAAGTTTTCAAGAAAGAAAGGAAATGTGGGAAAAAAAAGGAAACAATCAACAAAGAAATAGTAAACATGTGGACTGTCACTCTAGTTACCTTGGCTGTGGAGAGGAGTTTGATCTTCAAGATCTGAAGGCCTGGGTTTTATTGTTTTTTTTAATTTTATTTTTTTTAATTTACATCCAAATTAGTTAGCATATAGTGCAACAATGATTTCAGGAGTAGATTCCTTAATGCCCCTTACCCATGTAGCCCATCCCCCCTCCCACAACCCCTCCAGTAACTCTGTGTTTGTTCTCCATATTTAGGAGTCTCTTATGTTTTGTCCCCCTCCCTGTTTTTATATTATTTTTGCTTCCTTTCCCTTATGTTCATCTGTTTTGTCTCTTAAAGTCCTCATATGAGTGAAGTCATACAATATTTATCTTTCTCTGACTAATTTCGCTCAGCAAAATACCCTCTAGTTCCATCCACGTAGTTGCAAATAGCAAGATTTCATCATTTTTGATGGCCTAGTAATACTCCATTGTGTATATATACCACATCTTCTTTATCCATTCATCCATCGATGGACATTTGGGCTCTTTCTATATTTTGGCTATTGTCGATAGTGCTGCTGTAAACATTGGGGTGCATGTGTCCCTTTGAAACAGCATACCTGTATCCCTTGGATAAATACCTAATAGTACAATTGCTGGGTCGTAGGGTAGTTCTATTTTTAATTTTTTGAGGAACCTCCATACTATTTTCCAGAGTGGCCTACACCAGCTTGCATTCCCACCAGCAGTACAAAAGAGATCCTCTCTCTCTGCATCCTCGCCAACATCTGTTGTTGGAAGGCCTGGGTTTGAAAGCTCACAAGAGAATAAACACACACAACAGTAACAACAAATCCCAAAATGTATCCTTAAAAAAAAAAAAAAAAAAACAGATACTTGTGCTCATGTGGGATTATAGTTCAATGTTTGTACTACCAGTGTGGCCCAGGGATAGCCAGACATCAACATAGTCAGATAATATACCCAGATTGACTAGCAGAAGTAAAGTACCTCTTGGGAGGGACAAGCTCTTAGTCTAGGTTATACAATATTTCCATAATAATACCTGTTGAAGATCAGCTCATAATCCAAAATTATAAAACACAATCCACCATAAGCAAGAATCATGTAAAGAAAAATAGAAGGATTAGGCCACCAAGACACTAAAATAACAAAACTATCTTTAAGAGATAAGAAAATATGCCTTAGATGATGAAAGACATTAAAGAGAAAGGATTAAAAACACACGAAGAATTATCAAAATAGATTCTAAAAAAGAACCAAGTAAAACTTGTAGAAATTAAAAAAAAAGTCATAAAAATAGTAGCTAATGATACTGCAGATTAGATATAACTGATGAAGGAATGAGTAAAAGACAGATGTGAAGAAATGATCCAGAGGCAGCACACAGATAAAAAAAAATGGAAATTGGAAAAGAAAAAGAATATATATATATATATTTACAAATGAAGAGATTTAAAGGATGAGATGAAAAATTTCAACCTTGTACAGGAGAGGCAATGTTCTAAAAGATAAGGCAAGAATGTTTCCCAGCTAATAAAAGACATCAATCTTCCAAACAAGGTAATCAAAAGCAAATCTCACACAAATGTCATGGTTAAACTTCAGGGAAGATCTTTAAGGCAGTTACAACAAAAAAGAAAGATTGTCTACAAAAGTAGAACAATTAGATTGGCAGCTGACTTTTCACAAACATCAACAGAAGCCAGAAGGAAATGGGATCACATCTTTGAAAATGGGGGGGGGGGAAAGACTACTGTTTCACATTGTACAGCTACATTTTCATTCAAATGTAGTGAAGGGTAGAATAAAGACATTTTAGGTAAAGGTACTGATGGCATATGAAGTGGGTATGTGTGTTCAAGGAGATTATTTTCGTAGTGTTAGAGATGACAGTGAGATTAGAGCCTTTTATAGGTGGAATTATACAACATCCCAAATTGCCCCAGATCTCAGACAATGTCTGTAGGCAAAATATGAACTTAGAACATTGACAGCTTGTCAATTTCAAGGAAATTAAGCAATTCTACGTTATTAGCTAGAACTTAGCCCTAAAACTCCAGGGCAAAACTGTAATTGAAATATTGGGCCATGTGAGAAGCTCTTTTTATTCTTTGCTAGCTAGTCTAAAATAATCTCAAACCAAATAAGTCTAACCTGTTCAATTTACCTTACCTTCTTTCCCCTTTTCTTTCTCTTTCTTTCTCTTCCTTCCTTCCTTCCTTCCTTTCTTCTTCCCCCCTTTCTTTCTTTCTTTTTCTTTCTTTCTTTCTTTCTTTCTTTCTTTCTTTCTTTCTTTCCTTTCCTTTCCTTTCTCCTTCTTTCCTTCCTTCCTCCCTCCCTTCCTCCCTCTTTCTTTCTTTCCTTTCCCCTTCCTTCCTTCCTTCCTTCCTCTTTCTTTTTTCTTTCTTTCTTTCTTTCTTTCTTTCTTGAAAAGGCAACTATAATAAACACAAGCAAATCCAAAGGACAGATGTGAGACACAGCATACCTCTGCCATTGCCTCATCCAGAGCTCACCTTGGCTACTCATACAAGGAATAGGAGAGTGGAGCACCTTACTCATTATATTCTGCAACAGTTGAAGGAAAAGTGTGGCAGGAAGAAGGAATGTGATGGATTTTGTTGAGTTATAAGATGGATGAACTAATTTGAGAAGTCTGCCTAGGCTTTTGTTTCAACCCATGGCATGGGTTTTACCGCCAGTGCCTATCACCAGGTCTAGTACAGAGGAAGTGCTCAGTAAATATTTGTTGAATTAATCAATGACAGAAAATGAACAGAAAAGACAAGCAGTTGATGGCTAGATGATTCTTTGGGGGAAAGGGAGAGACTTTTTACATCTTAGGAGGGCTTTGTAAAGAATCTCTATATTTCCTATTAGGCAGCAGAAACTTTCCTGGTGAGATTTTTGCTGTTTTTTATCCCCCCCCCCCCCAAACAGCTGGACTCTGGGTAAAACATCTAAACATGTGTAATGCTGCTCGGAGAAAGAGACTAGTAAATATAAGGCGTTGTTGCTATGCAGTGGTGGGGTACTCAGGGACCACAGGAGCTGTAGACGCAAATAGATTAATTAAAGGCTTTAGGCCTCATCATGAAGGCCTTGAACTTCATATGAGAGTTGTAGCCAAAGTAGTTTCCAAAGGGTGGGACTCAGTGACTCTTTAACCTCACTATTAAGGAGTATCAACTCCTACAGTTTACAGCTGCTACAGCAACTGGAGGCATTTCAAGGAAGAATGACTCATTTTTGAATCCTTGTAAGCGAAGAGACTCATGTTAATGAAAGCAATGGTTTGATGCAATTTATGGCTTTTAAATATCACCAAGCTTTTTGATAGGCATAAAATGCAAGTCTTAGAAGGAATAATGATAATAATCTAGCCAAATTTCAATTATAGATACTAATGTTGTGAATTTCCCCAAGGTAATTTATGTTTGGCTTTGGTAGACACTATGTGATGTTGTCTTTGTTTTTGTAGCAACAGATTTATCTACCCAACGTCTTTGGCTCACTTGATTATTGAAATGATTTTTTGCATTGCCTGAATACTCAAAGGAAAAGAAAGGAAGCCCAGAAGACATTTACTGGCAATTAGAAATCAACATAGAGTGCTCACTTGTGCATAGCATCAAGATTTTCAAAACCCTTTAAAATTTATCTCATTTATTTTTATAGTAACACTGAGCAGACATGGATGTCAAACTGTGGTAGTTGGGGATACTTTCCCTCATAATTACCCATTCATCTCCAATCAATTCCTAAATAAATAACTTTTCTAAGCAAAGACAATATATTTGCCGTGCAAGCACAGCTTCAGAACAAAATCCTCAAAATCCTCTAGCCCTCTCCTCCCAGCTAGATCACCACTCTATCCCTGTGATAATTGATTGCATTCATGATCCCAATTCCTTCATCCTCCTCCCATCCATACCCTTTGTAGTGGGGCTTTGCAGTTCCTCCCATCAAGAAGGGGGGACTATTTCCCCGCTCCTTGATTCTGAATTTGGCCATGCAACTTGCTTCAGTAGTTTTGATGCAAGCATAGAATTGAACTACATCTGCAAGTTTTTGCTAATGCTTTTGTTCTTCTGCTGACATAAGAAAATGTCTAGACTAACTTGCTGTAGAATGAGGCATTAGGTGTAGTGTCTATTCACCTTACCCTAGGAAAAGATGCCAGGGTGGAAGGAAGGAAGGAAGGAAGGAAGGAAGGAAGGAAGGAAAGAAGGAAAGAAGGGAGGAAGGAAGGAAGGAAGAACAAATTCTGTTACTGAGAGCTAAGCAATGTTAACATTTTGGAAAACGTCCTTTCCCATATCGTTTCAATGTGTTTGCATGTAGCATGTAAATCAGAAGTTCTGTAATACACTTCATTTGTAAGTATGCTATAAACATCTTTCCAAATGAATTGATAGAGCTCAACATCATCAGTTTTAATAGGGAGAAAAGCCCAATGAAATAATTACCATAATTAATGAAACCATTTCCTTATTTTGGCAAAACGGGCACCATTTTCTACGTCTCCCTATACCCATGCTCCTTTGCTGTGTGATTTTGCTGCTTCTGCCGTGAAGAGGTAGGGTCGATTGTTCCATCTTTTGAATCTGGGCCCACCTTGTGGCTTGCTTTGGCTGAAAGAATAAAGTAGAACTGATATTTTGC
The DNA here is from genome assembly GCF_023721935.1 of Panthera uncia. NCBI lineage: Eukaryota > Metazoa > Chordata > Mammalia > Carnivora > Felidae > Panthera > Panthera uncia. The sequence continues at coordinate 56,732,361 of NC_064813.1, forward strand.
AAGGTCTGGCCCTAGGTCTCAAGAGGCCTTGCATACTTTTATTTGTTCTCTAGGAATCCTGTCAAATTGCCACGTGAACAAGCCTAGCTGACAGCTAACTGCAGACACAGGAGTAAGGTCAGCTCAGACCAGAAGAACCAGCTGGCTAAGCCCAGCCCCCATAGCCAGCCCATATCTCACTAGCTTCACAGATGGTTATGATTGACATCACCAACTTTTTTTTTCCTTAATGTTTATTTATTTATTTTGAGAAAGAGAGAGAGAGACAGAGTGCACATGCAAGCAGGAAAGGGGCAGAGACACAGAGAGACAGAGAGACAGAGAGAGAGAGACAGAAAGAGATCCCAAGCAGTCTCCATGCTGTCAATCGAGGTCATGATCTGAGCTGAAATGGAGAGTCAGACACTTAGCTACTGAGCCACCCAGGCGCCCCAACATCCCCAACTTTTGAGGTGGTTTGCTTTCACAGCAAATTGATAATCGATGCACCTATCAACAAGATTTTAGATCATTTCTAATTTTTCTTTATTATATACCTTGCTTTGATGAAAAACATATGTATAAATCTTCACATACTTGTCGGAGTACTTCCTTAGTATACTTGCCTAAGAGTGAGATCACTGGACGAAGAGGAATGCTCATTTTAAGTTACAGCCCATGTAGTGAAATTGCTCCCTGGAAAGTATGATTAATTTATGCTTTAATCTATCATGTATAAGAATATTCATCACGGTGGGGTTGGAGGCAGGGACTATTTCAGATTGAGTGGTCAGGGAAATCGCTGCTCTAATGAGCAGAGGTCTGAGGTGATGAGCCATGTCTGGGCATGTGTAGGTGAGAAAAAAGTAAATACAAGGAGACAAAGACGGAAGGGTGTATAAGGTGTTGGGTAGGGCGCCTGCAGCTGAATGAAGGAGGTCCAGAGGTTAGATTGTAGATAGGTAAGGGCCAAATCAAGTAAAGCCCCCTAGGCTGTGACGAGCATTTTGTATTTTTATCCTGAGTCTGATGTGATGCCATGGGAACATAACCTGCAGGGGGGTGGCACCATTTCCATTAACATCAGCAGCAGTGGGCAGCCCCTCCCTCATCACTAGTACTTGGTAACGTTGGCTCTATGCAAGATGTTGTTCTAGAATGTTCCATGTATTAACTCATTTAATCCACTCAGTGCAAGAATCAGATACCATTGCTATCGTCCCGATTTTACACACGACATAACTGAAGCACAGAACAATTAGATGAATTGCTCAAGCAGCACCAGAATTCAACCCCCCACAGGCAGTATTCACGTCCCTAAATTTATGTGATTTATGTTTTCCAATGATGCTTCTTATAAGAATTGCCTATAGCAGGGCAAAGGTGAAATCTCCAGGTTTATTGCAGAAGGCTGGAAGGGCTAGTTTTTGGACTTGTTGGTAGCCGTAAAGGTGACGAGAAGTGGTACAAAGAAGCATTTGCTAGTAGATTCTCAATGATGCTTTAATTGTGTGAAAAATCATAGCTAATCAGATTGGTAAAAAACGATGTCTCTCTCCATTTTCTTTGAGTTTAATTAATAGTGAGGTTTAATATTTTTCTTATAGTGACTGTTTGTGTTTCTTCTGCTAATTGCTTCTACACATTCTTCCTACATTTTTGCACTGTCTCTTATTGATTTCTGAGAGCTCTTTGTATATTAGGCGTATTAACTTAAACACATTGATGTATTTTTACAAATATAATTTTCTAATATAAATATACAAAACGTCACCTTTGTGTGTATCTCTCAGTCTGTGGTTGGTATTTTAACTTTTGTGTTTTCTCTTTCGCACAGTATTTTATCTTATTTTTATGCAGCAAAGTTACATTATGTTTTCCAGTTTCTGAATTTTCTGTCATGCTCGGAACAGTTTTCTCCATCACCAAAGTACGAAAGTATTCAGCCGTATTTTCCTAGTGCTTTTATGTTTGCATTTTTAAAAAACTTACGTTTGCTTCATTTCAAATTTATATCGGAATCAGGAATGAGCTGGGATGCAGCAGTTTATTTTATAAGTGGTTAGCAGATTGTTCTGACATCATTTTAAGCATGCATTGTCTTTTTTGTTTTCTGCACTGATTTGAAACCCCATGTGTGGTATGCACTAAATTTACATATATTCTTGGTACTATTTATATACTCAGTTCCACTCCTGCCCTAAAATTAGGCTGGTTTAGGTATAGTCATTTTATAATTAATTTTATTTTATTTATTTATTTTTTTAATTTTTTTTTTAACGTTTATTTATTTTTGAGACAGAGCATGAACAGGGGAGGGTCAGAGAGAGGGAGACACAGAATCTGAAACAGGCTCCAGGCTCTGAGCCGTCAGCACAGAGCCCGACGCGGGGCTTGAACTCATGGACCGCGAGATCATGACCTGAGCCGAAGTCGGCCGCTTAACCGACTGAGCCACCCAGGCGCCCCTATAATTAATTTTAATATCTGCTAGGGCAAGTAATCCCCCTCTCCCAATTCATCTTCCATTTCAGAATTTTCCTAGCTAGTTCTGCTTGTTCATTCTCTCAGCTAAATTTTCGAAGTATTTTGCAGGTTAGGATGTTTTGTCACGGTTTTGATTCTGATTCTCGAATTCGATGCATTTCTGGCAGATCTTTAGGAAGACTGACATCTTTAAAAGTTAAATGGAAGTGGTAACTGAAAGGTTGTGCCATTTTCCCACCGATACAGTGTTATCGAGATTTTATTGCCTTTGGGAGAGTTTCCTTCTTACCATCTTGTCTTACCTGTATGTTCTACTTCTCCCCGCCACGTCCCCACCCCTGACACGGGGACTGCAAAACATTGTAACATAGGGGATTATCAGGACTTTCTCTTGAATTTGAGCTTTCTTCTTTTATTTGCTCCCCTTTAACTTGCTCCCCACAGCGGGGGCTTTGTCACCAATCAGCCCCCAATTGTGGTCTGCAGAAGGGGAATGTGTACGAAGCACCAGACTGGCACTCCGGGTCTGTAACTTTCCAGCCCACACTGCATGACCCACGACGGTTCTGTGAGCAAGCCGCTGGGCATTCCTCCCCTCGCCCCCAAGTCTGAAACTTATTTCACGTTAGCACGCCTGTGCTTTACAGCACTGTTCCCAAGTTTATGGCCTTCTTCCTTCAGCCTCTTGTTCCAATTGAATCTAATATTTCATCAAATATGGTAAAGAAACCACGAGAAGGGATTGATGCTCCTTATGAGTCGTCCTAAGCAGCCCCCGCCAGAATTGCTGTAAAACGGTTTTCCTTTTTAGCCCTTCTGAATTGCAATATGTTTCTGAGGCCAAATTCTTCAGGGAAGCATTATGACTATTTAAGGTCTCCAAACTTTATGCTTCAGTACAAAGGCCTAAGGGTGAAGATTTTAAATGGATGAAGTGGAGAAATTTGCACTTCCTTAAGCAAACATATAGCATTTCCTTCCATGTGTCAGAAATGAAAACAAAAAATACAAACTAATTTGTCATGAAATTTTCCCTTTTATAATTCCCTCTTTGGTGCTTTTTCCACCTAACAAGTCATATTTTCTCTTCTTTCGTGTCAGGTTTATAGCTTCGCTGGTCACAGTTTCAATAACCATGATGGACGATCTTCTGTTCTATATATCATGTACAAGTATTCAGCTTAAAAGTATCTTTGTGTTCACAGCTTGCTTTCTGTCACCTCCCCGATCCCTCCTCCCCACTGCCTATGCACATGGTGTTATATTATATGCGCGGAGAGCTTTGGGGAAAGCTCATATTTAGGAACATTAAGTAAGCAGAGGATAGCTGCTTATTTGGGCTGAGCTGACCTCACTATGAAATGAGGCAAATTGTCATATTTATGACTCAGGGTAAGTCAATAATATATTGGCGTTCACATGTGGAAACGCATTTACTCCCCAACATGGGGCCTCCGCTTTGTTTTTCTCTGAAGTAAGTGGTAGTTTTTCACTCAAGTGTGAGGCTTTTCCCTTCTTTTCTTTCTCTTAGCTTCTTTCTTTCTTTATTCTTTCTCCCTCCTCCCCCCTGCCCTCCCTTCCTGTCTTCCTTCTTTTCTTGCTTTCTCGCCCTTTTCTCCTTCTTGAGCCCCGAGTCAACATAGTGGGATTTATAGCATTTGGGTATAGCATAAAAAAATACCTCTCTTCAGATAACTAAAGTTATTATTCCCTTTGCCTCCTATTTCCATCCTCTGTTTGTTGGTTCTCTCTCTCTCTCTCTCTCTCTCTCTCTCTCTCACACACACACACACACACACATGCACACACAGTAACATATTGAACAAAATTATATGGCTGGATAAATGCTATTCACAACTATTGCCTGGAAATCTGATCCTATTGGGTCCTTTGGAATCTGAGTCAGTATCATTTGTTTTTCTTGCTTCTCTGTAAATTATAGCAGGAGAAAAAAAGAGTCATGTGGTTTCTGATTTACTGTAGAGAATATTGAGAAGGAAAAAAAAATCAGAGTAGTCATTGATAATCAGAAAACATAGAAAAACCTCACTGTGAAAGTCTTTATTATTTCTAAATTTGGTCAGCTCTACCTTCCTGTTCCCCCAACTACAAGGCCCCCATTATCCTGAAGTCTATTTTTACAACACTCCATTTTGCAAGTGGGATCTAGGTTGGGAGGGCATGTAGAAAATCTCTACATCCCGTCCCGTCTCCCCAGTGTATTCTGGAAATTAGCTTTCTCTAGTATGTGCACATTTGTGGGGGTGTTGGGCAGCCCTTTCTGTCCTGTCTTTCTCCTCCTCTTCGCCTTTACATCACAGCCTTATTACGGCTGACTACCCTGTTCCCCTGGTAATTGGGACACACGGATGATCAATGTCCTCCTGTCAGGAGAGAGTGTCGCTCTGGGAAAGACCTCTGAAATGCTGGGATGGTCAGCTAGTTGCTGTCACCCTTGATCTTCCTCACCAAGTTCATAGCAATTGGTAGGTGTGGGAGCAGCCAAGCCAGACTCTGAGCACAGAGTTGGTGTTGATGCTAAATGTCATAAACACAATCGACCACCAACGGAAACCAGTCATTCCTTATTTGCTTTGCTCTGTGTGATTCTAAGTAATAGAATGGTTGGGATGAACTTTCCACTTTCTACCTCTTAGATTCACGCCGATAAAGTTATTAAAGCACAGAACTGGGTACCAGGAGACTGGTTAAACAAATCATCTGTGCTGGGGGTGCCTGGGTGGCTCAGTCGGTTAAGTGTCCGACTCGATTTTGGCTCAGGTCATAATCTCACAGTTCATGAGTTGGAGCCCCACATTGGGCTCTACACTGACAGTGGGGAGCCTGCTTGGGATTGTCTCTCTCTCTCTCTCTCTCTCTCTCTCTCTCTCTCTCTCTCCCCCTCTGTCTCGCTCTCCCTGACTAGTGATCTCTCTCCCTCTCTCTCAAAATAAATAAATAAACTTAAAAAAAATCATCTGTGTTGTTGCCTTTCTGGTCCTTCAGAGATGTTAATTACTTTCCCTCAGCCTCTGTTTCCCAATCTAGGATTTGAAAGAATTGATTATCTCTGAAGTTGCTTCCTGCAGTGACATTTGATGCCCCGGTTGGTTGTTGCTGTTGTTTTGTCTAAGAAGGGAATTGGGTGGGAGTCTCTTACTACCACATTTTCATTTTACCCAAAGAACAGAACTGTTTTCCCCTCATCTACGTGGGGAGAATAATACTCATGGGCGATCTACTTTCCACAAATGTTGAAAAGATGAGGGACTGAGGGACTAAGCCTGTCTCTACAGAGCATAAAACAAAGCACGACTTGGCAGTTTTCCAGTTCATTTGATTTGAGTTAAACACGGGCAAATTTTTTATGTTTTATTTTTGACTGGACATTCGTCATACAGTTTTAAAGAAAGTTGGTTTAACGCAATTATTGACCACTTTAAAGACAACTTCTTATTGTGTTGTATCACGAGGCTTAGAAGTCGGTGTTATTCTTGAAAATTCCAGCTGTGAGACTAATTTCTACTTAAAAAAATGTTGCATGTGGGTAGAGACATCTGACCAAAAGGTATGCATTTATTAGTGTTTTGGTTAATTTGCTTGAAATGAATACTTGGGCTGCAGAAGCCCAGCTCAAGTTTACTTAATTCAGGGCCATGATTCATCTGTTTGCTCCCGTATTAAAAATTCATATTCCCTGGCTGCAGAATCTGGATTTACACTCAAACAGGACTAGATTAAGGGACTCCCGAGGATGGGAGTCATCTTTTGGTCTTTGTGTTCGAGCAGCACGGTGCCTGAATGTAGGGGTGCTTAGTGCATGTATTTTGAAAGAAATGTGTCGGGGCGCCTGGGTGGCTCAGTCGGTTAAGCGTCCGACTTCGGCTCAGGTCATGATCTCACGGTCCGTGAGTTCGAGCCCCGCGTCGGGCTCTGTGCTGACAGCTCAGAGCCTGGAGCCTGCTTCGGATTCTGTGTCTCCCTCTCTCTCTGACCCTCCCCCATTCATGCTCTCTCTCTGTCTCAAAAATAAATAAACATTAAAAAAATTAAAAAAAAAAGAAATGTGTCATGAAACACCTGACTAATTCATTTATACTATCCTTTTATATTATGGTAAAATATACATAACATAAAATTTACCATTTTAGCCATTTAAGTATACAGTTCAGTGGCATTAAGTATATTCAGGCTGTTGTACAACCCTCATCGCCATCCAGAATTTGCTCATCTTCTGCAACTGAAACTCTTTACCCGCAGAGCATTAACTCCCCATTCGTCCTCTACCCCTGCCCCCGGGACCCCGACAACCACTACTCTGCTCTCTGTCTGTAGGAGTCTGACTACTCTAGGTACCTTGTATAAGTGAGATTAGACAGTTTTTGTCTTTTGTATCTGGCTTAGTGCGTCTTTAGCATGTATCAGATTTCATTCCTTTTTAACGCTGGATAATATTCCATTGTATGTATACATCACTTTTTGGGAATGCATTCACTCGGTGGTGAACATTAGGGTGGTTAGCACGTTTTGGCAATTGTGCATAAATGCTGTTATGAACATGGCACATGATACCAATTTTATCATCTTTTGAAGAGATGAAACATTGCCCATCAAAGATCAACATTGCCCAGAAAGATCAGAAGTGAAAGCTAGATTGCCGAGTGTTATTTATTGTCAACTGATTTTTGTCTATGTGTTTTTGTTCTCCCACTAGATGGGATATTTTCTGAGCATAGGGACTGGCTTGAAATTAGTGGACTTCAAACTTTTTAACTTACATTTTAAAAAGGAATATTGAAATAAATTCCTCTTTGCTTATTTTTTTTAAGTCCATTTAGATGGCCGAAATTCTTTTTTTTTTTATTTTTAGTTTTGATTGATTTATTTATTTTGAGAGAGGGAGAGCAAGTGGGGGAGACGCAAAGAGAAAGGGAGAGAGAATCCCAAGCAGGCTCCGTGCTGTCAGCCCAAAGCCCTACGTGGGGCTCAAACTCACAAACCGTAAGAAATCAAGAGTTGGAGACTTAACTGACTGAGCTACCCACGAGCCCCTAAATGGCTGAAATTCTTAGGCTGTTTCCTGGTCTGTATGTTTTATGCTTGAAAGTTCACCCATCAGCCTGTGAAGCTCCATTAGGGTAACATCCTAGTCTTGTTAACTTTTATATCCCCAGCATCTGGCATAAAGACCAGCCCAGAGACGGCTGGGGGAAATGTTCTTGAATGGATTGACCAGACAGCATTGTCTGATTTGCACTTTCAGCCCCCAGGAGAAAAAAGAAATGAAAGATAGATTGCCGAGTGTTATTTATTGTCAACTGATTTTTGTCTATGTGTTTTTGGTCTCCCACTAGATGGGATATTTTCTGAGCATAGGGACTGGCTTGAAATTAGTGGACTTCAAACTTTTTAACTTACATTTTAAAAAAGAATACTGAAATAAATGCCTCTTTGCTTATTTTTATACTGGCAGTTAAAATTTTGCATAAGTTAAACAATACTAAGGAAATGTCTTTTTTTTTCTTTCAAATGTTTATTTAAATTCTAGTTAGTTAACATACAGTGCAGTATTGGTTTCAGGAGTAGAATTTAGTGATTCATCACTTACATACAACACCCAGTGCTCATCATAACAAGTGCCCTCCTTAGTGCCCATCACCCATCTAGCCCACCCCTACCCAACACCCCTCCATCAGTCCTCAGTTTGTTCTGTATCATAAAGAGTCTCTTACGGTTGGTTTCCCTCTTTTTTTTCCCACTCTCATATATTCATCTGTTTTGTTTCTTAAATTCCACATATGAGTGAAATCATACGGTATTTGTCTTTCTCGGACTGACTTATTTCACTTAGCATAATACACTGTAGCTCTGTCCATGTCATTGCAAATGGCAAGATTTCATTCCTTTTGATGGCTGGGTAATGTTCCAATATATATATATATATATATATATATATATATACATACATATACATATATATATATATATACACACACACATATATATACACATACATATACATATATACGCACACACATATATATACATACATATACATATATACGCACACACATATATATACATACATATATATATATATATATATATATATATATATCACACCTTCTTTAGAAATTCTTCAGTCGATGAACATTTGGGCTCTTTCCATAATTTGGCTATTGTTGATAGTGCTGCTATAGACATCAAAGTGCATGAACCACTTTGAATCTGTATTTTTGTATCCTTTGGGTAAATACCTAGTAGTATAATTGCTGGGTCATAGGGTAGTTCTATTTTTAACTTTTTGAGGCTAAGGAAAGTTCTCGTATGTTGCCACTATTGACAGTTAATACAAGTGATTACATCACTCTTTCAAATATGTCCAGTGGGGTTTTACATAAAGTAGCAATGTGATTCTACCATCATCTACTTAAAAATACATAAATAATCCCTGTCATAACAGTTGGAATCTTTACATTGTTCCTGTTTTTCCCTTGAACTTATATCTTCAGTTCTACTTCCCTCACGGAATTTTATCCTAGTTAAATAATAGTTTCATGGTTGGAAGTCATTTATGGAGCACCCTATAATTCTTCTTGGCAACATTATACAATTAAATGTTTAATTTTAATTTTTAATTTAAATTGCCTGTGACCCTAAGGATCCATGTTGGAAACAATTTCTACTGGATTGAATCATCTTCATTCAATTAGCACAGTCATTATTTGTGCTGAGCCAGTCAAAAAAAAAAAAAAACCCCATGATTCGGTCATAATTTTATAATTATTTATAATATGACAATTCATAATTATTATTCATACAGTCATACAAAATTTTATAGGCAGTGCCTTTTTTAATGATAGGAAATATTTAATTTTCAATTGTTCTCTTTATCGCCAGATTGAAATGAAGTTTGGAATCAATTCTACTTCTATTTTTCATTTTAATAGACTAGCCTGAGATGTCTTGTTTGCACAATAAATTAGATGGGGATGAATTCCTTTTGAATTAAGTGCTAAAAGTCACATAAGAGATCTGTCATCAAAAAGTATTTTTGATAATTCATTAGATGGCAATTCAATTAGGTCTTTTTCCAATCTCTTAGTTTTTTTTGAAGTGCATCCCCATTCAAAAAAGATTATTAATTATACCTGTACTCTTTCACTTTGAGGCACCTGTTTAATCTAATATATTTAGAAGCTGTTGAAGGAATGAACATAATGTGAACTCAAATATACCTCTTTTATCCCATATAATATTTTTGTGTAAGATTACTTTATCCCATCACAAATTTAAATGTACTTTTATCAAGACCTTGGAGCTGCGTGTGTGGTTTCATTAGTTTGTGAGAACCATCTTCCACATAACCCCAAATCTCCAAATCAGATTAACTGAGAAAAGCCTAACTTCATACTTAAATTCCGATAAACATGTTTATTCACTTCCTTTTGACACCGATTTCACTCGTGAATTCTTATTTTAAGATGTCTAAGTAAGGCATGAAGGCTTGTCATGAGTTTGCATCTGGGTATAAAAGGGCACAGGTGATTTATATTTATATGACTTATGTTTATGAATACATTTACACTTATATTTATATCATATTTATTATAGGAACAATGCATTTTTTGAAAAGAGTGGGGAAATGGAAAAGATAAGGTCACTAAATAAAACTATCCCCCTTGCTTCTCCACTCTAAAACATATCTAAATTCAGAACATCTCAAATGGGTTGATAATACCTTGTGGCGGATGCCACATTTTGCTTTTATAAATGTATGCTTAAGATAGGGAAATACAAGAGGCCCTCTCACTGGTTTATGGTGCCTTTGATGGACACAGAAGCCTCCACAGATGCCAGTATTTCTAATGGTCTGTTTGATAGGCAAGGGGTGGGGGGTCTACACCTCAGAACAACACAGGATCATAAAGTTCAGTGTCAGAAGTACGTCTGTCTTTTGTCAACCAGCGGAAGGGAGAACTGACAGGAAATCTCAACTCCGGACATTTCCTCAAGCAGACGCCTTTTTAAAAGAACAGATATGGAAGTTGAGGATGAGAAACTAAATGCTCTTAGCGTTATCCATGCCAGTGGTGCCTTGGAAAGCATGTATCTCCAGGGGTACACACACTTTTGCTGAGGGCCCACTGTCTTCTCCTCCTCTGTGTCCTCATCCCTTAGCTTAACACACACTGATACACACACACACACACACACACACACACACACACACACATATATATACACACATATATGGCGACCTCACAGTTGTAAATTCCTTACTTTCATGAACTGGTTAGTTTACAGGTTACAGATTGCAGAGCTTGTACGGTAGACACCTCATTCATTCGTTTTTTTTCCATTTGTTAATTCAGCAAGTACACGATAAACACCTATTATCTGCAAGTCAGTGTGGCTCGGCTAAAGATAAAAGATGCATAAAATAAAGAGACCATATTTTGTAAGAATGAGAAAGCTTGTCCATGAATAACTATGGTACAAATTAGAAAGTGATACACGTGGAGGGTTTGGGAGGGAACAATTAGTTGTGGCTTGAAGAGTCAGGCCCCGAGAAGGACAGCATGCCTGAGGGTAGGCACAGATGCAAAGCCGTTACAGCTTCTAGAAATGCAAACCAAAGGGCCTGTCAGCACAATCTTCCTATCTGAAAGGTAGCAGCACTTTACTTAAAATTTGTAACGCACGTGCTCATACTTACATTTATGCGTGAGCATACATAAAACCTTTAAAATTAAGGAACCTATTTCCTACCTACGGAGTCAATGGAATCATACTTTATTATGATATTTTTTTTTTCTGTTGAGAAGGGGCATAAGTATCATAGTCTGTCAGTTTCATATTTATTGGGGGAATGTTTTCAGATCAATCTTTCCTCACTGACTTGAGAACACATTTACTTTTATTTCATGAACTCTGCTTCAACCAAAAAACTCTCTGATGCTGACTCAGCATACAAAGCTACATTTTATACCTGTCAGGCTGCATATAGATTTTTATAAGGTGAACAATGGCTGTATTTAAGTACTGATGTAGTAATCGTGAAGTCTTCTGGCAGTATCCTTTGGAAACTGAATCCATAAATTTTATTAGTATTAAATGTTTCTAAGGGGAGTTGACAAATAGTTGAGTGGGATAGCATTTTCTCTGTACTTGGCAAAGACAGAGGGAAGAAAAAGTCCCTATTACACAATGAGAAATGCATTAATGCTCAAACCCATTCATCTCAATTTTGCACAAATATAATTTAAGACCTTTTACAACTGTTGGTGAAATTACAGTGTGCTGCAGGGAAGTTGCAAAATTTTTATGGGCTTAATAAAATTGTCATTGTAATACCATTATAGGGTGCTGGGACAACATAGATATTTGTAATACTCATACTCCCATGCCAAACTGAGAAAGGGAGATAGTAAGTTTGATTGGAGGCAAATGCTGCACAGGGCTAAAACCCAGCATGTTTGATAATGAAAAATCTCCCTATCAGTGTTTGCTATCAAATGAAATCGGGTGGGTGATAAGGCATTTTAACTGGTTGGCTTTCTACTGGAACAGATAAACATTATCATGCACCGTCTCTAACATCAGTTATTGTTGAAATCATCGTGCATTATCTCTAGATAAATTTCAAAATAATTTCCAGTTATATGCTTCCTGCTTTTGCACTCGAGTCTGGCTTCAGAGATGGGCCCAAGGCCTTTCTCTGCTCTCCCTTTTAGCATGCAGACAAACACCTCTTGATTTAGTTAGACTCAAAGCTTTGGAAAATATCTGATCAGAAATTTAACTACTTGGGACCATGAGGTAAACAAAAAACCAACACAGCCGCCTTGGTAGGTATCAACACTTCTGGTGACGTCAGTTGGAAGAGGATACTGTAAAATGGGTCAGCATCGAAATCTTGAGGATTCAAAACAGAATTTGCAGGAGGTGCCCCCAAACAGAGTTGGGGCCTTTTCTGAAAAACCACATTCTCTGTCTACCCCTGGATTCATGTCTGAGATCCACTAACAGGATACATAGATCAAACATTCAGTTTCTTCAAGGTGGGCAGTACGACGGAGTCATGCACTCCAGCTGTGAGAGACTTGACATTTACTCTTCCCCTTCTGGGCCTCAGCAGATGGAGGTACCATAAGCACAGTCCTCATGACCTCACTAGAGCGGCCTTTGCGCTTGAACTCTCAGTGTCCCTTCCTACCCTGAAAAGGATTAGTTTGACCTAAACCTGGTTAATCCCATTCGCCTTAGTAGTGGTTGGTTTCAGAGCAGTTGATCATGGTGAACTTGTGCTCTGTGAAGGGGAGTGTACTGCTGCCTCCTGGGGAAGACTGCCTCTTGCCCAGGAGGGACCCAGGAAAGACTGGCCATCTCTTCCTTGTCTTTGGTGTGGCCCACAGACATGCTCAGCCATGTCACTGCAGCTAAGGATGAGGCAACACAGAGGAGATCTGAGCTAGGAGAGACACCGAAGGTTGGAGACAGAGCCCTGATACCTTCTGCCAGGCACCTGCCTCCCTCTGGTGTGCTGGGGTCCAAGCCAGGGAAGAAACTTGGCTGGGGACAAACTTGCAGAGCTATGCCATTTGCTGGTCTACGAAACCTTTGGAAAACTCTTACTGTCTCTGAGCCTCGGTCTCTCCGTCTGTGTAACAAGGATAAAAACGTACTTGGCTTATAAAGCTATTGGGGGCCTTAAGTGAATTAATATATGTAGAGTGCTTGCAAGGGCATCTGGCCCATAGTGGACCCTCAATAAATGCTAGCTTTTCTTAGTTTTGTTATGTGAAAAATAGTTTTTCTCATTGTTTCAGCCATTTTGAATCAGGATTTTCTGTCATTTTTAATGAGAATATTTAGCAATATTCAGTGCACAACTGATGCATTGGTTTTGCTCAAAGGCTATATGTTTTAAGAAGACTCCATTGGCCAACCTATTTAAAATTACACCTCCCTCTAGCATCTCTTACCTCCTCTCCTGACTTGTTTTTCATCAAAGGACTTACCACCATCATATCTATAATACATTTTACTTCTTTGTTTATTCATTATCTTCTGCCATGACTATGAGAATGTAAGCTTCATGGAGGGAAGGAATTTTTTTTTTTTTTTGCCTTTTTTTACAGCTTCATTCCACCATGCCTGGATGAGTACCTGGCACAGAGCAGGCAGTCAAAAAACATTTGTTGACTGAATAAATGTTGTATCACGTGCTGCCCGCTCATATGGTGCAACAATTAGTGTGGGCACATCTCTATGCCCTTGAGTCACAAGGGTGACAGATGGGCAGCAAAGACAACGTAACTTTGTCCAGATGAAAAAGGGAAATGATGTAGGTTGCTTCAGAAATTACTGGGCAAAACAGCCTATTACTTTTTGGGTTGTGCCTTGACTCTGATAGAGTAGTCATCAGCATGTTTAAAGGTGGATGGGTATGGTATCAGAACGTGGGGGCTGGCAAGTCTGAAATCCATAGGGCAAGTCAAAAGGCTGGGAACTGGGGCAAGAGTTAATGCTTATGTCTTAAAGCAGAATTTCATCTCCAGGAAACCTCAGTTTGTGTTCTTTGCTCTTGACTGAGACTTACCCCACAGTTTTGAAGGTAATATTTTTTATCTAAAGTCAACTGATTGTAGATGTTAACCACATCTACACAATACTTTCACAGCAACACCTAGATGAGAGTTTGATTACATCATTTAAGTCATTCTCCAGCCAAGTGGATACTTAAACTTAGCCATCGCAGATATGCTAAGAAGCATACAATACATCAGTATCCTGAAGTTGATTTAACAAAGAACTCCTCAAATACTTTTTATTGGCATTAAAGATTAACTGGTATAAATAGCCCTAAATTCATATAATCTTTCAACATATATTATACATTACATCAGTCAATTTATGAGCCAGATTCAACCTGATTCTCCTGATACAAAAATGGCTTTTCTCATGGCAGTTTTCTAGCTAGACCTTCAATAATGGCTTCAAAATACAGTACAAAAATATCATGAGCCCCACAAGTCATTCATTCTCACAAGGGTTATTTGGAGTTGGCAGATGAGCAAATACATGAATGAGCATTTATGGAGACTGATCTTTTTTATCTTAATGAATGTTTTGGGATGCTTGTCTTAGAGTCTGTTTGTCAAGGTAAATATTCATAAATTATAATAGTTGTTTCTTAGCTAAAATATATTGAGGTCTCACTACTATGCTCTAGTTATGCTAAGCATCTTACACAATTACCTCATTTAATCCTCATGGTGATCCTCTGAGGTCAGAGATAGTTTTTGCTCTCATTTAACAGCTTAGTCCCTTCGACTACAAAGTCCTTCAGATCGTGAACTATTTCTAGTATTTCCAGTGTCTCACCTCACACACCCAGTGTCTCACCTCACACACTCAAGTTCAAGCTTTATCCAGGACGGATTCTAAAGTGGAGTTGATTGGTAGATTGGCTGAGTTCCTTAAAAGCCTTGCTTAAAAAAAAAAAAAAAAAAAAAAAGCACAAGAGGGTTCACTTTGGCTCTCCCAAGGAGTAATAAGCCTGTGTCTTTTCAACTAAACCCTTTACTGTGATGCTACCAAAACCAAACACCTTGGATTAGAAATCTGTATGGGGATACACTTTGATCAAAACCGGATCTGTCTTGTGCCTCACAAGTTTTAAATGTAGGGTTCACTTCAATGTTCCTTTCCATCTGGAAATGCATGATTTCATTTTAAGGAAAAAGAAAACAATCACTTTAATAAAAATCTTTATGAACAAGGTTCAGAAGGCTTCTTGGACAACAAATGGCTCTTACAAAACAACATGGTGGTGAGTTAAGTGTAAATGGCTCAGAAACATGCAGATTAAATTTCCCTGGAAACACTCATGGGCTTCCAAAATTAATGGGGAAAAATACTTGGGCAATGTATATTTCAGACTTCATGCTTTTTCTCCTCTTTCTCGTTCTGTTGATTTTATTTTCTTCTACAAAACACTTTCTAGGGTGACTTCATCTCTTGTGGTCAGGATGCTGTCAGGCCAAATTGTCATTAATCCTGGTGCATTCTGGGTGGCCCACTCTGGGTATCAGCTGTGTTCCCTCTCTTACAGAGTTCACTTTTCTCTCTACTATTTGTCTTTCAATATAGGAAAGGTATAAAAATAAAGGCACAATTTCAAGTCTGTGCCAAGCTTTTAGGCCTTGTGAAAGTCCACTGTCATGACACTGGAGAGATAAATGTGTGAGGTTCTTGTGTGTTGAAAACTGATAAATCTTCCGTGCTTTAACTCAGAAGATACCACTACGGATATAGATGTGGTAGAGGGATCCATAAATCAAGATTTGAAGATACTTAGGAGGGACTTTTAAAAGGCCCTCTAACCCATTCCCAAGCCTCAGACATATCTCAATATAAAACATGACAGAAACATAATTATAGTCTCATTTCTTAAATATTGCCTTAGAAAAGTTTTCTTCAACATACGTTAGAAAAATATTTCTATGTTTCCTCCTGTACAGAAGTTCCCATAAAAAAATCACCAAATTCCATTTTATGGGGATTTATCTTTTCTTTTCCTGTCTTTTGAAGGGAGCGAATTCTGGAACACCAGATTGGTTGGTATCCAGGACTCTTTTTGCCCGGGCGTTGTCCAACCTCAGTCAGTGAAGCTTGTCAGGCATTTGTCTTTCAGAAGAGAACATTGCTGGCAATGCTTATTTTGCGACTTTCCCTGTCACATATCCAAGCAGTAGCATCTCCAGGGTTGCGAGAATGTGTTTAAGTCCTTTCCATCTCAAGACAACATACAAAAAGGAAAAGCAATTCTCCTTATTTAATGAGTACGTAAGTAACGAAAAAAATGTGGGGCTGCCTCCTAGAGCTTAGAGTTTAGTTGGGGTTACAGAAGTCACATACACGGGTATGTGAGGGTGATCAGCAGACCCTCTCTCCAAAGGCAACTATGAAGCTGGGCAAACCTGATAGGAGCAACTACTTCTGGAACTCAGCCAAAAGCATGCAACAATCAGCAGATCCTTCATGCTTGACACAGTGCTGAACTTCAAGCAAGAACAGTGAGAGTCTGTCATTCCTTGCCTAGGGCTGTACTCATTCAACCCCACACAGGGGCCCAGCTCCATCTGCCTGCAGGATTTGGCAGTCGGGCAGGCCAAGAAAACATTCAGCTTTATTGTCAAGGTTGAAGGGGTGTCATTTGATTATGAATAGTGGGCAACGACTATGCTAAGCGTGGTGGGAGTGATAAGGTAGGCAGCCAGAGGGCCTGTGTCTCTTGTAGCCTGAAGTTACTCTTGTGGTTATATAAAGCCGTAAGTAGAACACAGTATGGTTCGTTTTCGAGCATATCTAGATGCAGTATATATGACAATCATAATACAAATGAGGAGAAAAGGAATGTGTTTATTGAAGTTTCTATATCTTACCAGATTGACTCATATTGACCTATGAATTATATTGTGGTAAATTAAAATGTACCTTGTAATCTTTAAAATGGTCACTAGTATAAAATAGTATTAGAATAAAAATCATGGGAGAAATTTAAATGATACACTAAAAATATTTTTTAACACTAAAGGTATTAACAGTAAAGAAGGTAGCAGAGGTGGCTCAGTATGTTGAGTGTCCAGCTTCAGCTCGGGTCATGATCTGTGGTTCATGAGTTTGAGCCCTGCGATGGGCTCTGTGCTGTTAGTGCAGGGCCTGCTTTGGATCCTCTGTCCCCCCACTCTCTCTGCCCCTCCCCCACTTATGCTCTCTCAAAAAATAAATAAACATTAAAAAAGTAAAAAAAAAAAAAAAAAGAGGAGCAGAGGGCCAAAAATATAAGAAACATAGAAAACCAATAGCAAAATGGCAGGTATAAATCCAATGAGATCAATAATTACATTAAATGTGAAAGGTCTAAATGCCCTGATCAAAAGGAAGAGATTATCAGAATGGATCAAAAAAGCAAAATCCAACTATATGCTGACTACAAGAATACATTTTAGATTCAAAGACAGAAATAGGTTGAAAGTAAAAGACAGGGAAAGATATAGCAGGTAAATAGTAACCATGAAAGAGCTAAAGTGATCATTTTAACATTAGACAAAACTGAGTCTAAGACAAGAATTACTACTAGAGGCAAAGAGGGACGTTTTATAATGGTAAAAATGCCAATATATCAAGAATATCTAACAATTATAAATATATGCATATCTAACAACAGACCCTCAAAACAAACGAGGCAAAACTAGCGAGAATTGAAATAATTGATGATTTACTAGTAGCTGGAAATTTCAATACCTTACTTTTCAAAATTGAAAGAACAATTCCACAATCAATCATACATGGAAGAGTTGTGCTATACATTCAAGCAACTCAACTTCTGATTTAAGAGCACTCCACCCAGAATATTCTACTCTGTGTTTTGCAAAATACACAGTTTTTCAAGAAACTGATGTGATATGAATGTAGAGAGTCTTCAGGAATCCACAAAAATACTAGAATTAATCTATGAGTTATATATATATATGTATATATATATATATATATATATATATATATATATATATACAAAAAGTATTCCTATACATCAGCAATAAACAGTTTGAAATAAAAGTAGCAAAACAATTTGATAATAAAAAATCCAATATGGTTAAGATGGCAATTCACCCCAAATTGGTGTATAAAATCAATACAATCTCTATCAAAATACCAGCAGACATTTTTGTAAAAATTGAAAAAAAAATTCTTAAAGTTTATATGTAAATACAAAGGATCTAGATAGCTAAAACAGATTTTGCCAAGAACAAAATTGGAGGCATTCCTCTACCTGATTTCAAAACTTACTATAGCATCAGAGTAACAAAAACAGTGTGGTATTTTGCTGGGATAAATACTTAATAGATCCATGGCACAGAACTGAGACTCCAGAAGGAACCCATTTTATTAAAGGATGATTGATTTTCAACGAAGATGCCAAGACAATCAGTGGGGAGAAAATGGTCTTTTCAACACTAGTGCTGGAACAATTGGATTCTCCCTGTAAAAACCTGAATTTAGAGCTTTACTTCACACCATGCAAAGTGGATTATAGACCAAAGAATAAGGGCTCAAAGTATACCATTTCTTCAAGAAAATATTGGAGAAAATCTTTGTGATCTTGAATAGGCAAAGAATTCGTAAATATGACCCCCAAAGCATGATCCGTAAAAAAAATGAGAAATTAATCTTTATCCAAATTTAAAATGTTTGTGTCACAACAGACGCTTTTAAACTAATGGAAAGATAAGTCACAGACAGGAAGAAAATATTTGCAAGTCATAGTTTTAGTGAAGTACCAGAATCTATAATATATAAAGAACTCTTATGACTCAATGACAAGAAGGCAATCAGACTGATATAAAAGTGGGTAAAAGATTCAAATAGGCATTTTACCAATGAAGATACTAAAACTGCTAATAATTACTTTGAATTAAACAAAAATGTTCAACACCGTTGGCTGTAAGAGAAAAACAAATGAAAACCATAATGATATTCTTGTGTGTATCTACTAGAATGTCTATGAAGTGAAGGACAGACGATACTGACAATCAGTCATGTGTCGCTGATGGGAATATAAAATGGCACATTCACTTTGGAAAACAGTCTGGTAGGCTTTCAGAAAGTTAAACATGACTTTATATGACTCAGCAATTTCCCTGCTAGAAATCTATTCCGGGCAGGGGTGGGGGAGGTGGGGGTTGGTGGAACCTGTTCATACAAAGGTATGTATGTGAGTGTTCCCAGCAAAAAGTAGAAACAATTCAAATGTCCATCAAGTGATGAGTGGATTAAAAGTGGTGTATCCATATAAGGCAGTACTATTTAGCAATGACAAGGAAATAACAACCATACTGATTCACATTACAGCTTGAATAAACCTCAAACACATTATACTGAGTTAAAGAGGCCATAAATAACTACATATGTATGATGCCATATCTATGAAATCTCCAGAAAAGGCCAATTTATAGAGCCCAGAAGCAGGTCATTGGTTGCCTGGGGCTGAGGGTGTTGTGAGAATAAACTACAAATAGACGTGAGTGTACTTTTTGGAGTTTTGGGGAATATTCTAACACTGGATTGGGGAATTGGTTGTACAACTCCGTAAAATCCGAGTGGAAAATCATTGAATCAGATATTTAGAATGAGTGAATTTAATACATAAAGCTATTAACTAAAAAGCTGCTTGTGGTTGCTTCAGCAGCACATGTACTAAAACTGGAACGATAAAGAGAAGATTGGCATGGTCCCTGAGCAAGGACGGCAGGCAAATTTGTGAAGCATTCTATACTTTCTAAGGCACAGCTTAATAAACCTACCAAAAAACCCCACACAGTTTTATTGTATGTATACCATTTACCAGACTCAGTCCTCAGCACTGGCAATAGAGGGGGACTGAGTCAGACACGATACCTGCCTCTCTGGAGCTTATAGGTAGTAAGAGTCTTTAATGATTATAAGCAGGTTGGCATTGCCAGCTTTTGAAGTGCCAGGAAAGAAAAAAACCCCGAATTATGTTAAGTATACTATATTCCCCCCAAATCCCTAATTCCATGGAACTTCCATTGTAAGGGGATTTGGGGAAGATGAGAATAAGGACCTAAACACATAAATATATAACATTTTAGGAGGTGATAAATGCTGCTAATAAAATAAGTCCAAGAAAAGAAATAAAAACGCTGAAGGAAGAGGAAGAGGTATTATTTTATGTAGAATGGGAGTGGAAGGCCTCCTGGATAGGGTAACCTTTGGCAGGACACCTGGGAGAACGGGAGACAGAGAGCCATGCCAATGTCTGGAGCAAACAGCATTCCAGGCGAAGGGAGCTGAGTCAGGGATGTGTGGCCTTTCTGAGGACTGGCAAGGAGGCCAGTGCGGTTGGACCAGACTGAGTGAGTGGAAAGCATAAGAGATGAAGTTAGAGGGAGCTGGGCCGGATCGGTTAGGGCCTGAAACACATTGTATGACTTGAAATTTTCTTCTGAGCGAGCTTACGGGCCACGGAAGGTTTTGAGCAGAGCAGCGAAATGATCTAACAGGTTCTAACAGTTTATGTAGTGACTGGTGGAGAACAGCCTACGGACTGCAAGGTTGGAGGCAAGGCCCGCCATTCGGAGGCTATTTGCAGGCATGTAGGGAGAGACACGGCAACAGTTCAAATCAGGGTGACAGGATAAGGAGAAGTCCTGGGATACGGTGACTAGGGAGGCCACAGTATTTGCTGTTGGATTGGATGACAGGTGTGGGAGAAAGAGGAGAGTCAAGGATAATCCCGAGGTTTCTGCCTGGAGAAACTGGACCATGTTATGAAAACAGACGTCTTTAGGATGGGTAACAACTTAGCCTAGTACTGCGAGTAAGGCCACACAGTGTTAATTGCTAAGATCCAGATGGAATAGGACAGCAGAATGAGCTCTCTCTGTACCGTATTTAAAGCAAAGTATGTACAGTGGTTAATTACTCAGGAAACAGTAAAGCCAACCTTCAAATTCCTGACGTCTTAAAGATGGCGGTTGTCGTCTGTATTCTATGACCTCTTGAGTACCTTCTCCACCAGATGGCAGCACAGGGGTTCAGAGGCCTTCAGCACACAGCCTCCCTCCTTAACGAATATAAATGCAAAGCATCAGGCCCCTTTTTCAGAGGAGTCGGACTTTTAGTCTCCCTCCTATCTTCCCTCCCCCACGAGGGCAACCCCTTCCAATAATCAGCCTCCTAGACTCTAATAGGAGCTTTTAAAGTTATAATCTCTTGTCACATTGCTCAGCAGTCTCATCCAGGCCCAGGAAGTCATTTCCTGTAGGCCTCTTTTTTATTTGTGTTCATTAGCTCCACTAATACTTTCTCTTGGAAACCACAGTTTAATAAATTTCATAGCGCATGACCAGTGGACTTAGTGAATATTAGTCACTCGAAGCAATTTTTGTTTATTCAGCTTCTCTTACCTCTCCTCCCTTCCCTTACCCCAGACCTCGCTCTGTGGAATGATAATGATACACAGAGAGCTGGCTGGCCACAACAGACTAAAAACAAGAAGTAAAAGGATCTTTCTGAGCTCACACCTGTTTTAAGATTTGTTATCCTTAAAACGAAAAGCTGTAGGGATTCACTCGGCTCCTTCCTTGTAGCTCCCAGCGGACCTTGCTATTAAACCACAGGGAGCAGCCCAGCCTTCAGAGCACTTAAAAGTACTTATGTCAAATCCATCCCATTCTTCCGGCCTCCGCTCCTGAATCCAGCCACCATTCCCAGGGGCTGGAGCACATTACAAGGCATTCACTTCATATGAATGGGCACAAACAGACTTTTTCACCATTTAGATATGTCTACATTTGCAGGCATATCCTGTAGACGGCCTGGAACAGCCTTAATTTCAATTTACTGTCTCCCCAAGGATCTTGCCATTCTCCCGAAAGTGGAAAACTCACTGGTTGTTTCTCCTCCCCGACCTCTCACCCCCAGCCTCTGTCTGCCCTCCTCCTCTTTCAAGGAAAAAAGCAGTACTGGGAGGAATATTTTGCCCAAGATGAATAGAATGGAGTTTTGATGCTTCTAACAGCGCATGTGATCTTTTATTTTTTAAAAAAAAAAATAACGAGCACCAGATTATCACATTTGGAAAGCGTTCAAAGTCAGCGCACAAAACCTGGCGAATGCCGTCTTGGGTCCCCCTGGTATATGGCTATACAAGAGAGCACAAAATTGTAGTCTTGAAGTTTTACACTGGTGTTTCTGTTGTGCTGGGGCTAACTACACTTAACTGTTTATCTTGGAAATTGTTACATGAATGCGAACGTAGAGCAAATAGTGTAACGAACCTCTGCGTATCTATCCTGAACTTTCACACTTTTCAACTTTCAACCAATCTTCTATTATCTAATCCTTCTCACACATGTACACATCTTCTTTACTCAGAGGTTTAAAAGCAAGTACAGATGTTATGTCTTTTTCTCTGTTCTGTATGCACTGCTGACTGATAAGGGCTCTCTCCTTTTATTGTAATCACTATGTCAACATCACACCAAACAAAATTAATGAGAGTTCCTTAAAATCATCTAATACCCAGTCCATATTTATTTTTCCCCAGATTTCCTCAACATGCCTTTTTATTGTTCAGAATCCAAGCCGGGTCCTGTCTTTGCATTAGTTGTTTTACCCCTAAAGCTCCCTTGTTCTACAGCTCATCTTCTCCCTCTCCTTCTCCTTTGTAAATTTTATGCAATAGACTTGTTGCTGATATCCAGATTTGTGTTCTGTAGAGATGTCCCACCCTATCGATTTGACTAATTGCTTCCTTGTGGTGTCATTTCACTTGTTCTGTACTAGTAGGGCTATTTCTGGCCGAGAAAGCTTTGGTGGAGTTCTTCAGACTTAAGGTGACCGAGGACACACCCTTAGGTAGCTAAATGGATTAGACAAGAACTATACCAGCCATCAATCCTCTAGGACCTTTGGATTCCAATCCTTTGATAAATTAATTTTGGATCTCAAACTCCGTCGCAGGTGGATCAGTACTGCTAAAAAGATTTAGGCAACTTCTGAACCAAGTTAATATGAGATTATCAATTTATATTAGCCTCAGTTACAAAAGAAATTCCTTAAGAGCCCCTTGATTGTGACATTTACCTCCGAGAAACCACCGATGAGTTGAAGTGACAATTACATGGTAAAGTAGTGTGCACAGATGAAAGACAACCGAAATAAGTCACACAAAACAAAACTTACTTTCTTTTTCCTATCTGTGTGTAATAAACTGATATTTCAAGTTCTATTTGGTTTTCTTTGTGTTCCACTGTATTTAAGAAAATGCTGGTTGTAACCCAGGAAATGAATATTACGACCCACCAATGAGTCAGGATCCATTGATTGAACTCCTGACTTTAGGAATGACTTGGCTTTTGGAAAAGTTAGAGTCATGGGCCACCTGCTTTAGCGATGCAATTGAGGCACACTTTCTTCAAAGTCTACCTCCATGCCTTTGAGTTCACGTTTGTGGAAGGAACTGAGATGAACGTTTTCAGAAGCCATAAAGAGCAACCTCCTATTTATTTATTTATTTATTTATTTATTTATTTATTTATTTTCTCAGTAGAACCGTTGAGAAACAAGATGGAGGGAGATGCTTGGGGCAAAGTAAGAAGCTCCGTAATTTCAAATGTCTTATTTATAAGGAAGAGGACTAAAGTTTTCTAAGTGGCCTCTACTTGTTGGATGTTATTCCATTTTATCCTATGGAATCCTCATAAAAATATGATAGACTAGCTTTTACCACCTACAAGTCACATATGACAAAACTTGGTCTCTCTGAGATTAGGTAATGTGGTTGAGTTGACAGAGTTAGTAAAATGCATAGACTACTAACCAATTGATAGGGGTCATATCTCCTGGTGATTGGGGACCGAGGTTGGAGCCAGTATTCACTTTGAATCTTTGTTATGTCACTTACTGACTCTGTCAACTAGTAAGTGAGGAATGAATAACATAAATTATGGAAACACTCAGCATCTAATGGGCAAAGATTAAATATATATAATATATATATATATATATACATTTATAAGATACATATTAGAATATACATATATAACATATATATTATATATGTAAATTAAAAATTTTTGTTTCTGGGGGTGCTTGGGTGGCTCAGTCAGTTAAACATCTGACTTTGGCTCAGGTGATGATCTTGCAGTTCATGGGTTTGAGCCCCAGGTCGGAGCCTGCTTCAGATTCTGTGTCTCCCTCTCTCTCTGCCCCTCCCCAGCTCACGCTCTGTCTCTCCCTCTCAAAAATAAAGGAACGTAATTTTTTTTTTTAAATGAAGTGTGCAACTATTCTATAACCAATGATGGATGAGTTGGGACTCACCAGACCTTGACACCGTAAGTCACAAAGACAAGGTTCTTTCTGAGAATTAAAAAGAAAATTATGAATGCATAGAAATATTTCAAACAAGAGAAAGCCTGAACAATGAGGAACGTTGCTATTTCATGACATTCTCCAGATGAAAAGTGCGAAGCAGCTTATGGCTAAACATTTTTATTTGTGGTCCATTTTTTTTCTCTTCTCTTTCTTTCTTCCTTTCTCCCTCTCTGCTTCCTCTCTACTTCCTTCTTCTCCTTTTTCTTCCTTCTTTTTGTTAGACATTTCAGACTTGTCAAAGAAGCAGTGGGCCTACCAAGTTGAGCAAGACAGCTTCAATTATGAAAATTATGATTGGAGAAGCTTTAACCACCTATCTCTTCCTCTCCCATAAAGGTAAGTAACTTCCAAATCTGTGGACAGTCTTTCTCTTGATATCTAGGAAAACCTTTGACCGAGAGCGCAATACTCAGAGGGACCGATTCTGAACCCATTAGTGCTGTCCTCTATCAGATGAATCTATCTCAAAATTATTGCTAATTGAAAATGAAAAGGCATGTTTGTTTGTGAAGTTAATAAGCTCCCAAAGGGAACCAAATGCCCGGATGTCTTCATCCTTTCTTTTTTAATTGACCCTTTGTCTCCCTGGGAAGATGCGTATCTTCTATGATAGCAAATAGAGTCATTTATCTTGAACTGGTTACTCCAAATCTAGCTGTATAACAAGTCGTTGACTTCCTGAGATTTTGGGAACCTCAATAATGCATCAGATGTCTCATTAGCAATGTAAAGATCTGTTCCTGGGCAGAAGTGCTAACTGCGCTGAAATGAACAACTGTCTGTCATATAGGAATGCGCCGCAGGAGTCAGCTACCTCACGTCGTATTATGAAGGACTTTCTCTTGTATACCGTGCAAGAGACATGCGGATTTATTTTCCTATGCGGTTCCCCACCGTGAGTTATCCAACATGGCAGCCTTAGAAATGGGTTATGTGTAATGGGTTATTTGATAAGCCTGTTGTTGGCAACTGGAAAGGCATCTTCCAATAATGAAAGTACCAAGAGTCCGGGTTAGGTTCCTGAAGTCATCCGTGAAAATCGACTGAAAGAGTAGCTGAGGTTTCCTCGTTGATAACCACTAATCTGTCTGAGCAATCCTGTGTCCCAGCCCTGAGCCCGCGAGGCCTCGAAGGTTTCAGTTACTGCTGAGATAGCGAGGAGGTGGGGATGGGTAGAGGGGTGCTCAGAACTGGAGGTGAAGGTGGAGAGACTAGAAAGGGAGTTTCATGCCTTCCGCTATGTTCGCTGGGGTCACTGGTAAATCAGAAGCGATCAGTATTCTCCACACCTTGTACTTCCCATTACAGTATGGCCCCTTTATCTGTGGTTTCTCTTTCCATGGTTTCCATTACCTGTGGTCAGCCACGGTCGGGAGGCGGATTATGCCTGTGATAACAGAAAGTCAATGGTAGCCTAACGCTACCCATCCTTCACCTCACTTCATCTCATCTCATTCTATCATCCCATGTCACCACAAGAAAAAGGGTAAGGGCAACACAATAATATTTTGAGCGAGGGAAGGGCCACATTTGCATAACTTTTATTACAATGTACTGCTATAACTGTTCCGTTGTACGATTAGTTATTGTTGTTCATCTTTCACCGTGCCTAATCTGTAAATTAAACCTTATCGTAGGTACATGTGTGTAGGAAAAACACATACTATATGTAAGGTTCAGTACTATCCATGGTTTCAAGTATCCCCTGGGGGGTCTTGGAATGCATCCCCTGCATATAAAGGGAGACTAGCTCTTTATCCAATTGCTTCCAGGGAGATCTTACGTGTTTGTAATTGAAAAAGTTTGCCCTTACAAAAAATTAAGAGTTTGTCGCCACATCTAGAGCCTCAGAAACCGGATATGTAGATCTGTCCAGAGGGGGGGAGATGCACAACACAAGTTGTCCGGCATCACGTACGGATGAGTCGTTTAAAAATCGTCGCTTCAGTATTGCATTTGGTGAACAATTGCACTGTGTAGTTTGTTGGCACTTGTTTGATCATAACCAAATGTCAGGTCTTCGTGAAGGCTCAGAATTGTGGCTCTAAAGAACTGAATCATGAATACCGTGGAACAGAATTTCCTTCTCCCGTAATGACTCAGGGAGAGGGCAGCCTCAACTCTGCCATGGAGCTGGTGCCATCTGCGCATTAACTTTCTGACACGAATGCACAGGTGCATCCCCGCCCAGGCTCTGCAAGCGTTTTTCCAAAGCCGTGACCATCAACAAGGTGTTGTTCTTGGGGTAGACTGAAGGCTGGTCAAGAGGGTAAAAAGTTACCCCGGGTGTATGTCTCAACTTCAATACTGCCCTAGAACTGAGGCTATCTATATAAAATCTATAGTTAACCATATAATTAAATACCATTAAGATATTTAATTAGAAATCAGTGTATAATGGTTTGTGCTGACGGCCCCCGGTGTTTCGGGGATAAAGTCTCTGCTCTTGAGGAATTTATAGTCTAGCTGTGAAGATAAATGGACCCATAATTACCATGCAATGGGATATATGCTGTAATAGAAACATGTACCCAGAGGAGGGAGAAATTAATTTAACTCTGAGGAAGAGTGGGAGGATGACATAGAGGGTGTGCCATCTGGTTTGTACCTTAGGAAGAATGTAGGATTGCTGTAGATGGTAAAGGAAGTGGGGGACATATTTGCTAGAGAAAATCACACATACAGATATCTGGAGGGAGGAAAGCATCCAGCCTGCTTGGGGAAGAGCAAAGAACCCTGGCATAGCATAAATTTAGTGACGGACGATGAGACTGGACAAGTAAATACGGGCCAAAGTATAAAAATCCTTCCCTGCGTGCCATGTCAGTAATTTTGGATATTAGCCCATAAACAATGAAAAGGCATGAAGGTTGGGTACTGGTGAGAGCTCCTGCTAGAACATTTGATGATGGAATATGACATTAAGGAAAGTACGAGCAATCATAAGACTGCAACTCTCTGGGCCTGGAGTCCCTTGGGGGAACGGCGACATCCCCTCTTCTAGGGAGCAAAGAAGCCTGGTTCTTGGAGCTGAATGGCTGTCACCAGTGTGACACCAAGGGTTCTCAAGTGATTTTCACCTGTGGAACAAAGATTCATCTCTTTCGGATTTTACTTGGGATGTGCTGATGTTCTCTGTGAACTGGTCCAGGTTTACTGCATCTGCCTCTAAGCAAACCTCTTCGACTGCTCAGTAAAGTTTCTCATGTTCAATAATACCAGTCTTCTGTGCTCTGCTCCATTCTCCTCTCTCTCTCTCTCTGTCTCTCTCTCTCTCACATACCCACACATGTGCACACACACACACACACACACACACACACACACATCTGGCAATTCTAATGAGCCAGAGGGCACACAGGCTTTCTAGTAGTTTATTGAGTGATTTTTCATTGAACAAACATTTGTTGAACATCTTCTATGTAGCAGGCCCTGGGCAAGGTCCTCTGCACAATGCTAAACAAGAATGATTCACTGGTGAAGTCTGAAAAGCATGACTTATGCATGACTACCTCACTTTGCTCTGTCATTGCTTCCCTATCACATTGCCTTGAGCAAGGCCATTTATGATCTGACTTTGTAATGATGACATCTTATTCTGAGCATTCGCCAGTATGTCTCCTCTCTTCCAGGCAAGACTTGTCCCAGGTGTCCTTCTCCTAACCCAGCCTTCTGGTCCTTGGTCACGCTTTCTCACGGCCGCAAAGCCCCTTCTCTTTGCCAATCCAAATCCCAATCACCATTCAAATGAACCGCCTCGTGACATCTTTCTGATGGCTAACATTTTTGTTCATTTCTTTAGGATATAGTTTTAAAAAGTGAAAAGTCTGAGCTGTGCTTTTAGGAGAGGGGTTAACTCTAGGGGGAGGAAGGAGAGATGTGATTAGGGAGGGGCATTCACAGAGCTCCGTCTCTTGGTAACATTTATATCTCAAGCTGGGTGATGGGTATATACAGGATTTTTTTGTTTGTTTTAAACGTAACAGTCTTTTTGTGTGACTGAGTTATTTGGCTAAAGAAAAGTAGTAAGTCACTCATTAAGTGTGTACCTCATACAAGTTATTTAACTTCTTTAAGCATTTGTAAAATGGAAACGATAACAGTACCCACTTCGTAGAGTGTTGCGAAGGTTAGTAATTAAGCGAATGCCTAGCAGGTATTTACAAAGTGCTCGGCATATGGTAAGTACTCCATAGATATGAGTGATTGTCTTCATCTCTCTCTTTTCCTCCTGACCTCCCGAGAGTACTTTTGCTGTAAATTATATAATCCAACACTTAATTGGACCCTGGCTGGTTCTGTAATTTTTCCCTTTTTTTTTCTATTGCTCTCCGCTTTCCTCCTCAATGATGTTGTAAACATGTCAAGGGATGTTATCCTTCGTGTGTTCTGTAGCATCTCAAGTGTACTTGAATAGGTTAGGAGGCACTTGTGGGTTGATTGATTGGAATAATCTTTTCAAGAATGAACTATGTATGACCCCCATGAGTGTTTCACTCATGTGTGTCTGGATATCTAAAAAAAAAAAAGTCCTGTGCATGTCCGTTGCTTTCCTCCCATAATATGACCTACGAGAAGGCCACCTTGGGCTCAGAGTTGAAATATACAGATCAGCAGAGGACCTGCTCATTCACGGGCTTTCCAAGGTCCACTCACCACTTCCTGTTTCCATTCAGTACTAGAACATCACCTAATAACTCAATAAGCATGCACACCTCCCCTTCTGAGAAGAGTATTTTTGAAGGTTATGATCTTCTGTTTCACACTTAAGGAAAATCTGAGATAACCGGCTGCTCCACAGCAAAGTTCTAATAATCATCCCACTCTTGGGGAGACCACTTCGGGGGTTACGTAGAGCCATGGTACGGGTTCCGGAGTCTAGAGGGCAGAGCTAAAATCCCATCAGGTGCTGGCTGTAGGGCATCTACGTCTGCACCAGTAATCCATGTCCCTAGCTGTTTCCTGCCTCTTGGGTGAAGTCAATCCAACCCACACAAAGGGGGGACCAGCAGTCTGGCCTGAACCCTTAATGTGCACTTGCCAAGAACTGAGACCACATTTCCATTTATACAGGGGTTCCAAACGTTCTTGGAGGCCAAGTGTTTCTACAGGCTGGCAGGTAAGAAAACCAAGGAGAAAATGGTCACTGTCCTCAGGCCTTTTAGCTAGAGTTTTGTGCTGCCTAGTCTGTGGTCAGTCCGTTTAATCTCAAGGGATCTGTTTAGTTGAACTGTCTTTGCTGGAGTGGGTGACTGGACAGCGGAGGGGAGGGGGGCAAAAGGGAAAGGCAAGCAGTCAGGATAACGAAGGCAGGTAATTGAAAGAAGAAACCCCACTCAGTGGGGATGAGTCAGTCTCCAGAGCCATCTCTAAATAGATCATAAACTATGCTAAAAGGATGATATCTTAATGCTCGATCTTATATGGTAAATCTAGTGCCTACCCGGTAGAAGTATTTAAGATAGAAATGGAAGGTGTAAATAAAGGTCATGTCACTTACATCATAGATGCCTCATATGCTCTGACTTCTCCATCTCTACCTCAGTCCCCATCATCTAGATTGCATCTGAATAACACCGAGAACATGCGCACACACGCGCGCGCACACACACACACACACACACACACCACCATCACCACCACCACCACCACCACCAACAACAACAACAACAACGACCACCACAAAGACCTTCTTGGCCTGAGAATTCCACGCTGTCAGGCCTGACTTCTGTCAATTACCCCAGATGCTAAAACTAATTGGCTTAATGCTCAGATGAAAGAATCTATGTCTAGAAAGGCAGGAAAGGATCCCTCCTGTGACCAAAGCCATTAAACCTCAATTAGGACATGGACAGGGAAGGTGTAGATGAGTCTGGGGTAATTACCAGTCTTTGTCTGACAGCTCGGTTCCTGCAGCCTGGCCCAGAGCAGGTGATTTGGAAATCCGATCCCCAGACAGCTGCAGATGATGCAGGCTGATTGCATCCTGCCCACCAGACCTCCCCTGCACTGACTGCTTTCTGCAGCTTGCAGTCCCTCACCCTTTATTCCTGCCGGGCAAGCTGGCCCCATCTGTCTTAGAGATGGCCAAACACGCAGAGAGCCACTGGGCGGGGGGAGGGGGGGACGTTAATAGACACCAGCCCAGGAGACAACCACTGGATGGGGGTGGTGGCAATGCTCTTTCTTATGCTTTAGAACAATCTCTAGAAAACTCCTTCCATGTAGGCTTCAGATGTGTTAGCGACCAACCAAAGGTTCCACTGTCCTTATTCTAGGCACCTGGGGAGACCTGATGAGTAGCTGGCCTAGGCTGTTTCCTAAAGGCTTCCTGATGCTGCAGTGATGCCTGCTTCCCATACTGCAACTGCATTAAAGGTGGGGATGGGGCCACTCATGATGTTATGGGCTGAGTTGGGTACCCTCCATATTCAACTGTTGAAATCCCAACCCCTAGCTCTCCTCAGAATGTAATGATATCAGAGGTTAAATTTGAATGAGGCCGTTAAGGTGGGGGCCTCATCCAATGAGCGGCATTCTTACGAGAAGGAGAAACTAGGACACAGGTGGAGAGATACTAGAGGTGCCTGTGAACAGAGGATCGACCATGTGAAGGGGGATCCAGAGGGTAGCCATGTTCAAGTCAACCAGAGAGGTCTCAGAGGAAACCAACTCTGTAGGCACCTTGACCTTGGACTATCAGCTTCCTAAACTGTGAGAAAATAAATATCTGTTGTTTAAGCCACCCAGTCTGTGGTATTTTATTATGGCCTCCAAGCATACCAGTATGTTTGGATTCATTAATTCACTCAACAACTACTTGTTGAACATTTACGATGTGCCAGATATGGTTTAGATGATGGCACGTACAGAGCTGAGGAAGAATCTGGGTCCTTGCTGTCAGAGAGTTTCTGTTTCAGTGGGAGGGGAAGGTCACTACAAAGGTAAAGTAATAAGCAAGTTGATTTTAGAGAATGGTAAGTATTATGAAGGAGACCCAACAGGATTGTGTAATGGACGATATAGGGGAGCGGCTTTGGACAGGGCATTCAGAAGAAGGCCTTTCGGGAGGTAATGTTAGAGCTGAGACCTGAAAATAAGATTCAAGCCATGCAAAGACATGGGAAGGAGAGTGCGCAAAAGTGCTTGGGCAGGAGCACATTGATTGATGTCTTTGAGGAACAGAGAGAAAGCCAGTGTGAGTGAGACAAAAGTGATCATTTACGTCAATTGGAATTTATGTCAATTGGATCATTTATGTCAAATGGGCCGCAGTGGCTAGGGACACAGCTCTGCCCTCCTCAAAGTTGGCGAGGGTGGTCGAAGGTCACAAATTGAAGGAAGCATATATAGAGGTGAGAGACACAGAGCAGAATCCTGACAAAGGAATCTGAGCTCCACCTACATGGTTGGCCTAGAAGATTGGTTCTCAAACTGACCAGGATTAATGCTTCTTTTTTACAGCAAATATTTTATAAGAACCTTTTCATTATCCCCATCCTTTTCATTATCAATCATCATAAATAATGTGACTTATCTGAACACATAGTTTAATTTAATTTAATTTAATTTAATTTAATTTAATTTAATTTTTATTTTTATTATTTATTAAAAAATTTTTTTTAGCGTTTGTTCAGTTTTGAGAAACAGAGAGAGACGGAGCTCGAGCAGGAGAGGGACAAAGCAAGAGGGAGACACAGAATCCGAAGCAGGCTCCAGGCTCTGAGTTGTCAGCACAGAGCCCGATGCGGGGCTCGAACTCACACGTCACGAGATCATGACCTAAGCCGAAGCTGAACGCTTAACTGACTGAGCCACCCAGGTGCCTCTATTATTATTATTTTTAATCTTTATTTATTTTTGAGAGAGAGAGAGAGAGAGAGAGAGAGACAGAGTGCGAGTGGGGGAGGAACAGAGAGAGAGGGAGACACAGAATCCAAAGTAGGCTCCAGGCTCCAAGTTCTCAGCACAGAGCTGGAGGCAGGGCTCGAACTCACTAACTGCAGATCATGACCTGAGCTGGAAGTTGGCCGCTTAACCAGCTGAGCCACCCAGGCACCCCCTGAACATACATACTTTTAAAAAGAATATCATGCCCTAACTGTAATAAAAGGGAAACACTTATTTTTTATTTTATCTTTTTAAATGTTTATTTTGAGAGATAAAGAGAGTGGGGAGGGGCAGAGAGAAAGAGAGAGGGAGAGAGAGAAGCCCAAGCAGGCTCCGTGCTCTCAGCACAGAATCTGACGCGGGTCTCAAACCCACAAACCATAAGATCATGACCTGAGCTGAAATCAAGAGTCAGATGTTTAAGTGCCTGAGCCACTCAAGCACCCTGTATTTTATTTTTTTTTTTAAGATTTTATTTTTAAGTAATCTCTACACCCAATGTGAGACTCGAAACTACAATCCTAAGATAAAGAGTCACCCCTGCCAGGTGCCCCAAGGGAAACCTGTATGATACAATAAGGCCAATGCATAAGTATGTAGACACAAGTAGGGTAGAAAAGAAAACAGTCAGTGGCCAGTAAGTACATTCACCACGAACGGGATGGCTACAGTTGCAGGCTAAGACCTGGTTTGGTTGATTAAAACTTACTTTTAATCATCAATA
The DNA here is from genome assembly GCF_023721935.1 of Panthera uncia. Taxonomy (NCBI): domain Eukaryota; kingdom Metazoa; phylum Chordata; class Mammalia; order Carnivora; family Felidae; genus Panthera; species Panthera uncia. The sequence goes on from NC_064813.1 coordinate 56,765,416, forward strand.
GTTAGTAAACTTTCCTCCAGCTTTACAACTTGTTATGGTAATGCCGTGCCAGTTTTAGGATTATGGTCAGATTTGGGGAAATTTCCTTCAGGCTTCTTTCATTTATGAGCTTTAAGATTTCCTGGCGGTTCGGGTTTTCTCGTGCAAGGACTAATCTTCAGTGCTCTTCGAACTGTCAGCACCCATTAACCACGTCCCACATCCTTTCGGTGCTGGGCACAATAGGACACGGGCGCACCCCAGGAGGACTCTTGGCCCTGAATCTATCTCACAGGGTCAGGCGACAAGGAGCAGTGGAAATTCTCTGAAAGCCAACCCTAGCTTGAAATTAACTGTAGGACCGTAACTCCACAGTAGCTGGAAGTGTCTGCAAATCACATAAACCCAACCCTTCGCTCAGCTTCCCTTAAGCTGGATCACAAAAATGCCCGTGACCTGACAAGAGAAGTGGGGCAGACCTGAAGCCAGGGTGGAAAAATAGAGTGGCTTGAACCAATGAAACACTCGACTTTCCTAAAATTGAAGTAACGGTATGATCACATGAGCGCTCTGCTTGGCCCTCCCAGCAGTGCAGGGCAGAGGACCCCAGCTTAAATTTCGTTGGCTTCACCATTAACGTGCCTCTATTCCTACTCAACTTCCCTGGACGTCTGGTCCAAAACCCAGCAAAATCTCAACTCTGAATTCAAACTTCTCTTTCCTCCATTGACGTCCTGCTGAGCACTGCTGGAGAAAAATCATGCTAGTATGCATGACATTTTCCCTGCAAATCTGCCATTTTGAACCTCAGTTAGGCTGTAAATCATGCCTCATGGTTCTACAGATCTTGAATTAGTTTCCTATTTCCCTAAACAGCTGTTGTGAACATTTCTTACTGTTTTTAAATACTTATCCTTGGCTGCTATCACTCTTTCTCATTTTAATGTCCTTATAAAATCATATATATGTATATATATACAATATATTGATTATAATTATAGATTTACATACAATAACATAATTTACAATTATGTATTTAATATATAATTATCTACACCCATTGTTACCATGTATCCTTTTTAAAAATTTTTTTTAACGTTTATTCATTTTTGAGAGACAGAGAGAGGCAGAGCATGAGCGGGGAAGGGACAGAGAGAGAGGAGGAGACACAGAATAGGAAACAGGCTCCAGACCCTGAGCTATCAGCACAGAGCCCGACGTAAGGCTCGAATTCACAAGCAGTGAGATCATGGCCTGAGCTGAAGTCAGACGCTTAACTGGCGGAGCCACCCAGGCACCCCCCTCTTGTCCATTTTTAAATAGGACTGTTTGCTATTTTGCCATGGGGTTATAGGAGTTCTTCATATAATTTAGATATTAACCCTTTATCATACGTATGTTTTGCAAATATTTTCATCTTTTCATTTTGTTGATGGTTTGCTTTGCTGTACAGAAGCTTTTTAGTTTGATGTAGTCCCATCTGTTTATTTTTGCTTTTGTGTTTTGCTTTTGGTGTCAGGTTCAAAAACATCATTGCCAAGACTTATGTCAAGGAACTTACCATGTTTTCTTATTAAGAGTTTTATTGATGGGATGTCTGGGTGGCTCAGTTGGTTAAGTATCCGACTCTTGATTTCGTGATCTCATAGATTGTGAGTTCCAGCCCCACATCAGGCTCTGTGCCAACAGTGTAGAGCCTACTTGGGATTCTCTCTCTCCCTCTCTCTCTCTGCCCTTCCTTTGCTTTCTCCCTCTGTTTTTCTTTCAAGATAAATGATGATAATAATAATAATAATAATAATAATAAAATATTTTTGTGATTTCAGGTCTTATGTTCAAGTATTTAGTCCATTTCAAGTTAGTTTTTGCTTATGGTATGGGACAGTGGATTATTCATTGTTTTGCAGGTGGCGGTCCAGTTTTCCTAACACCATTTATTGTAGAGACTATCCTTTCCCTATTGTATATTCTTGGATAGTTTGTTGAATATTAATTGACCATAGATTTGAGGGCTTATTTCTGGGCTCTCTATCCTGTTCAATTGATCTATGTGTCTATTTTTATGCCAATACTATACCATTTTGATTACTATAGATTTGTAATATAGTTTGAAATCAGGGAGTGTGATACCTTCGACTTTGTTCTTCTTTCTCAAGATTACTTTGGTTATTTGGGGTCTCTTGAAATTATATGCATTTTAGGATTATTGTCTCTATTTCTGTGAAAAATGCCATTGGAATTTTGATAGGGATTGCATCAAATCTGTAGATTGTTTTGGATACTATGGACATTTTAACAATATTAATTCTTCCAATCCATTAACATGGGCTTTTCATTTCTTTGTGCCTTTAATTTTGTTCATTAATGTCCTGTAGCTTTCAGTGTGTGGGTCTTTTAATTCCTTGGCCAAATTTATTCCCAGGTATTTTATTCTTTTTGATGCAATTGTGAGATTTAAAGAAAATCTCTTTCTGATAATTCACTATTACTATATAAAAATGCAACAGATTTTTGTATATTGATTTTGTATCCTGCAACTTTACTGAATTCTTTTTATCAGTTTTAACAGGGTTTTTTTTTTGGTAGAATCTTTAGGGTTTTGGATATATAAGATCATGACATCTTCAAATAGTGACAGTTTTTCTCCTTTTTTTCCAACATGGATGTCTTCTATTTCCTTTTCTTGCTTAATTGCTTGGCATAGGACTTCAATACAATGTTGAATAAAAGTGTTGACAGTGGGCATCCTTGTCTTGTTCCTGATTTTAATGGAAAAGCTTTCAGCTTTTTCCCATTAAATATGTTAGCTGTGGGATTGTCACATATAGTCTTTATTATGTTGAGGAATATTCCCTCTATGCCCATTTTGTTGAGAGTTTTTATCATAAATGAATGATGAATGTTGTTAGCTATTTTTCTGCATTTGTTAAGATGATAATATGATTTTTGCCCTTAATTTTGTTAATGTGGGGTATCACATTGATTGATTTGAAGATGTTGGACCATCCTTACATCCCTGGAATAAATCCCATTTGGTCTTGGTGTATGATCCTTCTCAGGTATTATTTAATTTGGTTTACTAATATTTTGTTGAAGCTTTCTGTATCTACATTCATTAGGGATATTGGCATGTTATTTTCAAATGGCCTTCTTATCTCATTTTGGCATCAGCGTAATGCTGGTCTTATAAAATGAGTTTGGAAGTGTTCTCTCTTCTATTTTTTGGAAGAGTTTGAGGATTGCTATTAATTCTTTGAATGTTTGGTAGAATTCAACAGTGAAGCTGTTTGATCCTAGACTTTTGTTTGTTGGGAGGTTTTGGTTAATGATTCAGTGCCCTTACCAGTAATTGCTTTGTTCAGATTTCCTATTTCTTTATGATTTATCATTAAAAGGTATGTTTCTAGAATGCATCCATTTCTTCCAGGTTGTCAAATTTGTTGGTGTATAATTATTCACTGTAGTGTCTGACAACCTTCTGTATTTCTGTGGTAGAATTTGTAATGTCTCCTCTTTTCCGGTTTTATTTATTTGAGTCTTTTCTCTCCTTGTATCCTGTGTTCATGGATGAATGTCAGTCACCTTTCTGGCCCTTCTTCTTCTTCAGTTATCTTTCTTTTTCTATTTTCAGCTATGCCAGTCAATTGCCCTTAGCCTGTGAATAAACTCAGATGCTTCTAAACTTAAAACAAGAAGGAAAATTTCTCAGGATATCTAGACTGTAAAATTTCTGGAAATGCAAGATTCTTCTGATTTCTTGATATTTTTTTCTACCTTGGCTTGACACCTCACTAATTTTTCCCTTTCACTCTAGCTCCCTTTCTTGGCCTTCTTCATTGGATCCTCTTTTTCTGCTCGTCTTCCAAAGTCCAATGTTTCAGTGTTCTATCCATTGCCCTCTTCTAATCTGCTTGGAAAACACATCTTACTCACGCCTTCAGCTATGAATTATACACTGATGCCTCTCAAATTATGCAGTGTCTAGCCAAATCAGTCTTTGGAGCTCTGGATCCTTGTATCTAAAGGCCTGCTTTATTTGGCTGTACCCATGGCATCACAACCACAATGTATTCAAAGTTGACTTAATCACACTCCCCTTTCCTTCCTTTACTTTTTGTTTGGGAAAATGACACCAACATCCATCCTGTACACCAATATAGAAATGTGGGAAGCATTACAGACTCCTCTGTCTCCCACATTGTCCCTATGCAATTGATCACTAAGTCTGTTGATTCTACCACCTTAAAACCTCTCAAGCGTACCTCTCCTCTCCATCACACTCCCACTACCTAATTAATTTAAACCTTCATCATTTCTCTCATGGATTGATGTAATGGTCTCCTAAATGTCTGCCATCAATCCACAGTCCTCACTGGAGTCAAAGTAATCTCTCTAAAACACATATGTGATCATCTCATAACCTGCCCCGTCCCCCTCCTAAAATTCATCAATGACTCTCTATAAGGCTCAAGATAAAATTCACATTCCAAATTCATCTCTCCTATTCCCTCTTAACCCAGCCTGGAGACAAATTGAAATATTTGTAATTCCCCAAGCAGGTCATGCTTTTTACAGCTTTGTAACTTTGCACACACTGTTTCCTTTCTTAGAATTTCCTTCCTCTTCTTTGTCTGGCTTACATATTTTTATTTAATAGATGCAACATACATGTTAATTCCCCAGAAATCTTCCAAGTCTACCAGGTATTCCACTCTGTTGAGTGTCCTTCCTCTGCACCCTTGATGGATTCATTCAAAAAATGAATTGGGTCTATATCACCTATTTATCTATCTATCTGTCTATCTATCATCTATCTATCTACCACACTATCCTGGGCATCAGAAAAGCAGTAAAAAACAAGAAACAATCCTTATTACATTGAATATAATAAATGCAAAGATAGCAGAGAACACAGTGAAGGGGAATGTTAATGAGACTTGAATTGAGTGAATAGAGAGGGGCTTTCTGAGGAGGTTGTCCATAAGTTGATATAATTGCTTCCTCTTCTAGTCCCTTGCCCCTGATTTTCTCTGCCCCTAGGAACCAATTACTTGTGTATGAAAAAAATTAGCATATGGTTGGTTATGAAACATTTTTTTTCATAAATTTCTGTAAATTTATGGAAAATAGACACAGCCTAGCCTCCGTCTATTATTTATCTACTAGATATCACGAAGCTCTGAGTACTGTGTTCATATGTTCCAGTAAGGCTTATCCAATCCTGGGAAAATAATTGCATCTGAACTAGCAGGACCAGCAAAAACTAAACCCAGGAAAAAAGAGGAACATGTAGTGAGCTATATTTTTAGATTGTTTTATACGTTCATTCCGATTTTATTCCAAAATGGCATTATAGAAGTGTATATACACTGTTCAATGGGATACAATATATTATCGAGGGACTGAGAGTACAGGGGAAATACGAAAAGGAATAACATAAATTTGGAATAAGATTAGTACATGGAAGCACTAAAGAAAGGCAACAAATTTGACTCTAAGCTTCTTCATAGCCAAAATAAAGAAGGATCATGATTAGTCACATTTCTCCATAAGAAAAATAAAACAAACCACTTGTTCAGAAGAAACACAGTTTTATTGAAAACTGATTTCCCAGGAATTTCTCCCCCTGAATGCAGAAAGTGCTGTGTGATGTGGCCGGCAACGGTCCCAACACGATCCCTTCCAGAGCCTCAATCACTGACGTAATGAGTCTGTCTCACAAGATCCTTTCTTGTGGGTAGTTGGCGTTAATTCCAAAGAACAAGTCAGTAAAAGCTATTCTACGAGGAGTAAATTTTAGTGACGCTCACACAAAATTCCAAGACTTCATGATCCAACAGCTGAGGGTTGCATTCTGGTTCAGTTAAACACAAAATGTGTGAACTCGATGCTGGTACTTCCTTTCTTTAGTTTGGTGATGACAATAACTCACTTTTTTGTTCTGTAGGCCAGCTAAAATTGAGAAGATTTAACAACAACGATCAATATCCATTAAACTCTTCCTCTATTCCAGGACTGTTCTAAGTACTTTATATGGATTGTCTCATTTAATTCTCAAAGCCAGCCCATGATGTGGGTACCGTTGTGTCCATTTACCAACTAGGGTACTAAGACCAACTAGGGTACTAAGAGTGGGATGCAAACCACAAGAGACTCTTAAATACAGAGAACAAACTGAGGGTTGATGGGGTGGAGGATGGCAGGGTGGGTTAAATGGGTGATGGGCATTAAGGAGGGCACTCTTCGGGAGGAGCACTGGGTGTCCTATGTAAGAGATGAATCACTGGGTTCTACTCTTGAAGCCAAGTCTACACTGTATATTGACTAACTTGAGAAAAAAAAAAAAAGACCAGAGAGGTCAGGCAATCTGTCCAAAAACACAGAGTTAGGAAGAGTGGCAACCAGCCCAGGCAAACAGATCGTAGAATCTATGCTCTTGAACCATTTTGTTGTGTAATGTTTAGACAGCTTTTAGGCACCTTTTGATAAAAATCATTCCTCACAACCAGAGTTTTGATAGAGGATTCATGTTAGCATTATTTTTGACAACCTGGAAAACAGATTTTTCTCTGTGGCCATTAAGTTGAGATCCCCTTGCTTTGCCAAAAGAGAGTTTGCTTTAGCGTCTCTGATGACAATCAAGGAGTCTGACCGTGCAGATAGAATAAATGGCAGGTTTCCCTGCAGAGCTCAGAGCCCAGAAAAGTTAATCCCTGTGTTCTGCTTACTGTCTGTGGCAAAGACAGCCCCTTGCTGTCCACTCACCTCGTTTATTCGGTTGACAGACAGCCGCTGGCTAATTGGCCTGCTGTGTTGCCTCTTTGGCTGGTTTGTGTGGCAAGCTGATTCTGGCAGGAGGCCTTAAACAAATCTCACCCAACGTGTCTTCAGCTGCAATAAACTAAAAATAGCTCAAGTTCTGCAGAGCCCACGGGTTGTACATCCAGTCAACGGCTAGAAGATAGGTCTGTCATCTCAAGGGTGGCTTGTGTTTCCTGTGAAACTGGGGTCGAAATGACAGGGGGCAATCTTTTGAGCCCTAGAATCTGAAAGGCATGGCACATGACTGCTATGTGCAGGGCTGAATCCTGGCTATAAATCATAGCAACAACAGCCTGAAACCGAGCTATCACAGACCCTTAAATCTCCAAAGCGTGGCCTGGGTAAGCCATTATGAGAAGTCTGCCTTCCCAGATATAAGAATTTCATGCCTCAATGCATAAGGCACACCTTCCTATAATCCATCCCTTTGTCTCATCCAGACTTTTTTTTTTTTTCTGGAATTTCCCTCCAAGCTCCGTGACTCAATCAAGGGTTAAAGAGGATTCCATATCCCCTACTTCGTTAGAGAAAAGTGGCAACATATCAGAGAGAGGCAGTATGGACCTATGTTTAAGCCAGCCTGTCTAGATCCACATCCTGGCTCCATCCTCTTGCTAAGTATGTAACCTGGGACAAGGTATTTGATCATTTAGTCATCGTGAGTTTCATATTCATTATCACCCTTAGCCGTGGTCCCATTATCTATAAAACATGGGCAGTAAAAGTCCCAACTTCATAGGGTGGTTTTGAGACGGAAGCAAGATAATTCAAATAAAGCACTTAACATGTGTTCTAGGGAAAATACTTGATAAAAAGTATTTTCATCGTGATGATTAATAGCATGTATCACCTGGGGAGATTCGGGTGTACCCATGCCAGGGGGACTCAAGAGACAAGTGGAGCAGAGCCTGAGTTAACTTTAGAAATCCAAAAAGATGCAGAGGACCACAAAAGTAAACTCAACTCTATTCAGGAGTGAGATACTCCATAAAACACGGCACTCCTCATGGAAAGGGTCTGTTTTCAGTTTTGGTAATCGGGGATTTCCTGCTCCTCGTTCATGCACCCAAATGGAAACCTGCCTGCTAGCATACCTAGCTATGCACACAGAAGCTAAAGTCATCCTCTCCTTGTACAGGTTGGTAAAACAGACTTCTATAAGTGCTAATCCCCTTAGTTGTAAATCTGAATGGACAGTAAGAATTAGCTGAGAACAATCTATGACAACAAAGCAACAACCGGCATTGGAAAAAATAGAAATAGTGCATAAAAGAAAGGAGAAAATCAGAAAAGAATTCTATCAAGCAGCTTTGGAAAAATTTATGAGCCTATTTCGTACAAACCAAGAACAGATTGCTATGACAGAGGATAAATAAGAGAAGAAAAAAAATCCAGAAATTAAAACATTAACGGTCTTGTGATCAATTCCCCGAAATTAAATGAAAGGAGCCAAGTGATACAATGGATATGGATGAAGAATATATTAGTTATATGGAAAGTAAGCAGGAAGAAGCTTTCCAGAATATGAGGCAGAAATTATTGGCCAGAAGTTTGAAGAAACGTAATGAAAAATAAAATTAATAACAATATGACAACCTAGAATAAAAATTCTTTACCCATAGGACCAGTAATGGAAGCATGCTAATAGTCTTGTATTTTTTAGGAGGGATGGGTTGTAGATGCTGAATAATTATCCATTTCGTTTGACAATATGTTGAAATATGGTTAATTAAAATTTGTATATCGTCATTAGATAATGTAATGTTCAAATCATTTCTATGAGAGAGATGGGAAAAGCAAAAAGAAAACTCAGACAAGAGAACCAGTGTTATCTGGAGGTTAAGAGCATGGCCTCCAGAGACAGATTGCTAATATCTGAGTCCTGGTTTGGCAGTTTAACAGTTATGGGATCTTGGACAAGTTACTGAACCTTCCTAAGCCTCAGTTTCTTTACTTGCAACATGAATAATAGGGTTATTTTGAACATTAGGAAGTATTTGGAGTGTGAATTCGCACATTGTGAAATATCCACACATATCAGCTACGAACGGTGGGAGAAATAGTAACAGACAACTTCAAACAACAGCAGTAAATCCAAACACATCAGCAATAACAGTAAAGGTGAATGGGTTAGATTTCCATGTTAAAACACAGAGTCCTGAAGTGAGTAAAGATGCAAAAACCAGATATAGGCTGCTCACGAGAGATCTACCTGAAACAAAATGTCACCAAAATTCTGAATGTGGATAATATGTTAAAACTATTAATGACAGACAAAATAAAACTCAAATAAAAATCATTAAGCAAGTTAAATAAATCGTATGGGAAATGTGTGCATTCACTCACTTATTTATTAATAAACATCTATATGTATTTCTTGAACATCTACAATGTGCCAGCCATTGTCAAAATGCTGGGAATAATATATAATATAACATTGCTCTACAGAAATACGTTTGCTGCCTTCAAATAGCTTCTGTTCTAGTGAAAGAAGTTGACAAAGTTATGGATGTGTAAACATAATTGGTAGCTATTAGGGCTATGAATACAAGTAAGGAGGTAAAGAGACTGAACGTGACAGGACTTCTATTTTGGCAGGGTGGTCAGGAATGCCTTTCTGAGGAGGTGACCTGAATGGAGTGAGCAAGTCATGTGACTAGTAGGGGTGAGATGGGTGGGAAACTGTTCCCAGGCAGAGTAAACAGCATCATGTTGTCTCTGTACACAATGAATACACATGTGCAAAAGCTCTGAGTCAAGAGCAGTCCTCCCAGACAGCCTCAAAATAGATAAAGCAAAAACTGCTGGAAATACAAGGAAAAATCCAGAGACAGTGGTGGTGAATTGCTTTGTATCTGTCCCTCAGAAAGTGTTAAATTAAATAGTCATAAAGATGCAAATTTAAAAACTGAATTAACACATTGATTAAATATACCTATATATAACTTACTAACCAAGAAACAGGAAAATACATATTTTTTTTTAAAGAATAGAATTTTTTTAAGAACTGGCCCTCTAATAAGTTCCATAAATGCAAATCGATAGGTGTGTTTTCTCTGACTATAAGGCAATAAAACGAGATTATTGAAAGAAAAGTCAAATCGTGTGTCCACTTATTATTAATAAGCACTCTTCTAAATAAAACTAAGGTTTAAGAAGAGTTCATTCAGAATTAAAGACCAGTTAGAGATATATGAAAATGGAATTACTGCATGAAAATATGACAGCACTCCAATGTAAAACAGTACTCAAGAGACTATGTATTATTTTATTTTATTTATTTATTTTTAAACGTTATTTATTTTTGAGAGGGAGAGCATGAACGGGGGAGCTACAGAGAGTAGGGGGAACAGAGAATCCAAAGCAGGCTCTGCATTGACAGCAGTGAGTCTGAACTGGGGCTCACACTCGGGAACCGCGAGATGACCTGAGCCAAAGTTGGATGCTCAACTGACTGAGCCATCCAGGTGCCCTGACTATGTATTATTTTAAATGATTATTTTAGAAAATAAGAAAGAATGAAAATAAAATAATTAGGCATTCAATTAAAATATAAAAAAACCAAATAAACCTATAAAAAGTAAATGAAAGGGATTAATACAGATAAAGCAGAAGTTGATGAGGTATAAATCTATGAAATTAATACAAATAACACAATATTGAATTAAACAAAAATATTTTTTTTCAAAAAGGTTAATAGAAAAGATAAGTATTCAGCTCTTTAAAATTCAAGGGAAATAAAAGCAAAAATGAACTATTGGGACCTCATCAAGATAAAAAGCTTCCACACTGCAAAGGAAACAATCAACAAAAGTAAAAGGTAACCGACAGAATGGGAGAGGATGTTTGTAAATGACATATCGGATAAAGGGTTAGTATCCAAAATCTATAAAGAACTTACCAAACTCAACACCCGAAAAACAAATCCAGTGAAGAAATGGGCAGAAGACGTGAAGAGACACTTTTCCAAAGAAGACATCCAGATGGTCAACAGACACATGAAAAGATGCTCAACATCACTCATCATCAGGGAAATCCAAATCAAAACCACACTGAGATATCACCTCATGCCAGTCAGAGTGGCTAAAATGAACAAATCAGGAGACCATAGATGCTGGAGAGGATGTGGAGAAATGGGAACCCTCTTGCCCTGTTGATGGGAATGTAAACTGGTGCAGCCGCTCTGGAAAACGGTGTGGAGGTTCCTCAAAAAATTAAAAATAGAATTACTGTACAACCCAGCAGCAACACTACTAGGAATTTATCCAAAGGATATAGGAGTCTGATTCATAAAGGCACGTGTACCCCAATGTTTATAGAAGCGCTATGAATAGCCAAATTATGGAAAGAGCCCAAATATCCATCAACTGATGAATGGATAAAGATGTGGTTTATATATACAATGGAATACTACTTGCCAATGAGAAAGAATGAAATCTTGCCATTTGCAACAACGTGGTTGGAACTGGAAGGTATTATGCTAAGTGAAATAAGTCAGTCAGAGAAAGACAGATATCATATGTTTTCACTCATATGTGGAATTTGAGAAACTTAACAGAAGACCATGGGGGAAGGGATGGGGGAAAAATAGTTTCAAACAGAGAGGGAGGCAAACCGTAAGAGACTCTTCAATACAGAGAACACGGGGTGCCTGGGTGGCTCAGTTGGTTAAGCGTCCTACTTTGGCTCAGGTCATGATCTTGCGGTTCGTGAGTTCAAGTTCTGCATGGGGCTCTGTGCTGACAGCTCTGAGCCCGGAGCCTGCCTCAGATTCTGTGTCTGTCTCTCTCTCTGCCTCTCTCTGTCTCTCAAAAATAAATAAACATTAAAAAATTAAATATAGAAGACAAACTGAGGGATGGGGGGGTGCAGGGAAAAGGGAAAATGAGTTTTGGGGATTGAGGAGATCACTTGTTGGGATGAGCATTGGGTGTTGTATGTATGAATCAAGGGAATCTACTCCCAGAGCCAAGAGCACGCTGTATACACTGTATGTTAGCTAACTTGACCATAAATGATGTTAAAAAAATAAAATAAAATGTAATCATTCCCCAAAAAGAATTTGTATATGAACTGTTACGTTTTATTTTCTTGAATAAAGGGCTTAGGTGCAAACTAAAACAAAACAAAACAAGCAGACAAACAAAATAACCCAATTACATTGTAAATCAACAAAGGGAAAATAACCAGATACAAAATGATTTCAAAATTAAATAAACGCATTACTTTCATATTATTGAATTTAGAACGTAGATGAAATTGATGACTTTCTAGAAAAATATAAAGTAAAAATACTGACTGAAGGAGACATATAAAACCTGAAAAGAACAATAATCATAAAAGATGTTGAAGTAATTATTAAAGACAGGCCTATCTTTATAGAAAAGTTTGAAGTGATTTTCCTGGCACGTTCTATTAAGCTTCCAGAAATATGTCATTCCTCTGTTATTTAAACCGTTCAGAGCATTAAAAAATATAGAATATTTTCCAACCCCCTTTTCAAGGCTGGCAAAATCCTGACACTCTAACTGGACAAGGAGAGGACCAAAAAAGTAAAGATAAACCTCACTCATGGCTATAGATGTCAAAATCATAAATAAGTACATGCAAGTAAGATCTGACAGCTTGTAAAAAAAAAAGTAATATGCTTGCAAGAATGATTCAACATAGGCAAACTATTAAAGCAATGTTTTACATTTCCAGATTCAAAGTGACAAAACCCCATGACAATCTTGATAGAGACCCCAACAGCCACCAAATAAAACTTTCTAATAAGAGTAGAAAGAAGTCGAGGCACCTGGGTGGCTCAGTCAGTCAAACATCCAACTTTGGTTCAGGTCATGATCTCACGGTCTGTGGGTTCAAGACCTGCATCAGGCTCTGTGCTGATGGCTCAGAGCCTAGAGCCAGCTTCAGATTCTGTCTCTCTGTCTCTGTTTCTCTCCCTGCCCCTCCCCTGCTCACACTCCATCTCTCTCTCTCTCAAAAATAAAATAAAACATTAAAAAAATTTTTTTAAAAATTGTAGAAAGAACTTATCTTTAGTTTGATAAGGGCTATGTACCAGGCAACCACTGCAAACATCAAACAACAACAGAAGAACTTCAGAAGCTTTCCTTTGGCAGTAAGAACAGGATAATGTATGAGAGGCCCCCAAAATGGCATTTGTCAGGAGACAACTTGCTGATTGGAGAAAAGCCTGGAGTTAGCAAGTATTTCCACGAAGCGCTCTTCCTTCATGCATAACTTCCAAACGAAACTTGTGCATATTTTTTAACCAAAGTAATCACCTGTCTTTTTGTGACATTGTTAAAAATGCTCCCTTCTAAGGAAGCAAAGTTATTTTTAGGCAATGCTCTTTTTCTTCTTTTGCATAATTGTAATTTGCTAAACATATTCCCATGGAGCATAGCTCATAGAACAGGAGTGATAGTGAGTACATTAATAGTTGGCTTTAAGTATATGTCTTACTGCAGGAAAACACTTTTCAATGCATCACCAGGTGTCTCTGTGGGCTCTTACGCTCTATGAAAGCCATGCAACTGACAGTGACCATCTTAGAGTGTAACATAACCACGCCGGAAGTCAACACACTCTTAAAGAAAATTGACAACACATCAAAGTCTCCAAAGGGAAATTTTGGGAACCGGCACAAAAGGCTGGGTTCTTTTAGATGTAAGGATTTTTTTTTTTTTTTTTTTGCCCTATAATTGAAGCACTTAATGAAATGACTTCCACTTAACTGACTCATGGGATTACTGAGGGACACTCTGGTCCCTCTGTAAAACCTAACTCTGAAGCCAGAGGTACTCTGAACTTGTAGATAGTTCATCTCTGCAAGATGCCCTCTCCTTGCTGCTGTGACCGATTGAGTGCAATGCTTCCCACGAGGTGATTGTGTTTGTTCGCACACTTGTTTAGGTCAGTTGCAATTTTTATTGAAAACAGATATTAAAATAGAGTATAAAGCAATTATAAACAATAATATGAAACAAAATTATTGCTTCTATGAAAATTAAGTTGAAAATTTGGAAAGAGTTAAGGTAGCTGCCTACTTTGTACCTCCCACAACTTAGGTGTTAATGTCACCAGTTTGGGACCTCACAAAGAGCTTCTCCCAAATCCATGATGATGCCATGATGATGTTGTTTTTTTTATCAGGCAAAAATCAACTTTTGCCTTCTAGCTTGGGCTTTTTATAAGAAGTTCTTCCCTGTTTCTAGGTCACATAGACAGAGTCCCTTGCGGAATGGGCTACATAAATTCCCAGCCCCGTGTGAAATGAAAGTACAGGACCCTTTGTAAAATTAACAATTTCAAGACGACAACAGTAGAGCGTCCAGTCAAACACGGGTTCTTCTGAGTGTCGGCCCCTGTGCATGTCAGACACCCATGAAGGCAGCTGTGTTCCTGTACCATCTATGAATGTAACTCTTTTACTTTTCAGATTTAAAGTTTTAATCTCTCTAGAGTATACAGTTGTATAAAATGGTAAGTAGGGGCTTTATGATTCTTCTTTTCCTTCATAGAATGAGCCAGCTTTCCCCAAATTGTCTACTAAGCAGCCTATTCTCTCCTTATTGTTTCATGGTGCCATATTTATCACATGTTAGGTTCTGCATGGATCTCGCTCTGGGCTTTCTGTTCAGTTCTATTGATCAGGAATTTGTCTTGTTTTGTTCTGTTTTTTGTTTTTGATTTTATTACTTTGACTAGTTCTCACTTTGGTCTCATTTGCCTTTGCTATTCACGGGCATTTACTCTTCATAAACAATTTTAGGGAAAGTTTCTTTTTTTTAAGTGTTTATTTATGTATTTATTTATTTTGAGAGAGGGAGAGAGAAAGAAAGAGAGGGTGTGTTCACGGGAGAGGGGCAGAGAGAGGCAAAGAGAATCCCAAGCAGGCTCCACACTGTCAGTGCAGAGCCTGATGTAGGGCTCAAACTCAGTGAACCTCAAGATCATGACCTGAGCCGTAATAAAGAGTCAGATGTTTAACCGACTGAGCCACCCAGGTGCCCCTAGAGAAAGTTTCTTGAGTACTTTAAAAAACTCCAGCAGGAGGGTGCTTGGGTGGCTCAGTTAAGCAACTGACTTTGGCTCAAGTCATGATCTCATGGCTTGTGAGTTCAAGCCCCACATCTGGCTCTGTGCTGACAGCTCAGAGCCTGGAATCTGCTTTGGATTCTGTGTCTTCTTCTCTTTCTATGCGCCTCCCAACTTGTGCTCTCTCTCTCTCTCTCGCTCTCTCTCTCTCTCTCTCAAAAAGTAAACATTAAAAAATTTTTTTACAGGGGACACCTGGGTGGCTCAGTTGGTTGAGCGTCTGACTTTGGCTCAGGTCATGATCTCACAGTTGGTGGGTTTGAGCCCCATGTCAGGCTTTGTGCTGACAGCTCAGAGCCTGGAGCCTGCTTCAGATTCTGTGTCTCCCTGTCTTTCTGCCCCTTCCCCACTTATGCTCTGTCTCTGTCTCTCAAAAATAAATAAAAATGTTAAAAAAGTTTTGTTTAAATCATAAAAAAAGCCCCCAGCAGGGATTATAGTGAGGACTGTGTGAAATTTATAGATGAATTAGGGAGAGAATTGTTACCTTCATAATATTTTTTTCGTTCACCCAAGAACTTGGACTGTCTAATTAGATTTTCTTTTAGATCCTTTATTAGGGTGCTGAAATTTTCTCTAGAAGATACTTTATTAGTTTTTAGAAGTAATATCTCATATTTTTTTATAAAATATAAGTATTTTATATTTTCTAATTGATTACTGATAGCTTGAAGAAATCACATTAATTAAAAAAACGGATCCTATATTCCAAATCCTTCATTACTTCTAAGAATTTGGCTATTCCCTTTTTAAAAAATTCTATAAATCGTTATCACCTTTAGATAAATCTATATCATCTTCAAATAAGGCCAGCTACATAGTTTGCAGATCCCACCATGAAATGCAAGTTCAGAGTCCCTTCTTCTTTTTAAAAAAATTTTTTTTAACATTTATTTATTATTGAGAGACAGAGAGGCACAGAGTGTGAGCAGGGGAGGGATAGAGAGAGGGGGAAACACAGAATCTGAACTAGGCTCCAGGCTCTGAGCTGTCAGCACAGAGCCCGACGCGGGGCTCAAACCCACAAACTGTGAGATCATGACCTGAACCGAAGTTGGTCGCTTAACCAACAGAGCCACCCAGGTGCCCCCAGAGTCCCTTCTTTTAAAAGCAGGAAAAAAATGGCTGTTAAGGTACTAAATTTTAAATTTTTTCAGTGGTCTCTCTCTTGGCTTGTCATGGTATTTATTTTTGCTATTGAATGTTGTTCTAAACAAAGTCAATTAAATTTTTAAATTTAATTGGAAGTAGTTATTAAAATTTTCTTGATGTTTACTTATTTTGAGAGAGAGAGACAGAGCTTGAGCAGGGGAGGGGCAGAGAGAGGGGGACAGAGGATCCCAAGCATGTTCCTGGCTCTGAGCTGTCAGCACAAAGCCCCACATGGGGCTTGAACTCACCTGAGATCATGAGTTGACCTGAAGTTGGGTGCTAACTGACTGAGCCACCCAGGTGCGCCTGAAATAATTATTTTATTTTATTTTAAAATTTTTAATTTTATTTCATTTTATTTTTGAGAGAGAGATAGAACGCAAGCAGGGGAGGGGCAGAGAGAGAGGGAGACACAGAATCCAAAGCAGGTTCCAGGTTATGAGCTGTCAGCACAAAGGCCAACTCGGGGCTCGAACCCACGAACCATGAGATCATGACCTGAGCCAAAGTCAGGCGCTTAACCAACTGAGCCACCCGGGCGCCCCTGAAAATAATTATCTTAAATGAATTTTACACATCATTGACAGAAAAGGAACTATGGACTGCTCTATCTTTCTCTTTTCTTCTGTGTCATAATTTTCAGCAGAAATGGTTAGTTAATACAGGGAAGGGACATTAGTAGTAAGAGAGGATATGATCGGTTTCCTTGGCCATTCACGTTTCTGAGAATGCCATGGCCTTCTTTCTGCATTTGGAGTCACTTCTGGTTTGAACTGAAAGCACGTCCTGTCCCTACTGTCGGGACTCCCCTTGCTGGGTCGTAGATGCAACACATTTACTTTCTTCCTGCTGTATTGCTGAACCACTGTGCCTCCCGGGCCCACCAGAATTCTGTGCTCGTGAGACATCACGAACACTGTGGGCCAACAGAATGTCCAGGAAGAGATAACTGCTGCTTTCGCTCTGACCACTTGCATGTTCCATTGTCCCATTCGATTTCACTTACCAACAAAAGTCCAAAAACAGAATTCTTAAGAATTCCATCATGAGTAGAGCACTAAACCAAGTATGATGCCCTTGGGCACTCAGAGCCCCAGGCCACTGCAAAGGTGGCCTGTCCATGAAGTGGACTCTTCTGGAAGCAATGACTGTTACATTTCTTCCCTTTGATCCTTCCTCCTGTCACTTCTTTTTTGTTTCATCATACAATTTGCCAGTGACAGCAGTAAATATCTAATCAGTTACAGATGTCCCATAATAGTAGCGATGATATTTGGCATTCTGTTCTTGCTACTGATCAACTCAGCCTACAATTTCTGTATAAAATGACACATTTGCCGTATTTCTCCGACATAAGCTTTTAACATGTAAGGGAGTGTCCTTCTGTTCAAATTTTTAAATTTCTTTATCATAAATATATGTTGATATTCATTCAATACTTTTCCAGAACCATTTGGCATAACCATACGAATTTTCTCCTTGGTCTATGAATACGGCAAGTTGTAGTCATTATTATTTATTTATTTTTTTTTTTTTGTGGTTGTTAAACCATTCTTGTCTCCGTGAGATAAATTTTACTTAATGTTGAGGTTATTTAAAAAGTATGCTAGTGGATTCGGTTAGCTAATACTTGAAGATTTTTTTATAGCTATGTTTAAGCTGAAATGTGCCTGAGAAATGGGTCTTTTCCCCTGATTTTCCTTATTCAGGTGTTGGAATCAAGACTAACTTCATAAAATGAGCTGCACAGTTTTGCTTTTATTCCCAACTTCTGGAAAATCTTATATAAGACAAGAAGAAGCCATCCAACTCAAAGTTTGTTAGAACTCATCTGTAGAGATATGTGAGTTTCAGGGTGTTTTGGAGAAGGAGTCTTTAATTTTTCTTAATGCTATTAGACTGTGTTTTCCATTTTTCTTCCCTCAATTTTGCCATGTCATATTTTTCCCAGAAATTTTATTAAAATGTATATATAATACCTTTTAATGTTATTTTAATACTTTTGGGTCTCTAGTGTCATTTTTTTTTTTGTCTTTTTTGGCAACTTTTCTTTTTTTCCTATTAACTTTCAGAGTTCTATTTTATTAATTCTTTCAGAGTCAGTTTACCTTTATTAATCTATTATCTTTTTTCTATTATTCCACTTTAATTAACTTTTACCTTTATCTTTCTTTTTTATTAAAGTTTTTTTTACATTTATTTATTTTTGAGAGATAGAGTGAGACAAAGTGAGAGTAGAGGTGTGGAAGAGAGAGAGGGAGACACAGAATCCAAAGCAGGCTTCAGGCCTGAGCCATCAGCACAGAGCTTGACGCGGGGCTCGAACCCACAAACCGTGAGATCATGACCTGAGCTGAAGTCAGACGCTTAACCGACTGAGCCCCGTTACCTTTATCTTTCTTAAATCCTTCCTCTTCGCATCTTTTGGGATGAGCGCTGGGTGTTGTATGGAAACCAATTTGACAATAAATTTCATATATTTAAAAAAATCCTCTTTGTTTCTTTGGCTTGAATGTCTAGTTAATATATTTTAAGTTTTTAGAAAATTTCTTGAGAATTGTATGTAAAGTTATACATTTATCTTTCCAAGTTTTATCAGCATTTCACACATTTTATAGTGTTTCTAATGTTGATTAGTTCTAAGTGTTTATTATTTCCATACTATGGTAATTATTAGTGCTTTCCATTAGATATTTTTTTTTTTTAGTTTTTAAAAAAAATATTTACTTATTTTTGAGAGACAGAATGAGAAAAAGCATGAGCAGGGGAGGGGCGGAGAGAGAGGGGGGCACACAGAATGCAAAGCAAACTCCAGGCTCTGAGCTGTCAGCACAGAGCCCGACTAGGGGCTTGAACTCACAGACCGCGAGATCATGACCTGAGCCGCAGTTGGAGGCTTAACTGACTGAGCCACCCAGGCGCCCCACTGTTAGATATTTCTGAATCCCTCCCTTCTGAGTTTATGATAGAACTGCATTTCTCCAAGTCCTTTGAAGTCACATATATTCATGTGATTTGCTTTGAGCACGTGAACAATGAGCAGAAGTGATGTCACTTCTGTGCAGAAGTGATGAAATGTTATGAATTAACATCTAAGTCACCATTATTTCTTGACTCTGCCATAGCAACTGAGGAAATGCAAAGATTAAATTTCTCTCAATCTAGATCCCTGGGTGAGGATGATTTAAAGAAGGGACTCTTACCGAGCCATGATGGCATGTTCTAACATGAGCAAAAATCAAACCTTTGTTGTTTGGGGCCACTGAAATTTGTCAACTGCTCATCATCTCAGCATAGCCTAGTTTATTCTGACTGAAAGAGTTTATGATTTTCTTTTCATCTCAAGGATTATTCAGTAATATGTTATATATTTGCTGTACCTGTGGGTGGTTTTCTTTTCTTTTCTTTATTTTTTATTATTTATTTTTATTTTTTAATTTACATCCAAGTTATTTAGCATATATTGCAACAAAGATTTCAGAAGTAGAATCCAGTGACTCATCCCCTACATGTAACACCCAGTGCTCATTCCAACAAGTGTCTTCCTCAATGCCCCTTACCCATTTAGCCATTCCCCTACCCACAATCCCTCCAGCAACCCTGTTTGTTCTCTATATTTAAGAGTCTCTTATGTTTTGTCTCCCTCCCTGTTTTTATATTATTTTTGCTTCCTTTCCCCTTGGTTCATCTGTTTTGTATCTTAAATTCCATGTATGAGTGAAGTCATATGATATTTGTCTTTCTCTGACTGACTGATTTAGCTCAGCATAATACCTTCTAGCTCCATCCATGTTTTTGCAAATGGCAAGCTTTCGTTCTTTTTGATTGCCAAGTAATATTCCATTTTAATATTTAAACCACATCTTCTTTATCCATTCATCTGTTGATGGACACTTGGGCTCTTTCCATACTTTGGCTATTGTCGATAGCACTGCTGTAAACATTGGGGTGCATGTGTCCCTTTGGAAGAGCACACCTGTATTCTTTGGATAAATACCTAGTAGTGCAATTGCTGGGTTGTAGGGTAGTTTTATTTTTCGTTTTTTGAGCAACCTCCATACTGTTTTCCAGAGTGGCTGCACCAGTTTGCATTCCCACCAGCAGTGCAAAAGAGTTCCCCTTTCTCTGCATCCTGGCTAACATCTGTTATTTCCTGAGTCGTTAATTTTAGCCATTCTGACTGATATGAGGTAGTATCTCACTGTGGTTTTGATTTGTATTTCCCTTATGATGAGTGACGTTGAGCATTTTTTCATGTGTCTGTTAGCCAGCTGAATGTCTTCTTTGGAAAAGTGTCTATTCATGTCTTTTGCCCATTTCTTCACCGGATTATTTGTTTTTTGGGGTGCTGAGTTTGGTAAGTTCTTTATAGATTTTGGATACTAACCCTTTATCGGATATGTCATTTGAAAATATCTTCTCCCATTCCATTGGTTGCCTTTTAGTTTTGCTGATTGTTTCCTTTGCTGTGCAGAAGATTTTTTGTTGATGAAGTCCTAATAGTTCATTTTTGCTTTTGTTTCCCTTGCCTCCAGATACGTGTTGAGTAAGAAGTTGCTGCGGCCAAGGTCAAAGGGGTTTTTGCCTACTTTCTCCTCGAGGATTTTGATGGCTTCCTGTCTTACATTTAAGTCTTTTATCCATTTTGAGTTTATTTATGATGTAAGAGTTTGTTTATTTATGATGTAAGAAAGTGGTCCAAGTTCATTCTTTTGCATGTTGCTGTCCAGTTTTCCCAAGACCATTTGCTGAAGAGACTGTCTTTATTCCATTTGATATTCTTTCCTGCTCTGTCAACGATTAGTTGGCCATAAGTTTGTGGGTCCATTTCTGGGTTCTCTATTCTGTTGCATTGATCTAAGTGCCTGTTTTTGTGTCAGTACCATACTGTATTGACAATTACAGCTTTGTAATACATCTTGAAGTCCCGGATTGTGATGCCTCCAGCTTTGGTTTTCTTTTTCAGCATTGCTTTGGCTACTGGGGGTCTTTTCCGGTTCCATACAAATTTTAGGATTGTCTGGTCTAGCTCTGTGAAGAATGCTGGTGTTATTTTGATAGGGACTGCATTAAATACATAAATTGTTTTGGGTAGTAATGACATTTTAACAACATTTGTTCTTCCAGTCCATGTGCATGGAATATTTTCCCATTTTTTGTGTGTCTTCTTCGATTTTTTTCATACGCTTTCTATAGTTTTCAGTGTATAGATTTTTCACCTCTCTGGTTAGGTTTACTCCTAGGTATTTTATGGTTTTTGGTGCAATTGTAAATGGGATCGATTCCTTGATTTCTCTTTCTGTTGCTTTATTGCTGGTGTATAGAAATGCAACAGATTTCTGTGCAGTGATTTTATATCCTGAGACTTTGCTAAATTCCTGGACCAGTTCTAGCAGTTTTTTGGTAGAATCTTTTGGGTTTTCAACATTGGGTTCTTTTAAATGTTATCCCTTATTTTATTGTATTAAGGTCTTAAAATATGGCACATATGACAGTTTTTCTTTGGTGTAATATTGAGTATTCTTTCATGTTTTGGAACATGGTACATTTTTGTAAATATCCCATGGGTGCTATAAAAATGTATAGTTTCTGCTTATTGCAAGTAGAGTTAAAGATATAGCATATGTTATACATTGTGATTTGAATATATATATATATAATAGTAATAATAGTTCAATGTTATTACTTGCATTTCTCAGGTCTTCTGTGTATCTTCTTATTTTTTTGTCTGAATCTTCAGTTTCTGAGAGATATATGTGAAAGTCTCCACTTTCAATTCAGACAGTTGTCACTGCTGACATGTTGGCACCATGTTATTTGGTACACATAGACTGACATTAGTTGCATTATCGTGCTCCATTGTCTCTTTTCTGAGTATAATATTCTTCTTTATGACTTATAATAGAGTTGTCCACATTTTATTTTATCAGATATAAAGATTGTCACTCCACTTTTTTTTTTAATTTGGCTTATTTGTGGCTAGTACATTTTTTCCCACTATTTTTATATCTTTTTGTTTAAACTGTGTCTCTTTTAGCCACGAACTGTTAGATAATGCTTGATTTTAACCAGTTGAATCATATCCCTTTTTTTAAGTTTCTTTATTTATTTTGAGAGAGAGTGCACGTGTGTGTGAACAAGTGGGGGAAGAACAAAGAGAGTAAAGGAGAGAGAGAGAATCCCAAGCAGGCTCCACACTATCAGCACAGAGCCTGACACGGGGCTTGACCTCACGAACCATGAGATCATGACCTGAGCCAAAATCAAGGGTTGGACACTTAACCGATTGAGTCACCGAGGTGCCCTTTCGTATTGCCTTCTGATTAGCCAATGTCTAATTACTTTCCAAATTAATCCATTCTGTTATTTATTCCAGCTATTGGATTTTTTTTATTTCAGCTCTTATATTTGTTTATCCTTAGTAATTCTACTTGGTTCTTGTTAGGATCTCTTGCTTCTGATTTATATTATTAATATCCTATCTCTCAGCATATTATATTGTGTTTATTTTGCATTATTGGTGTGTCTATCCCAATTACTCTGCTGTAGAAGTCATATGTTCTTTGGTTGGTTGTTTTATTTTATAGTTGGTTGTTTTATCTTTATAGAGGATATACTCCTCAGGTAAATAAACGTATCAGCCTGAAAGCTCACGTTTCCATGGTGTGCTACCAACCCAATCAGGTAGCATTCTTGGGCGATGGGCCACAGGTCAAGTCCTGGTATGTCCATCTTTTCCTGCAAGTTGAAAGGGAGGGAAGATGATGAGATTCAGTTTGGAGAGCCCTTGGCACTATGAAAACATACTCAACCTCCTTCTTTGCTTGCACCCCGCCAAGCACATCTTCTGTTCCTGGATTTAACTTTAATCATTCATCACATGGCTTCATAGTTGACTGTGGTTGGAAGGGGGGCTGTCAGATGGGACAGAGGTGTAGAAGTGAATGCTCGAGGGCGGGTAGTCAGGCATCTCCTGTTTTTCATCAGCTTATCATCCACCGAGTTTTTATACTCCCCTGATAGTACCTCGACAAGTGGCCAGGCCTGTTATTGCTAATTTTTATGGCCACAAGGCATCCAATTACTACTGTCCCAGGCAAGAGGAGAACTTATAAGCTCCTCTGAAAATTAGCCTCTCACAGATAGCCACCTTTTCTTCTAACTTTTCTTCCCAGGTGTGTAAATACAGTATCTTCTGAAGTCAATTGACCAGCGAAGTTGACATTTAGAGCTAATGTAGACCTAACTGGTTTCTGATGACTTTTTAATTTGGTTAGAAGCAAGGAAGGAATTCTATGGAATGTGGCAAAGACAAACATTTTCAAGAACAAAAGGTTTAAGCCCAACCCACAGAGCCGGTCAATTAAGACCGAGACTGGCAGGTGACTCAAGCCTGTCATCTGGCTAGGCAAGAAATGTGATTTAGATTCTTCCTTAGGACTGACTTATCCCACAAGATGTAGCTGGGTTTGGGAACAGTTGGTATGGTATGTGAGGAGCCCTTTTAAATTTATGAAGTGCTTCGTACAAATGCTATCTCTTTTTATTTTTCTTTTTCAAACATTATCTCTTTTTTTAAATTGGTTTTAATGTTTATTTTTGAGACAGAGAGAGACAGAGCATGAGCAGGGGAGGGGCAGAGAGAGGGAGACACAGAATCTGAAACAGGCTCCAGGCTCTGAGCTCTCAGCACAGAGCCCGACTCGGAGTTCGAACCCATGAACCGTGAGATCATGACCTGAGCCAAAGCCGGACGCTTAACCGACTGAGCCACCCAGGCGCCCCGAACATTATCTCTTTTAATCCTTACAATAATCGTTTGCTGTAGACCAGACTGGCAGGATTCCCATTTTACAGATGAGTAAGTCAAGTCTTGGGGATGTGCTGTCACCACATTGTTGGCCCGGGGCAGAAACGGTACCTGAACACAAGTCCTTCTGCTGCTCCACAGATACCTGCACATTCTCTTTGAGAAAGAACTTGGCGTCCCTCATCTGCAAGCAAATAAACACAAAATTGGAAAAGGCTTGCTGATTCATTTAGGCAGAAGAGAGTGTGCAGCATTTGGAATTACCCTGTAAAAATATCTGTCTGGATCAGGGCCAGCTGGCAATTTAGCCTTAGGCCTACAGAGAGGTGTAGGGAGCTCAATGGAAGGGAAAGGAAGGAAAGAGGAGAGAGAGAGAAAGCGAGAGAGAGCAATCAGGAAAGAGTGATCTCAACAAGTACTATTTTAGGAGTCTCCTTTCCTGTAAGTTTTATTCCACAAGATTGTGAAAACTAACCCCAGCCTACAGATCTTAAAACAGGAAAACAGCTCCTTGGTTTGCTTTCTGACCTAGTCCTCTCCACATAACTCAATTTGTCCAACACACAGAACACCAAAGTTACATTTCTTGGATCAAAACCATAACATATTTCTGGTCTTTCCCATGTGGTTTGTTTACTGGATTATGGTTGGTTTAATCTTATCAGTTCTGCTGAGCAAGATGCTCTGAGCCATCTTCCTAAAGTTTGTCTCTCAGCAGGCAATTCTCCACTCTCCGCTACCTCATTAATGTCAGAAATTCTGAGGTGAGGTGTTTGCCAAACTGTAGCTCTCAGAGAGGGAGAGAGAGAGAGAGAGAGAGAGAGAGAGAGAGAAGGAGAAAGAGAGAAAACTCTTCATTTCCTGTAGATACACACAGATAGGACATTTTTCCTCTTCTCTCTGCAATCCCTTCAATAAAAGCAATCGTGTCCTCCAAATAGAAGGCCACCTAAAGCATAAATCATAGTCCCGAGAACAGAAGAAACACAGAAAAAGAGACCAAAACTCTTGGACATTCTGGTTAGAAATTATTCCAGAGAGAGGTCTATGTGGGCCCAGGGTTGACCCTTTCGCTCTTGATCTCCGTGGGGTTGAGGATTTGTGTTTGTGGATGGTGGGAAGGGTAAGACCTGTGTCAGAGGGATGCGGGTGTGGATGTGAGAGACAGAGAGCGGGGAGAGGGAAGGAAGAAAGAAATGATGGTGGATTTCTGTCTTCAGTGATGTTGTTTCGGATCGTGGAGCACTGAACACCAAACGGGTGACAGGGAGGGAGTTTAGGCCGAGGAGCCCCATCACGGCTCCCTTTCCAGTAGTGGTGCCACCCGCAGCGTGCAGGCTGAGCAAGGCCGAGTTCTCTGAAACACCGGCATGGGTGCGGCACTGGGCTGAATCCTGGGTAATCAGAGGAAAGCTCAGCAAGCTTGCTCCATTATAATAACAACCACTGATTGTGTAGCTTTATGATGTGTCACATGTTATCTTAAGACTCTGAGTACGTGACCAACGCTCATCAATACCCAGGAATAACTCCGTGGGTGGGTACTGTCGTAGCCCCATTCTACAAGTGAGAAAACTGAGGTGCAGAGAAGTTACAGCATTTGGCCAAAGACACACGGCTAGCGGTCGGATTCCATCTGGCTCTGGAGTGAAGGGGGTATGAAACGAAAATACACAACGTAAAATAACACAGGGTGTGGCCTCCAATTTGTTTAATAACAAAAAACTTTTGCATATTTTTTAAAAAGTATCTTGAGAGAGAGAGAGAAAGCGTGAGTGGGGGAGAGGCAGAGAGAGAGAGAGAGACAGAGAGAGAGAGAGAGAGAGAGAGAGAGGGAATTCCAAGCAGGCTCCGTGCTGTCAGGACAGAGCACAAGGCCAGGCTGGATCTCATGACCTGAACTGAAATCAAGAGTCGGATGCTTAACTGACTGAGCAACCTGGGCTTCCCGCAACAAAGAGCTTTTGTACATGCATCTGTATCATTTAGCTCTGAAAAGATAAGCGTAGAAAAAAAGTAATGGAAAGAAATATACCAAAATATGTGCAGTGGTTATTTCCAGACAGTAGAATGAATGGCAATTCTTTCTTTCTTTCTTTAGACTTTTACGTATTTGCCTATTTATTTATTTATTTATTTTTAATGTTTATTTATTTTTGAGAGAGAGAGAGACACAGAGTGTGAGCAGGGGAGGGGCAGAGAGAGGGAGAGACACAGAATCTGAAACAGGCTCCAGGCTCTGAGCTGTCAGCACAGAGCCTGACGCGGGGCTCGAACTCATGAACTGTGAGATCATGACCTGAGCGGAAGTCGGACGCTTAGCTGACTGAGCCACCCAGGCGCCCCATATTTGCTGCCTTTTTTTTTTTTTTAATTTTTTTTTTTTCAACGTTTATTTTATTTTTGGGACAGAGAGAGACAGAGCATGAACGGGGGAGGGACAGAGAGAGAGGGAGACACAGAATCGGAAACAGGCTCCAGGCTCTGAGCCATCAGCCCAGAGCCCGACGCGGGGCTCGAACTCACGGACCGTGAGATCGTGACCTGGCTGAAGTCGGACGCTTAACCGACTGCGCCACCCAGGCGCCCCTATTTGCCGCCTTTTGAAAAACAATCTGTGTATAATATATTTAGAATAGAGAAATTCACTGCGTAGGGAAATGAGGCAGTTGAATCCGACTTCTTTTCCATGAAGCCCATTCCATCCTGGGATCACTGTTCTCACTGCTGGTTGCTCTTCACCGTGGGGTGGGGGGCTCTGCTCGCACCCCCTTCACCCATCCTGTTCCATGTTAGTGCTCTATAGACTTACAGCAGTCCACAGAAAAAAACCCGTGTGGTGAGCTCTGGGATGGTGTAGACTTCCTTGCAGTAAGGTTAATCACCTCCTAGATTACAGTGCTTTGAAGTTTTGGTTTCGTGTATCAGATTTCTGTTCACGAGGCAGAGGTGTTACCCAGGGGCTAAGCTAAAATATGCATGGTGATTTAAGTAAAGGATTTAACGTAAATAGTAACAGGTAAAGAATATATTTGTATGTGAGCCACGAACAGCAATCATGAAAAAGAATCTGAAGCCGTTAAATAATGGAAATGTCCATAGACACTTGTTCATTTATAAACAGTTGAATAGCTTATTAATGAAATACATCTTTGGATCTTCTGCACACCGATTATCAAACAGCTGTGAATAGGGATGGGCCATCCTCAGGTCTCAGATTCCCTGCTAAGTAACGGAATATTCACGCCCCACCCCCCCCACCTTCTTCTGAATGTTCCTTTCTTGAAGACTGACAAAAGATTATTTTACTCTCCTTACTATTTGTGGAATTTTCTTTTTAGCATCATATAACCTGCATCCTTCCCTCTGAGACTGAAACGTGTCTTTGGTCTTTTTGTTACATTCGGCAGAAGTAACCCCAGAAGGCAGCTGGCTTTTGGGTCTCTGAGGTGAACTCAGACATTAATTAACGGATCTGGCCCATGACTCTCTTAATGAGAACTCAAGTACATAAACCTTTGGGATCGGATAGTACCCAGATGGATTGTAGAATTGCCAAGCCACCCACAAGGTACTGCGATGACCCTTAGTGTGGCTGCCGCCATTCTCCAGATGACTAAAGGGAGGTCCAGGGGAGGAAGAGAGAGAGGGGACAGGCTTGGCTAGGGACAGACCCTGGTGTGGCTTTGCGTTCCCAGCAAATTGGCATCATACCTACTATCACCAGGGCCTAGGCTGTTCGCCCGGATCCTGCATCGAAACGGTTGATACCCTAGGAGAGCAAAAAAGAGATTAGATCCTGCAGGGACTGACCGCGCGTCTGCAAGAGTTGTTTTCCATTCACTGGTAGGACCCAAAGGGTCCCGCACAACCCCCAGGTGACCGATGTCAGTCTTGACCAGATGTGGGGCCAGCACACCCTGCCTCCAGGCAGCCCATGAGCCAAAGTCCTCAGTGCCTCTTGGGCCCAAAGGCATAAATCATCGATTTTCTATGAATTAGGGATTACTGCTAAATCGTGTGCTTTCTATTAATAGATCTTCATAAATGCTGCAGGTGCGGCCGGAGCTCGTCTTTGAACTACTGCTTAATCGTCCCCTTTCCAAATCCTCAGAATCCAAGCCTCATAAAAAACCCCGGGGATTATTGATTGAGAGGGCCTCGGGGATCCCTAAAGGTGCTGCATCTCAGATGCAGGCCATCCCGAGGTGCGGCTGCGGGCCCGGGAATGCGTGCCAGGTGTGACGGTCCTGCCGCCTGTCTCCTCCCAGGCAGTGACAGAGCCCCCGGGGAGGGGGGCGGGGAAGGCCTGACGATGATGACGCGCACCGGCCGCCTGCTCCTGCCTCCTCGTTTTCAACTTTCGAGTCTCATTAAATAACTTGCTTAAAACAACCTTCTTTGCAACCGCAGTTCGAAACACCTTTTCTCACCCTCAATTAATTAATTAACGAGCGTCAATTTGCCTTAAGACAATTTAATTTGTTCCACTTCGTCCCTCTGTTTGCTGTGATTCCTTTAACTAAGTTAAAATTTCACCGGTTGAATGAATGAATTTCCTTACGGTGATTACATTTCCGTCCTGCTCTTCCGGGCCTCCCCTTCATGGCACTGTCCCCCAGCCCCCGTGCCTGGCTTCTTAGGCCCTGCAGGGCCACAGTTAGCAAAACTGATGTATTCACGAAGTTCCAACGCCTAGAATGTCCTTCCCTCTCCTCTCTATGTGGGGAATACCCGGCTCAAATGTCACCTTGTGAAGCCTTCTGGAGTCGTCAGGCAGATTGTGTCCCTTTCCCCTTCTCGTTTCCATGATGCTTTGTTTGTGCCTCTATTTTAGCAGTCTGTATATTCGAGTCCATTTTATCAGTGTAGTTGTTCATTTATTTGGCGCGTTTTTTTATCTCCCGGGTTCCGGGCACTGGGTGGGAGGCTGAAGGCCCAGAGTGCCTGCTTTTAAAGAGGTGAAAATAACTAGGTGAGTAGAATATGCTAAGAGTTATAACAAAAAGCACTCTGAGGTCTTAGGTAGGGAGTCACTGGTCCACTCTGGGTTGTGAAAAGCTGAGAGCTGCCTTATCGGGAACACCCCCATAGGGTGCCTGATACTTACCCTGCTTGATAGGCCTTCCTGGAATTACTGGTGCGGTTTAAAGACGGCTGGATCTGGACTCAGATGCTACAGGTTGGAGCCTCACATCGTGCCTGTGAGAAGACGCATCGCTTAGGGCAGATTGCTGGAACATTCTGCCCTCGCTCGTCAAGGAAATGGGGATAATAACCTTAGTCTGGCACTGTTATCAGCAGCAGGTGAGGAAACGTAAGTGAAAGCAATGCGCACGCCGACAAGGGAGGTAGAGGAAATGCCCTGTTGTGAATGATGTTATCTTCCCGACATGACACAGCGATCCCTTCTCCCGAAAGCAACCCGGTGCGCAAAACCTCACGAGCGTCACCACAAGCCACGGAAAAGTAAAACCATGACTGGTGTCAGGACAGTCACAAAGGGACAGGAAGTCCTGTTCCTTCACTCCTGCTGAGCTACTGGTCCATATGTTATGTATGTTTCCATGGGGACCACCGGGTTGATTTGAGGTAACTACGAAATATCTTTGAGGCGTAGTTGGTTGGTTCTACTTTAGGTAGAACGGGATCAGTGCGTGGACATGTCCACGCCCCTTGGGAAGAAGTTTCCCACTGGTTTTTCACGGTCTGATAGAAATAACACTTACTGGACGCAGAATCAGACAGACGCGTGTAACCATCATAGGTGGGTTCTGAGAACTGCTGTCATGTGCAGATTTCTTCTCGTCGCCTTGATGACCATGGTCAGTGTGAGCTGGAGGGGAGACAAATCCATCATTGGTTTAAGCAGCTTTCTACTGCACCGTGGTGCTAAAAATCACAAAATTAATCAGCTGGTAGAAAGACACCCTTGGAGGTGAATGGAAGGAAGGAGATGTGAATACAAAGGAATGCATTTGGACAGGGATCTATTTGTCACTTGTGCCTGCAGTGCGTGGTAGGCCAATAAAAATACGGCAACGTGTGAAAGAGTGGAACGCCCAACGAAGAGAGGCAAAGGCTTCCGAGGACGGAGATGATGCTTTCGCTTCCGACAGTAATGTCTACTCGGGCGAAAATGTGTTTGGCAAAGTTTTTGACTCGCCTTCCCACGTGGAATGGTGTTTGCTCAATGAGGTAATATGCAATGAGAAATAAAGCCCCACGTGGCCTGCAGAAAGGAAGAAGAAACAAGAGATAAGCCCTTTTCAACATGTTCAGGTACTCCTCAGTGTCTGATTGGGTCCGAAACTGGGTTTCGCCTGCATAGTTCATTAGCCTCAAAACGTGCTTGCCACATGGGGGTGAGGCCAAGAAGCCAGGAAGCCACGGCTGACAACGGCGGCTTGTGCTGCGGGGTGGGGCCGCACAGCCGGGCTCACGTCTGGAAACCACGGCTGCTCTGTGCACGCTGTTCTTTCTACCTGCCAGAGCCGTGCAATTATCCCAATGGCCATATGTCCTCTGGCCTTTGTTCAGCCGCTCCTTCACTGTAAAACAAGAAAGAAGAAAAAAAATACCCCCACCTCCCTGTGGATCAGAGTCTGCAAGTTGACCTGGCCCTGTCCTCCTGGCTGAGTGCATAGAAGTACTAGAAGCAAGCAGCCCTCTAGCTTTTAACCCTTCACTCCCCACACTGGCATCTTAGGAGCAGCCACACGATGGCGTCCACATTTTCTGCCAATTAATTTGCCGGCCACAGAATTGTCTGAGGGCCGGAAGTCGACAATTTATTATAAAGTTTCTAATACAATTTGGCTTTTTAAAGGCTGTAAATTGGTTGCATTGCTCAAATGAAGCTTAAACACCCCAATTGTTACAACTATTGTTAATTGTTCAGTTGCAATATTTACTTATAGTTTAATGTAAGATATCTTGCTATTGTTGAAAACATTGATACTTGAGCCTTTCTGATTTAGAGACTACTTTTGCTGGGAGGAAAGACTTTCTGGACCACCTGGCCCCCGGAGTGTCCCCACTGAGATTCTTTGTAGAATGAACGGGAGGGCTGCCTTCCCTATCAATGAGGAAGTGACGTTAGTTTCAAACTCAATGGGATATACCAACTAAGTGGGATAGAATAGAACTTATAAGATTACTAGTCCTGGAGGCCAGGCTGTTGACTACCCAGAGGAGGAGACTCACACTGGTAGTTACTAGTATTCCTGGAGTTCTCTCTGAGAACAACTGTCCCTACTCAGGGACTCTCTCAGCAACCCCAATTATAAATCTTTTGCACAGGAAAACGTGCATGAAAGATGGAACCATGCTTTCCCAGAAAGACAAATAAAAAGGAAATGAAATGTTTGATCTCTTCATGTAGCTCTGCATTGCAATTCCCTGACGTGTATGCATTTTCTTGGTAATAAAGAAATCACCAAAAAGAAAAAATCCAATAAAAACTCACAGTGCTGTTAGCAAACACTTGCATGTTTTCTCCTTTGAATTGCCTTTAGGGATGCATTTCTTCCCCTCACCCCCGCATTTGCCTTGAAAAGTAAGCAGCCACAAGTACTCATTTAACTTCCTGATACCATCTGGGAGCGCTTGAAGGGCTTCCGCTAACACTAATTAGGGACCTATCAGCATCCCCAAGCGAGCCGTGCTTCTCACTAACGCCATCCGGTACCATCCAAAAGGGAGGCAGGACTCTCATAAGCTGTTTGCCCCAAGTCACCCAACGAAGGTGGCAAATTCCCAGGGAAAGTATCAAATGGATCTGTTAATGAGCCAAACACTAGGAAAGAGGGTAAGGGGGGGAGGGGTATGTGCAAATCCAGAGCCTGAATGAGCTGATGGAAATGGAAGACTTATTTATCTGGTTCTGAAATGATCTGGGGATCTCTCATTTACAATGAAAGGATCTCTCATTTTAGTTGAAAGCGTTTTCAAGCCAAACCTTCCACGATAGAAAGGCATCTCAGATAAGCCAAGGGCTTCAGAGTTTATATTTAAAAAAAAAAAGAAGAAGGCAATTTGACCCCCAAAGGATGAATATTTCAGTATAAGTTATGGTTATTATTCATATACATTGAGATTTTTGTCTCCTTTAAGTAAGAATTTGTCCTGCTCCACGTCCAAAGTTAACTGGAAAAAAGCTTCGGGATCAGTTTGTTCAAACTCTTTATTTTACAAGGGAAATTAAGTGACATGGCCAAGTTCGTACAAATGAATGTAATAGCTGGGGACGAAATGGCCTGGGCTTAACCTATTTCATTGTGCGCCAATGATGTAATTTCTGCCATATTATTCTGTAAGTTTATTTATCCAGTTTGTTTCTTCCTCTCTTCCTGCTGCCACCCCCTCTATCAATCTCGTTTACTTTGAGTGTATCGAGACATCAACTGTGATGCTTCTTCCCCACTACATCCATATCAGTTCCATCGTTTCACCTTTTTTATTGGTTTGGTCATCACCGCAGCTCATTGTTTTGTTTTGTTTTGCTTTTATTATTACCAAATAGCTTGTCAAGGTATATGCCACAATTTGTTTCTATGTTCCAGTTTGGGACTCTTAGGAATACAGATGCCATGAACATTTTTGTATATATCTTTGTATGAACCTATGTTTTCCTTTGTGTTGGATCGAAATTTAGGAAGGTGATTGCCAAGTCACAAGGGGGGGGGTGTGTTTTTGACTCTGTACAAGTCTGCCATGTTGTTTTCCGGAATGGTGGTACATTCTACACCCCACCAGCAGTAGGTAAAAGCTCCGGTTCCCACACACCCTTGTCAACTTTTGAGGTTGTCAGGGTTTCTAATCAGAGCCATGCTAATAAGCATTCAGTATCATCTCTTTGTGGATCTGACTTGCACTTCCCCTATGACTAAAAGCAACTTTTCATAACCAGTTGGCCATTCACACAACTTCTCTTGTGCTATATCGGTCAAGGCTGTTAACTCATGTCTCATTGTGGTTTGTCATTTTGTTATCTGATCATAGGGATGATTTAAATTATCTGGATAACTGTCAGTTTTTAGAGATAGGTATTGCCAATATTTTCTCCAAATCTTTTCAGGTTTGCTTTTCGTTTTTAATGGCACCTTTCATTAGC
Organism: Panthera uncia; assembly: GCF_023721935.1. Taxonomy (NCBI): domain Eukaryota; kingdom Metazoa; phylum Chordata; class Mammalia; order Carnivora; family Felidae; genus Panthera; species Panthera uncia. The sequence goes on from NC_064813.1 coordinate 56,798,400, forward strand.
AGAAGTGTTTCATTGTGATAAAAACCGAATTGCTCAATGTTTCTATGGTTAGTACTTTTTTGTGTCTTGTCTCAAAAATCATCACCTCCCCCACGGACATAAAGAAGCAACTATGTTCTCCTGTTCTAGAAGCTTTATGAGTTTTAACTTTTATATTTCGGTATACAATACATCTCAAATTAATTTTCGTGTGGAATGACAGAGAGATAGGCCTCTTTCCCCTAACCTAACTTTTACTTCCAGGGCAACTGGAATCAAGTATTCTAGTACAATCTTGGGGACAGCCTAGGCCCTAGTGGTACTTAAAGAAGAAATGCATCGAAGGGCATCACTGAGGCATTTATGAGCCTCTTAGGGAATGTACCCATCAACCCCTGCACTTTAATTTATTACTTTCTTGTATACACCAGATAATCCAGAGAAGTAGGTTTTCTTTCTTTCTTTCTTTTTCTATCACTATTTAATTCCTTATGCTATTCCCTATTTCTGGAAACTCCCAATTCCTTTTCTCTGTCTGCTGATGTCCTACTTATCTGTCAAATCCTAGCTCAAAAGCTATTTCTCTCATGAAGGCCATGCTTATTTACCTGCCTTCTTTTCTTATAATCCTGACTTTTCCTATGCATCTTATGAATTATTTAAGGTAGGGCGTTGTCTTACTCACTTTAAAACCACCTGAAGAAGCTGATATAGCAAATTGTACATGCTGGATGCTCAGTGAAGGATTACTGACTCAAATTTTATTGCAAGTTGGTGGGTTTGGAAAGAGAATTTTGTTGTTGGAACTTCTGCCTACATTTTGTCTTATCTGAAATAATGTGCTTCTTGATACATTAAATAATCCATAGCAGGATGTAAACACACACCTAAGCAAAGGACATTTTGGAAAAAGATGCCCTCTCTAGTAAGTAAATCTCAGCTTCTGGATTTCAGCCCAAGAGACTGGTTTAGATATATTTAAAGGTTCATGCACTAAATGTTTCATTGCTGGTGGATGGTGTTGGATTTTAAATGAGATTTCAGTTAATCTCTATATTTTTTCTATACATGGGGAAAAATCCATGACTTGTTTAAAGTAAAATATATACTATAATTAAAACATATCTTCCTTGGGGCGCCTGGGTGGCTCAGTCATCAGTTGAGTGTCCGACTTCGGCTCAGGTCATGATCTTGCAGTTTGTGGGTCCGAGGCCCGCGTCGGGCTCTGTGCTGACAGCTCAGAGCCTGGAACCTGCTTCGGATTCTGTATCTCCCTCTCTCTCTGCCCCTCCCCTGCTTGCACTCTGTCTGTCTCTCTCAAAAATAAATAAACATTAAAAAAATAATTTAAAAAACCCCATATCTCATTCCAGGGTTTTGTGGTGGTATCCTGTATTCTCAGGCTCTCTCACTTCAAACTTACTTGAAAAATTCTCCAGGTGAAGAAATGAAGCGTAAGAGAAGGTTTTATGTTCCTTTACCTCATTGGAAGAACGTATGTTTTCCAATATCAGAGCATTAGAGAAGAACTTGGTTAGTTTACGAAGTCTAGACCTCTTATCCATTAGGGTCTTGGGTACAAGCAATACACAGTAACTTTGGTTGACTTAAGAAAGAAAACGGAATCATTGGAAGGGTACGGGATGTCTCACAGACCCAATGAGAATGTTAGACAACCAGGCTTTGGAAAGGTCAGGAACAAAATACTTAGTAGGAACTAATGGAATGTTTATTTGGGCAACCACCAGTAAGATGAATCAGCCTGAAGTCTTTTCTGCCTTTTCCTCACTCATCTCTAAATTCCCTGGAGACAGAGAGGGGCTGGCATGGGCCAGCTCATGCCTTGGCCTTAGATGGGGGAAGGGACAGTCTCTGAGATGGACCGGATGATAAGGAATGGTGGGAGGATTAGTCCCGGAAGGAAAGGCTAGGCACCGGTACCAGAAAAATGGGGAGCGACTGGGGGGTGGTCAAAAACAACACACATATAGTACAGGTCTTTAAGCCCCAGTGCGTGGCCCCCCCGCTAAGTGTTTGTTGATGCTTGGTCAGAAACAAATGGTTTCCTGGTAATAAAGGGGATTTTGGAACTTGTAATAAATGCTGGCACGTGTGCTTTTCCTGGCACATATTTGATGGTAACTGCATAGAATGAATTGATTTATCTCTACTAATCTAAGTTTCCCACAAAATACAAATCCTATTACATGCAAGCAGCGAGCCACATCCCACTTCCGTTCAAAGGAAATATCAACCCTCTGTAACATAGAGTGCTAATGGTCACCAGCTAATGGTCATACCCGTGTGTGACCTCACTTACAGGGACAAGGAGCCTGCGATTAGGAGAACAGGCTGTCACCGAGTTTCATGTGCGTCCTTTGACTCAACATGCAGTTGTAAGAAGGCATTTAATAATAATAGTAATATAACAATAATAGTAATATATTTAATGAGCGTTTACAACATGGAAGGAACATGTCTATGTACCTCCTATGTACCATGTCATGTAATCAGCAAAGACAGTTTCCAAGGCTTCTCAGCATCTGAAGTCAGGCTCATGAGAGATGATATGGAGCCTGGGGAGTGGTTTTTGTGCATTCCCTTGTAGTGGACACTGTGATGCACGACCCAGCTCCGCCTTCAGGACAGTAAGTGTGCTCCTCAGGGGCTGGGCGTGCCACTGGCCGACAACCCTCAGTTACCAGCCCTCTCTGAGAGCCAACCTCAGCTGAGAAGATCTGCTGTACCCACTGGCAGCTTGCATCCAATGACTAGACAGACAAGGTTGGGATGCAAAGGCCTGCACCCTTTTACCCCAAGCTGGGACCACCCTGCAAGGCCACCCCAGCTCCAGCAGGGCTCCTTGTGGGATGGGCTGTGGTTTTTGTTGTGACTGTGTTGTAGCCTAGTTTTTCCTCTGTCCAGTCCTGATGCCTTCCTTTCTCCTCCAGATGTATTGATCTACAGATGCTGAGCATGGAACTTGCTTAAGATTCTCTCTCTCTCTCCCTCTCTCTCTCTCCCTCTCTCTCTCTCTCCCTATGCCCCTCTCCGCCACTCGTGGTCTCTCTCTCTCTCTTTCTTAAATAAAAGAGTTTTAAAAAATTAAAAAAGAATAAAGTTCTTTAGCTTAAAAATTCTGTGATTTGATAAAAATAATCATGCTTATGCATATGAAACTCACCTGAACCTCAGTTTTAAACCAGAAAATAAGACACAATATTCAGCTTTAATGGCTGATGCAAGCGTTTAATAATAGATGCAAATGTGCTTTAAAATCTGTGACAATCATTTTACATGCCAACCTGATTGGGCCATAGGGTGTCTAGATTCAACTCAGCTGTGTGTGTCTGTGAGAGTGTTTCTGGAAGAGATTAGCATTTAAATCAGATTTTAGATTCAAATCGAAATTTAGGTGAGAATCAGAAATCAGATTTTTTCTCCTATGTGGATGGGCATCATTGAATCTACTGAAGGCCTGACTAGAACAAAAAGGCAGAAGAAGGAGGAATACACCTCTTTGTCTTCTTGCCTCCTTTTTTGAGCTGGGACACTGGGTTCCTTCTGCTGTGGACCGAGACTTATAATCTCCGCTGCCTTTGTTCTCAGGCCTTTGGACTCCGTATCATTGGGTCTCTAGCTTGGCTTTCCTGGGTCTCTAGCTTGCAGAAAGCAGATCATGGGACTTCCCAGCCTCCATAACAGTATGAGCCTCTTCCTCAAAAAACCTCTTTCTCTGTCCTTCTGTCTCATCTTTCATTCTTTCTTTCTCTCTCTAAAATACAGATATGTATATATTTCTACTATTGATTTGTTTTTCTGGGGGGAAGACTGATTCATACAGGTTCTGTACAAATGAATATAAAGGTCATTCCTATATCTATGAAGTCTTTCCCTTTTCTTCAGGAAGGGCAGAAACGTAATGCCTCTCAAGGTTCTACGGCATTCGTGACTCACTTGCCCATAGACTACAGTATTTCAGTTAAAGTGGATGAGAGCTGGGTGCAACACTTGCTTGCCTTTCTGAGGGCTTACGTAGTTGGGCAACCTCAAAACAATGTTTTAGGTACAACTCATAAAGGGAAATTGGGGGTTGTTTTTTGTACTCGCCAACAATCCATCTCCAAACACGAAAAACTCCAGCATTCGTTCATGGAAACATTTGTGAACACTCTCCCGCCGTCGCACCAGCCTAGTAACACTGCCAACACTCCCACAATTTAGGAGACAGGCAGTTATTACCCTCTGGGCATCCCGTTCAATTACACGTTTCTTCTAAAAGAGCACTGAGAATAGAACAACAAGGTTCACTAGGTTCATTTCTTTCCATCCGCGTTCTCTCTGCTTCCTCTTCCCTGTGAATACCTCCTGCCTTCTTATTCACATAATGGGGAAGTCTTCAGGCCTGTGGCAGAGGGCGTTTAAACTTAATAACCAGCCTCTTTGCTCTTGTCTTTGAAAGCTACCTTGACATAGACCCTCATCTCTCTATCATCCACACGTACAGTCATAATTTGGTGACTCTCCCAGTAGACCCCGGAGTCTCCCTCATTTCATTCCTTAGTGTGCAGCAGGGAACATTGGCAGGAAGGCCAAGTGTGGAAACACTGGGGCACATCTGACCACATCCTAGCATGCAACGTTCACGTCTTGGGCTCAGTCATTGCTCTGCACCAGCCACATCTCCCTTCTTAGCCCCAGCGGAACATAGTCGAAAGGCTTGTTCACGCTACAGAGGGCAGATCCCCTGCACTAGGGGTAGATTTCTCTTCGAGCCAAAGTTCTGAGAGGATCATGGCTCCCCTTGGCTTCTCAGCTTTCGGGGTTTTTTTTTGTTGTTGTTTTTATATATATTTTTTAATGAGTAGCTGTTCATTTTTTCAAAGCATTCTTCCCATCTGCACCAAGACAAGGTGTCTGACTAAATTACATTTTGTGACGCATGCTGACTGCAAGCTCATAAAAAAACAACCAGATAAGTAGTAAGTAGGTTTTTAATCAGAAGACTATATTGAACTGGAGATGGTAAAATCCTACATAACTACCTACAGATGCTAAAAATCTATAAAGGTATAGTCTGGGTCAGCACAGCGTACCTTCCTAATATGTTAGCCTTTGTTTTGCACATAGCTTTATTATTGAACTTAATAAACTATCAGTTTTATTATGTACAGTACATAACTCCTGGAGTTTTACTACAGTAACTATAATCCCAGCATAGCTGAGAGAGACGAAAAAGATCACTTCATGGGTGGATGTTTTGAAACACCAAGAACCAAAGACATGTTTGTTGGATGCATCTATTTTCGCCAAGTAACCTGACTTTTGAAAAAAGTTGAATACATCATCTTGAAAATGCTACTTTACCTCCCAAACCCTTAAGGTGGTGTCTCCTCTGACGTGGACCCAAATGGATCCTTAACGCACTGAAGCATTTTCCCAGTAAAATTGCTACGATTTCACCAGAATCGGTGTGGAATGAAACCAAAGGAAAAAAGATGGGCTGTAAGGAAAGGGGACACCCTTTGCACCGCCAGAAACTCCTTGTAGAAATGCTGCCTAAACATATCAGGAAGGAGGGAAAATATCTTGGAAGACCTTGGGGATCTTGATGAATTTTGCAGACTTTCCTATACTCAATGGTATATTTAAGCTTGTGATTTTGGCATTTGAGTGTCTGATGTGGTTCAGAAAAAAGACAGTTTGCTGTCATTTTGCTTGGTGTTACTCTTGAGAATCCTCAGTTAAAACTAAGCTAACTTGACTGGAAATCTAACGTCACTAGCCAATAGCCAGAGAAATTACCGAGTTATCACTAGTATGCTACGAGGAGAGGTTTGCTTTTGGTTTGGAGAATTGGGTTCACCAGAGGTAAATAACCTATTTGGAACTGAGTCCATTTCCTGAGAGACACAAACAGTGATCAACGCTACCCACTGACCTAAGATGAAGAGACTTGAGAGTAAAATAAATATCACAGTTGCTTGTCTTATCTCGCTGCATTTCAGAACCATAGAGCTGATAGTCCAAAATTTGATTTAGTTTTTAGACTGATGTGTGAGCTAAAACTTTGGGGTTCTCTTTTTTAGACCTCTCCTTGTCACTCAAGCACAAACTCTTTGAGACAAAGATCTTATCTTCCATTTATTTTGCCCCCTCTTTCTATGTCTCAGCAGCCACCTAGTATAGGAGATAGCTTTAAGGCATTATCATAACTCATTTGATTTGCCTGGAACATAACAGGATATAACAAGGGAATGGCAAAAATAAGGCTAGAGAAGAAGGCGTAGACTCAGTCTCGGAGGACCTCGTACACCATTCTGGTATTTTGTATTCTGTCAAACTTCACCCACGTATACTGGATATTACCAAATTTACACCACTGCTGTTAACCTTGTATTAGTAGGTGCTTATTTTCAATGGGTATGTGAGTGCCTTAAGGGCTGAGACGATCACACCTTATTCTTACCTGGATTGTTCTCAGAGGGTGGGTATCTGTAAGGGATGGATAACAAAGTTACAGGGCCTAAGAGCGTTAGTGTTTGCCTCAACCATTGGGGCAAACATTGCCCCAACTTACACTTCATGTATCTCTTTTCTGGACACAGGTGGAGATAGGTTAAAAGTTACCCTAGGAAATTAACTTATCCTTAAGGAAATGAGGTCATCATGGGACTTCAGTCAAAGGTCCCACTGGACATGTCCTTGAGAAGGGCACAGTATGCTGAACTGAACTGATCACAGTCAAAATCATGGTGAGTCTGGACCTGGCAGACCTCGAGAGCACTGTGATCACCACTGCTTTAGGACAGAGAGGAAAAACCCAGAGAAAGTCTCGAGCAAGACAACTATCATTAGCACAGGGATGGGAAGCATTTCAGAAAAGACCTTATCTCAGGGCACAACATTAAAAGACCAGATATGCCTATTGGGGAAGACAAAATATAATGGGGAACAAAGTATTTGGATAGAGTGAACTCAAATAACTTCCGTTCTATTCCAGGAGTAGAATTAGAAGGTATCTGTCCATTAAAATTTGAGGGACCTAATAGAAACAATAAGTGTACTTTATAATTACTATAATTATTAAATTATATAATTACTAAATACTTTTATATATTATCTCATGTTTGTTTGGTTTTGTTTTCGCTTGTTTGTTTTTTGTTTTTGTTTTTAGCAGAGCAAGCACATTGGCTCTTAGATTAATTACACCATCAAAGTGACACAGGATGAAAATAAATGCTTGATGTACTTGGTATTACCATATTCCTACGTGTGTTCCAGAAGTATTAGTCTAGTATTATTAAAACAAAACAAGGGGAAAATACAGTTTCCATGGTCCTACAGATTTAGAAAATGCCCCATACGCACAAGGCCCGTGGGCAGTTACAATACATGTGATACAGTATTAAAGACTTTGAAAAATCTCACAGAAAACAAACCTGCTTGAGCTTAACTCTTGGTTTCCCACTTTATCAAAAAAATAACTTTTGCCCACTCTTACTAACATCCTACAGAAGGTTAAAGTCGCTCTGAGAAAAGCTGACTCCTATTTATTAGTGAAGGATGGATGTCTAATGGGTACCGGGGGAAATCAAGATGTCGGTGTGTGATATTCCCTAAACTGTAAAGCTATGTCCAGAAGTATTACTTATTGGGTTTGTTCCTTTGTGTCTCACTAAGATTGGATATACTTTTTATGGGGGGAAATCATTAACTTCATTAATAATAACAGTATAACAGAGACTTACTATGCTCTGAAGACTCCTAAGACTTTCACATACATGCTCTTAGGCAATCCTCACAATAAAACCCTGGGGACGTGCTATTATAATCTCCGTTTTACAGATGAAGACGTCGAAACACAGAGGTTGAATAACTTGTCCGAGACAACCCAGTAATGTCAGAGCTGGGACTAGAACCTGGGTTCTTGGACTCTAGCCTGGAGACTTGTAGCCTCTGTGCTGCCTGGCCATCCTCCTCTGAGTGGCTCAGCGGCGCCTGGGGAGAAACCAGGTGGATAAATGATTGTCCCCACAGGGACCAGGGGCCTTGGAGGTCGTGGAAGTGTGATGCTTCAATCAATGTCTCCATCGAAACTAGGAGGAAGAGACAAAGCATGCATTTGCTAAGCGAGAACCAAATGACAACCTTTTTACCATGAGTGTTTCTGAACCTAAGAAAAGGAGAAAGTGTTAGAGGAAGCCAGGCTGCATGGATAGGATAGTAAGAGCAATTTCTGGTGGCTTTAGGCGTTGTTGTTTGTTTCCTGTGCTGTTGAACTGCCTCCAAGGTTACGATCATGGTCCAAGCCCTATCACATCTCACTGGGACTCCTAGGACAGCCAGACCCCTCCCCCCACCGGTCTCTGTCTTCCACTGTTGCCGCCGTGCGATCCACGCCTGCCGAGGAGCCAGAGTAAAACTTCACGTCGAAGAGGAGATCGTGGGACTCTCCTGCTCAAGATCATTCAGGAGCCCATCTCAGCGTAAATAAAAAATTCTGAACATGTCCCAAGGGACCCTCCACATTTTAGCACTGTCCCTCTCTTCTGTCACCTCCCACCACTGTCCCTGATCACTCTGCGGCATCCACACCAACCCCTTTGCTGCACTGAGGAGACGCTCAGAAGTTCCCTCTGCCAGATCAGCCCACTTGATCTATTCCCCGAGCTCTTGCTGTCCTCGATTAGGGTCTCTGTTCAAATATCCGCTCTGGGAGATGCCCCTCCCAGCCATGCATAAAATAGCACCCGCTTCTCTTTCTATAGCCTCCCCTTACTCGCCTTTACTTTTTCCACATCACTAATTATACTTGACGTCGTATCATGTCTATGTTTATTTACTGTCCATTATGAGACGGTATGCTTTGGGAGGGGCAGGGGCTTTATCGGTTTTATCTAAAGCTGTAGCCTGGCTGTTGAGATCAGTCTCGGGTACATGATGAGTTTCACACACCCCCTCAAATTTTTTTTTTTTTTTTTCACATTTAGTCAGTATATGTGAGTATGCTGTAGAAATGCAGGTGTGGAAGTAGACGGGCTCCTGAGCTCTCTGATTTCGGGGCTCGCTCAGGTTGTATAGGGCTGATGAGTGGTTGAATACCGGGTTCGGACTCTCTGTCCAGTGCTCCTCCTAGGCCCCACCCCGTCTCCCCATTCCCATGGTGCCTTGAGAGATTTTTGTCAGGAAAGCAGCTTTCCTGGGAGTGGAAGCCTATGAGGTTTTTACCAGGAAATGATCGGGGCTCCAAAGTGAGGCTGGTCCAATACGCAGCCCTACCAGGAATCCCGCTCTGCCAACCTCCGACCCCTCCTTCTGAAATATGGCCATAAAATAATGGATCTGTAAACTGCTCGGAGCAATTATGGAGCTCCCGGCGTGAAAGTGGGCTGTCGTTAGCCGGGCTTATGGAGACCAGCTTGCGGCAGTTGGCTCCCGGCCAGGTGGGGAACCGGCCTTCCATTGAGAGGACACAGGTTCAAGGGGATAATTAGGCAGAGTTTTGCGCGAGTTTGTTGATATAAATGTGCTACAGATTAGCCTTTTCCCCTCTGCTTGCTGAGTAACGATCAGAAAGAACAGGTGGCAAGCTAATGGGGGAACATGAAATTAATACTTTGTTTCCTGGTCCCGCCTTTGTTGTTTTCGTGGAGAGGATTTCTTCAGAGTCTTCAAACACATTGCCAGCACCTTTTCCCTCGCCGTTTTTATTTAGTTTAGTCTAAAACCTCTGGCCCAAAGGGATCAGAGCCATCCAGGTTTTCAAAAGGAGTCCCGCCCCCCCCCCCACGTTTGTGGGAAACGATCTAGGAATAAACATCTGGAAAATGGAACAATTAAAAACAATATGAAGTAGAACGCGAGCCTTTCAAAGTAGCTATTAAACCCCAACCGCAGCACCATCTCCGACTCCAAACAAATGTCAGCTCAAACTTAGTCCAAGCAATTTGTTCATGCTGGAGAATTATGCCCGGAGGCAATACTGTACCCTCTCGTGCCAGACGGCTTCTTGCACATGAGGGATGGGTTTTCATAAAGTTAACTTCCCCTACAGGTCCTAAAGACCCTGACGCTTACTTCTAGATGTCAGTGATCGTTCTACAAAATCAAAACAAAACAAATTGCCCCCCCCCTTTCTTATAATGAAAACAATTTACTTTCCTCGTCTTTGGACTCAGTAAAAGTGTTGCAGAATTGTTTTGGAAGGACCTGGAGACCCCGGGTTTCTTTCTTTTTTTCTTCAAAAAATTTTAACGTTTCTTTCTTTTTGAGACAGAGACAGAGCGCAAGCGGAAGAGGGGGAGAGAGACAGGGAAACTCAGAATCCCAAGCAGGCTCCAGGCCCTGAGCTGTCAGCACAGAGCCCGACGTGGGGGGGTTCGAACCAACCCACGAACTGTGAGATCGTCAACCTGAGCTGAAGTTGAAGCTTAACCGACTGAGCCCCCCAGGTGCCCTCCAGGGTTTCTTTATGGAAGATCCTCAACAATGAAAATCTGTTCTGTGCTGTGCATTTCTGTGTGTGTGCATGTGTGTGCGTGCACGCACGCAGGCATGAGAGAGAGAGAGAGACAGAGAGAGAGAACGTAGAGTCCAGCCAATTCCTCCTTTTTCCATGAAGGATCATTCCAGCTTTAATCATTTTCCTCTATTCTTCACCTGGACTATCTCATGATTTTCTACTTAATCACATGATGGCTTAGGTGGCTTTGTGTGTGTCTGGCTTTTCTTCAGGTAGAAGCAACATGGCGTAATTAAGGAAATGTGGGTGTGGGAGTGATGGCAGCAAGACGGGAGACCAGGAAGCTGTAGGCCCTTGCTCCCCCATGGAAATACCAAGTGAACAGCAGCACACAGACTAAAGTAGCTTTGTGGGAGTTCTTGAAACCAGTGAAGAATCTGCAGCAACAAAACAGATGCCTAACCAAGAAAAAAAAACCACACACACACACACACACACACACACACAGACACACTCAAAATGGCAGCTGAAAAATTGTGACATTGTTGCTCATCCCTGCCCCCACCCCTTCCCTAGCACAGCATGGCGCAGTCAGGAGAAAGCCACCCAATTCCCAGTTCCTCCCTCAGGATGAAAGGAAAAGGATGGAACTTTCTAACAGGAAGGGCAGAACTAAAAGAGATATATGAGCATGAATATTTTTTCCATTCTGTAAACATATCTGGATAGGATGCCCCAGGGTGGCTTTGTGGAAACCCACATATCATCCTTTCCCATCACCCCTTTGTCCTAAGGGACAGCACCCCATGCATGCATGCTGTCTCATACAGATCCAGCATCCGTAAAGCAAAGAAGATCTGATCTTGGACACCCCCGATTCTTGCTCTCGAGCCTCCTCTCTTAGCTATCGGGGAAGACTCCAGAATGAGGATATAGAGAAAGTTTTGTTTATTTTTTTTTTTTTCACTTCAATTTAAAGTCTGGCTGACCAGAACCCACCCAGGGAACCCCAGCCTCGGCTTCAGCCGGCACACAAAGAGTAGTTTTTCAGTGACTAGTTTAGGTTCCAACACCCTTGTTTATATGGGTTTATTTGGAAAAATAAAGCCTTAAAATAGAAGTCCAGCCTTATCATGGGAAGGCCTTTTCCTACCAACTTATAAGCAACAAACTGTCTGGTTTATTTTTTCCTTCTCTTTGAGATAGAGTACATTCCAAGAGGAAGTCGATGTCAAGTATTTGAACAAACATCTCAGATTTGAGGATGAGCTTTCCTGGGATGGGGGAGGCTTTCTTTAATACTTTGTCCGAACTGTGAGCTACGGGCTTGTAGCAACTATTTTAAAAAATAAAAAAGAAAGCGGGGAGAAAGGCATTTTCAGCCCATCAGAGAAAAGACCTCTGCAGTAGACTAAAAAAAGGTGTGAGGACCCCCGTCACCCGCCTGGCCTCTGTAGCTAGATTTCTACCCTTTTTGCCCTAGAAGCTATTCAGGTAGGCTGCTGGGCATCCTTCCTTGGGGGAACTGAATTGGCGTGGTGACAAAACGGATCCAAACCTGAGGCCAGTTAGGGGAGCAGGTGACTGAATGGACAAGGGCCACTGAGTACGGATGCTCTTGTTTTCGCTTGTCTCCCTGGAAGCAGTTCTTGCCTGGAGAAATGAGGGTGTCTCCCATCTAGAGATACAGAAATGGTCACAGTGATGGACCGCTGACCTGCAGAGCAAAGAGCCCTTTGGTGGAAAATGGGATGTGTGTGTGTGTGTGTGTGTGTGTGCGCGCGCGCGCGCACGCGCGCGCGTACCTGTGTTAGCCCAGCAAGGGCTCGGACGTTGCTTGTTCAAATCACCATTGCCTTATGAGCTGGGGTGACTGGGTGTAGAAATCCTTGGAACCGGGTCTCAGCCTCGGTGTGTTTGTGCTGAGCAGAAGGGGACTGAAGACCCCTGTATGGAGGGGCCAGCTGGCGCAGTCTGGAGAACTGATGGCTCCTGCGAGAAAGAGTGTGAAACGTAGTGAAAGATAACATCAGAGGATCAAAACTGCTGCGTGTTTGTGGTTGGATGGAGATTAGAGCAGAGAGGGAAAAGAGAGAAAATGTTGAAAATCTCCAACATTCCAATTTGGGCAGCCCCCTCCCTTTCTAGCCACAGGGACTATTTTTCTGGCGAGCACTGTTCAGCAAGGAGAAATCAGTTAGCCAGTGGCCTCAGGACTTTGAAACACAACAGCAATAAAAAAGCAAACAAAGAAAACAATTTCTAAGCCCGGAGCCTACAAGCGCTCACAGGAGACTAGCCTTCTGTGCTTCCTCCCAGGGCCATTTCCCTCCCAGGAGGTCTGGAGGGGTGTCCGGGAAGCCCGGGGCTCTCAGGCCAGGCACAGGGAACGGCTCTGTTTGTTGCCCAAATCCAGTTTGGTTTGTTTGGGGCAGGGTAGACCCGGAAATGAAAATTATTTGTCCCCAGGCAAAGACCTGAGCAGATGTGGACAGAGTAGTTGTCCTACCACCCAGGCAGGATGCATTCTGGGTCATTTCATGGATTGTCTTCTCTAGAAAAGCTTCAGAAGCAATCAACACAGTGGAAGATGGGCTGGGGGATCAGGGACATCAGCAAATAAGGCCACTGCTCCTGTCACTAATGAGCTATACGGACAAATGGCTCCATTCTCTTGGTCTCTCCTTCTCCTTGTAAACACGTGACTGTCCTTTCCAGATCCAAAAGTCTCTAGTGACTTTCTGTCTTATTTACTCATCTTGACGTGCTTTTCCTCTCAGACATGCCTGATATCAGGAATCGGGGGGAAATCTGAGATCTGTTGGTACCTGACGTGGTCAGTGCTGGAGAAATGGGGGCCGGATCAAAGTGACAGGACTGTCCCATTCAGCTCCTTCATGGGAGCGATCTCTTGGGGGCTATTCGACATCTAAAAGGACTTCAAAGCTGACTGCATGTTCTGCAAAAGAACACACTTCGCTTGAAGTTCTCTTCATATTCGAAATCAAGATTGCTTCTCCCAGATGCCATAAGCTCTCGTATGTCATCCGTATCCATTTCCAGAAGCATCTTTCAGTCACCAAGAGGTCCGGAGACGATCATTGTAGAGTTATGCTCTTCAAGTTTCCCTCTCTGCCACAAAGTGATAATCAGACATGCCTGCTCTCAACTTCTCTCAAGTGCTAAAGGAAAACAATTTGGAAACCTATTCTATGAGCTTCTTGGCTGACAGTTGTAATAGGTAAAAACCATCCCTTTTATTTGTGATTACGTGTCTCTTCAACCAGGACCTTCTTATGTCTACAGAGACTGTTTTGTCTTTTCTAGAACTCTGGGTTACATTTGAAAGAAGCACCAGGCTTTATGTTAATACCGAGGCTTTGAAACCACAGTAGTTAATGACTCAACCAGCTGCCTTTCGTCGTCTTTAATAGTGACCTCTTTTCAGGAATAACTGCCACCTAATACCTCCCTCTCAAATACTAGGTCAACAGAGAGTCATTTGACTGATTTTTCCATCAACAAGCTGGGGAATTGAGGGTTGGCACCAACTGGTTGTATCCATTTCTTTCTGCAGCCTCTCCCTTGCCTGCGTCTTAATATTTCTCCAATGAATACTTGTTGCCTCAGGTCACAGAATAATGATGGTACTATTCCAATCTTGTCCTACTAAAGAAATGCACTGACTCGCCCACCCCCCACCCTCCAAATACGCACACAAGCCATGTGCCGGTAACATCTTTGTTATAAATACAGACTCTGGATGTTTAAATATTTGTGTTTAGCCTCCGTCTTCATTCATCACTCTTTTGCCTTTGTTCATTGTGAGATGCCTGTAATTTCAGTCCATATCGAAGCATCCAGTCTCTTAGGAGGAATGTTAGTGAGGTCAAACCTTTTATTCCTTGAGTAACAAACTTGTAGGGGTCAACACATGGGAGCAGAGAGTGGCTATTCTGGCACCTGGAACAAGTCTACCAGAGTGTGAGCCCATTACTCAGAGGAAGTAATCCCAAGCCAGGAAGTATCCTTCCAGAAGAAAAAACTAAGTCATCATGGAGCGCATGGTTCCAAAATGTTCTTGTCCTTTTAGAGTCACTACCTTCTGCTCTTCTGGCCAATATCCTTCCCAGGGCTTCAGACTCAGACAGTAGGAGTAAGACACTCTCTTTTCTGGGGCATTGATGGCTGGCTCCTACCATGTGGCTAAACCATGGAGCTAAAACCATGGAGCTAAAAGGCTCATGGTAGCCTAGCCACAATCACAACTTGGACCTTCCCACTTTTCTAATTGTTGACTGTTGTTGATGTATTATATACGATCAAGCACAAGTCATTAGTGAATGTATTTATAGGTGGAATTGTGTAGTATTTAAGAGCACAGGCTTTGAAGTTGGGCGTTTGCGGAATCATATTTGATCTCTATTTGCTAGCTGTGTGAGCAGAAGAGGGTTGCTTAACTGAGCGTCATTTCTCTCAGTTGTAAAGATGTTGACAATTTCACCTACTTTATGGATTACTGTGAAGATCCAAAGGGATCATGTTTGCAAAATGACAGCCATGGTATCGTGCATGATTTTAAACATTCAGAGCATTAAGTGCTTTTATTATCAATAATACCGATATTTTATGATTATGTAAGAGCATTAAATTTATGGATAGATACACACTGGGAAGCTATTGTGGCCCAGAAAATAACATATTTTCTTTTTGTATGTGACAGTGAGGGCCCAAGAAACATATTCCTACTAATAATAACCAAATTCAGAGTCTTATTTTTGGTCTCACTTTTAGCTACATGGATATGACTTCACCTAGGTCATTAGAACTTTCCTCAACAAACTTAATTTTTGTTCAAGAGTCTGATAACATGGAAACCACTTGGTCTTTTGGGTGGAGGCAACCAATTATTCTTATTCTCAAATATTAAATTCAGCTGTCTTCCTTACTGTAAGACAAATAGATATTTCTAGCCTTAATGAAAATATTGCCAGTCACCCAGAATGGTTTTCTGGTGGAGAAGGTCTAGGGAAAAACCATCAGCAAAAGTCCAAAGTGAATTAGCAGGCAGTTATTTAACCATGTGAGCTTTAGTTAGTTAGCATGTAACTGTTGAGAAAATGGAGAATTTCATTTTGTGCTTGGGTTTCCTCATTGCTCGCCCTCTTCCACCCCAGGCTCCCCCCGCCGCCCCCCATGTACTACTTTGAAACATTGAACCAAGTAGGCAACTGGAAAAAAATATGGCTTTGATATATTCCTTTTGAAGAGAGAGGTCAAAGATGCATTTTCTTAAGAGATGGGGAGCAAAGAGAATTTGTATGTTTTGAGGCATGTGTGTGTGTATGCGTGTGTGCGTGTGTGTGTGCACCCATGTACACGTTCCCAATGGGGAAATAATTCTCCTTGATGATTTAGGACTGCTTATAAAGCACATTTACAATTACACACACACCCCCTTTTATGCCATGCTCTCACTTTCCAAAATCCATATGTTGTAACTGATACGAGGCACCAACCGCTTTGCTGCACATGTGAATTTAATAGAGGCAAATTTAGAAGAGATCGTTCAAACCCGCCAGTGTATTTTCATCAGGGGCAACATCACCACGTTAATTCTTTTCCCAAGTTGGTGGTGAAGCTAGACTTCTCAAAATGGGTGATTGAGAGTCCTGGACGCAGACAGGCGTGATGAACACAGGTGCTGGCCTGGAAGCTGGCCCCTCTGAATGCAGCCCAGGCAACCTCACCTCTGGCTTGCACAAGCCCCCCCTGATGTTTAGTGCTCACTTTCTCACCATCACGGAGCTCTTGTCCTTTGGTATCTCAGCTCTGATGTCTCTACTCTGTGTATGTGGATGGGTGTAAAGAGATTAATATGCAGGCAGGTATTATTTCCAGCCCCACAGAAGAGGGCTGACCTTGGTCTGCCATTGCCCTAATCATGGTTTGCAGGTCTGATCCTTACCCTGGAAGTTGATAAAATTTTTTTTGCTTAGTTCTTCTCCTCTCTTACTCCTTCTAATAGTAGTTTCTTTTAATTTGTCTGTAGAAGTCATATTTCGATGTGGTATAGTTCTTCTGCCCAACTCGCTCACTTTAATTCACCAATTAAAGTGAGGGGCCTCCTCCTACCTGCTCTTCCCTGCCAAGACCAGACTTCTGTGTTCATAAGCTCCATTTGAAGCTGGTCAGAGTACCAAAGAGTGAATAAGGCATTTTCAGACATCTTATTCTTTGGTGACTTAGTCTTTTGGACTAATGGTATTATTACGTCATTGCTGTTTTATACACAGAGGCACCGTATATCAAAGAAATTGAGTCTGCCCAAGGTCACACAGCTACTTATTCAGCTAGCAGTTGAGCCCAGGTCTTTTGTCTCAGAGTATATGCTGCTTCTACTGGACCATGACTACTTCAGGGAGTCTGGGGTCCTGAGTTCCACCAACAGATTGCCGTGGAAGCATTTCTGTGGTTCCTGGTGCTTCAGACCCCCTCTCCAGGTTTTGGGGTGAGGCAGAGGTTGGGCAAGAGTGGAGGAGGGAAGGGCTACCCAAACTAGGGACAAGCTGGCATAAAATCCGAAGGGGGGCGGAGCAGAAGGTCACAGATCCAAGTAAGAATATCACAGTCTCCAAGTCAAGTAAGCTAGACGATGTATCAAAGATGAGGAGTGAATAGAAGAGTAGGTCGTGGTGGGACAACAGGTTGAGCACAAAAAGGGATGGTCCAGGAAAGTTGCCTAGAGCCGGCTTGGTTTCCTGGGTCATAATATAGTTCCAGGGGTAGGACTGGTTGTTAGACAACCAGTGACTTTATGAGCTGATAGTCTCATATTGTGGTATTGATGTGACACTGATTTTACAATCTCAGAAGAGTAATAGATGGTGAAGTTGGCTTTATTTGCAGGTTATCTGCTAAACTTCATTAAGAGGTGCTGGAAATGTGAAGGGTCCCTGATCTGATCTCTGCCCACAATTCCCCAAGGAAGAGATGATGAAAATGGCGTATTTACCCAAGTAAGAGTCCAGGCTCCACATTTATTTCTGTGGGACCCTTTAATTTTCCAGCAATTCCCACGGCGTGGTTTTCACCAAGGCCTTGCACGCAAGCTAGCCATACATCTGTTGGAGCTTCTGAGAAACAAATTCTGTTCTTCTTGTGCCATCAAGAATTCTAAAGGGCAGAGACATCACCAGGCTAGATTCAGCTTTGATTTCTTTAGAATTTGATTTCTTTAGAGAGGCAAGTATCTGATAAATCTTCAGGGACGTTGCCACCTTGGGGTCTTAGGAGAGAACCAATGCCTCTTAACCCTGTAATACTGCCCCACAGGTATGTAATGAGAGGCTTCTAAATTGATCTCCTTTTCAATGCGAGTCCCAGAATTCCCCAAGAAAGACTGTCCTAGCCATATTTCTGTAACTGTGTGGTTTGTTTAAATGCAACACTTGTTCATTTATCCATTCATTTATTTTTGAAAAGTGTATTGTCTCCCACTGCTAGGCACGGGAGAAGCAAAACTGAATACGATGATGGGCTCAGTACTTTCCTTTGGGTTTGCATTGTGTTCCCCTCTGCTGTTCGAGAACTTACCTCTATTATGGTGATATTCTGTTTATCTAGTCATTAAAATGTAATGAGTATAATGATAAACTTTTTGGTGTCACTGGTGACTGGCACAGTGTCCGACACATAGAAGGTGCTTGGTGAATATTGTACTGAGCGGATTCAACATATTTGCTGTGTAGCATGTGAAACAAATATTTGCACGTGAAGGTAATCAAAGTAACACAGGCAGTACTAAAATTAGGTATTAAGCAAAGTGATGATTAGCATTCAAGTACTATCTGGTTAAAGTCTTCCTCTTAAACCAGAGATGAAATGTCTCTTATTATTGGGATTGGGATTTCTTACCCTTCCAAATGCATTCTTCGTTTCTTCAGTAAACATTTATTGAGTCTTCACCAGAATCTAAGACAAATCTGATGAAACCTTGGGTATTCAACATTTATTCTTTTTGTAAGGAAAGTATTCTCAGTTCACTTCTTAGAGTTAAGGACCCTTTAGGACTTGTAATCATAGTGAATAGCTTCTGTGTGATAAGAGCTCGGCAAGGACATCATATCCTTGTTGTACAGGATATTGGCCAATCATTTCACTACATGAGCCACGGTGGAAAGACAAAAAGTCCCTGTACACTAGGCACAATGAAATATACTTCTTCTTTTCAAGATATTATAATTTGATTCTGAATTACATTGCCTTTGAGCTGTTTTGGTGCAAAGTCCCCAAACACTGTTGACTTTCTTCCATCTTTGTTCATCATTCTCATTCTTGGTCAATTCTCAAATCTCTCTCTCTCTCTCTCTTTTGAAATTATAAAACTTCTAGCAGATTCCAGGATTCCCTCAAAGTTTTCTAGATGTCTTTGGTCAAACATAACATCATGGTTAAGATGACCTCTTATTCTTTCTTAAGTTTGGACATCTTATTGTTCCTTGGCTCTTTGTCTTTTTTATTACCAGGTTCTGACTAATCTTTGCCAATTTTTATTACATTCTTACTGCAAAATGTTAACCAATAACTCAGGGCTCTTATATTTTTAAAATTTTTTTTTTTTAACATTGTATTTATTTTTGAGACAGGGAGAGACAGAGCATGAACGGGGGAGGGGCAGAGAGACAGGGAATCACAGACTGAAACAGGCTCCAGGCTCTGAGCTGTCAGCACAGAGCCCGACGCGGGGCTCGAACTCACTGACTATGAGATCATGACCTGAGCCGAAGTCGGCCGCTTAACCGACTGAGCCACCCAGGCGCCCCGAGGGCTCTTATATTTTTAAAAACCACATCTCAAGTTTCACTGGCAATTCTCTGATCCCAAAGCCAAGCAGATTCTTTAGAATTAGAGGTAAGTCAACATCTAATTTCCAAAATGGGAGCCAAAGAGACATGCATGTGGGACCATTTTTGCTTTAATATGGATTTTTAGTGAAATCATGCGGCTTCTTTGTTTCTTGCCGACCATTGTTACAGTGATTGGGGTTGAGCCCTTTGGGATGTTGTGTAAGTCAAACAGGATAAACCCTCCCATCACTGAGCTTTGAGACACAGCTGTAGAGGGCAGGTGCCAGAAACTGCCAAAGGCTGAGGAAGTGGACATGAGATTGGGCTCAGTTGGGTCTTGGGGCTCTGAAGGATCCCAGGGAGCTCAGACTTACCTGGAAGGTTCTCAGGTGGTCCAGATTAAAAAAAAAAGTGATCCGCATACCCTGAGTATCTCAGGAACCCTGAGTATTCCCTTGGGAATCTCCCAGTGGAGAAACTGAATAGAATAGACCTGTCTTTGTTGTAAACCCAAGTTTTAAACCCCAACTGAAGGATTTCAGAAGCTAGTTTCAGGGGTTTTGAAACTCAGGGTGGGGTTCCTCATACCCAATTGGTCAATATGAAAAGAATATGAAGTGGAGTTAGTGGGCATGACGACAAGAGAATGTGTATATCATGGGATGAGATGCCATCATAAGCATGTGATTGGTATTTTCCTAAGCGTGTTAGATAAAAAAAAGGAGGGGGGAGGATAACATTTGTTATAAGTGCTTCTTCTATATCCAGCACGCTACTAAGTTCTGCCAACTGCGAGGAGGGTCTGGACTGGTATGTTGGTCCATGTTCATCTTATTTGTAGGCTTATTTGATCAAGGGACACATGGTGTTAATTACATGCAAATGAATTGGCTAGGATGCAGAATAGTAATGCTGGTTTCCTATTCTTGGGTCCCATTGCTGCCAGAGAACTGAATTACCTGGCAGAGTTTCAGGGTCTGCTTTTCTTGACCCGCAAAATGACAATAACGGCCATTTCCTCAGTTGAGAGAGAAACAGCATCTCAACAGGCAACTGTGGCATATTGAAAAGAATATGGGCTCTGGTGTTTAGAATATCTTGTGTGGAGTAAAATTTATGGCATTTATTAACAGTACGCCCCTGTCCCAATCATTTAATCTCCCTAAGCTTTAATTTCCTCAACCCTTACATGAGGATAATAATACCTGTCTCACAGGATTGTTACGTTATGAAATGACATGAGGTACATAAAAATGCTTTGCAAATTTAACAAACATTTAAGCTTACATTGATTTTTCTGCCAGGAACTCTGCTAGGGGTTGATGATAAATTGGTAAAGAGTACACTCTCTGCCCTCAAGGAATGAGAAGTACAATAGGGGGGGCAGAAATGCAAGTACATTATTACAACGTTTCTAACCTCATAAGGTGATGTAGTTCATGGTGTTAAGCAGAACTGCAATGGAATTACAAAAAGAACAAAATGTCCGAACTAGAAAACAAAAGACGAATTAACGATTGCCAGGTAAACATATTTGTGGGAGTTTAGAGGAAGGGGTTGTCAAGTGGAAGGCACAACAAATGCACTGCTATTATTACCATATTTCAGTTATTTCCCAAATTGTACTCACATAATCTGACAATGGACCATTTGATCACTTTGATAAACAAGAAGTATAATATAGAGACTTTTAGCATGTTCCTTTGAAATTTTAACAGATGTTGTTTTTCTTTAAGTTTATTTATTTATTTTGAGAGAGAGGGAGAGACAGAATCCCAAGCAGGCTCTGCACTGTCAGCTCAGAGCCCGACGTGGGCTTCAACTCACAAACTATGAGATCATGACCTGAGTGGAAACCGAGAGTCAGACACTTAACCGACTGAGCCACCCAGGTGTCCCTAACATAGATAGATACTGTTTTAAGAATAAAAACATAATGCTACATACATTAAAACTTCTGTTGAAAGAAGTATTTTAGAGCTGGATGGGAATGTGAGTGATGCAATGGGATTTCATCTTGCAAATAACAAGATCATGTTTACAAGTGGATATCTCATATCTGTCTAGATATCTGCTCATTCACTCTGGGAATCATAATTAGGGGTTCTGTATCAACCATGTGATCTGTACAGACCATACTCATTGAGCCTGTGCAGGAGATTGCTGGAACCCTTCTCCCCAATTCCCTGCCCTGCTCAGAAGGTCCTGGGGAACCCAGAATCCTATGCAAGGGTTTTCCTTTCTTGCTCTGAACCACCTGCATTTTGCTGTGTGCAATAATGAAGCACAGCCCAGATTTAACTGTGCACAAAATGAAAATCCAGACTTCTCTGTCCAGTTGGCTTTGTCAGGTATGAGCAAGCTCTGGTTAAGTGCAACTTCAGCTGACTGTATAAGTTTGAAAGACTTTATTTAGAATCCAGTCCACGTAGGAACAATAGAACAGCCCCCTACAGACTGGCTGGGAAGCCTGGTGTACACATTTTCAGGGGTTGTCTGTGGACATCTCTGCCCTAAACTGCCATAACCAGAAGGGCAGGATGGAGCCTATAGGGCCATCTCAGGAACTAAAGTGACTCAGGGATTTGAGTTGAGTGGAAATTTAGGAAATGATGATTGGATGATTGAATGAACTCCACTCTCTTCTCATTTAGTATTGCCAATCAGCTTAGGCAGGTTTGGCCTTTATTAAATCTATTATTTTCTCAGAAGAGTGTTTGCAATTGGCAGAAAGTCTTCCAGTATGAGGTTCTCAATGTGTGTTGTCTAAGTTGGCTAGTTCTTCTTAACCAACAATCATTCATCATTAATGTTAAGGAAGTTTTAGCTAACTCCAAAAAAAAAAAAAAAAAAAAAAAAAAAAGGGGCCATACCAGCTTGCTGGTCAGCAAAAAAGACAAAGGAGGAAAGCAAGCAAACTTTATCTCCTCTGCCAGATGATAGACAAACAGGGGTCAAAGGAGCAATGAAGATCGAAACAAGTGACCTTTAAAAAGATGTGTTTTCTTTTTATTACAGAACCTTTTCTACAATCTCTTTATGATTTCACATACATTATCATACACATACTAAATTGTTGCCTTATAATTGATGACATAATCAGGGTCTACCTAAGACAAAATTCCGAGAGAAGTAAATTATTTCCAGTTTCTCAGCTTCTGACCCTCAGATGTTGGAGACGTGGTTGCTTGAAGATGCGGGTGGGTGGAAAGAAACCAGGTAAGGTTTACTTACAGTGATCTAAGGATTCAGGACAGAAGCAAAATGTTTGCTAAAATGTGAACAAGAAGACAGGAGGGCAAGGTGAGGATGGAAGGAGGGAATGTTCATTACTTTATTTATCTGTATAATCTCTGTTGCTCTTTCATATCTCTGTTCCTTTGCCCAAACTGTAGCATTTATAGAGTGTGGGAGATTGACAGAAGCCAGAGTGCCAAACCCCTTGATCATGCTTCTGCCAGGATTAACTCCTGTTCTTTTATTTTTTTAATTTTTTTATCCTTTATTTATTTTTGAGAGAGAGACAGCAAGACAGAGTGCAAGTGGGGGAGGAACAGAGAGAGGGGGAGACACAGAATCGTTGAGCATCTTTTCATGCACCTGTTGGCCATTTGTATAGCTTCTTTAGAAAAATGTATCTTTAGTTCCTCTGTCTACTATTTAATTGGATTGCTTTCTGGTGTTTTGCTCTTGAATTGTATGAGCTCTTTATGTATTTTAGATAGTAATCCCTTATCTGATATATGGTTTACGAATAATCTCTCTCATTCCGTAGTTTGCCATTTCATTTCTTTTGACTGTTTTTTGTTTTGTTTTGTTTTGTTTTGCTGTGCAGAAGCTTATTAGTTTGATGGAGTCCATTTGTTTATTTTTGTTTTGTTGCCTGTGCTTTTAGTGTCATATCCAAAAAATCATTGCCAAGACCAACGTCAAGGAGTTTTCCCCCCTTTTTTCTTTTAGTAGTTTCACAGTTTCCGGTCCTATATTTATGTCTTTAATCCATTTCAAATTCATTTTTTGTGAGTGGTGAACATAGGGGTCCAGCTTCATTCTTTTCCTGTGAATATCTAATTTTCCCAGTACTGTTTATTGAATAGACTATCTTTTCCCAATTGAATATTCTTGTCAAATATTAGTTGATTGTATAGGCATGAATTTATTTCTGGGCTCTTGATTCCATTCTATTAGTTTATGTGTCTGTTTTTACACAAGTATCATACTGTTTTGATTACTATAGCTTTGTAGTATAGTTTGAAATCAGGAGACATGATGCCTCCAGATTTATTCTTTCTCAAGATTGCTTTGACTACTTGGGATCTTTTGTGGTTCCATATGAATTTTAGGATATTTTTCTGTTTCTGGGGAAAATTCCATTGGAATTTTGATGATGATTGCCCGGAGTCTATAGATGGCTTTGGGTATTATGGACATTTTAATAATATTAATTCTGGGAGACAAACATGGGATGCCTCTCCATTTATTTTTGTCTTCCTCAATTTTGTTCATCAGTGCCTTCCAGTTCTTAGGGTACACATCTTTCACCTCATTCATCATATTTATTCCCAGTATTTTGACTTTATTCTACATGAAATGGGAGAACACTGGAAGGTGTTAGGCAGCAGTGGAGCAGAAGTATATAATATACACATTTGATCTTGTGTGGGAAATAAAAATGGAGCGGAAAATGGGTGTGGAAGGACATTCAGGAAGCTTCATATCTGTCTAGTGTGGTAGGCAGAATTCTAAGGTGGCCCCCAAGATTTCTACCCCTTATTGGGCATACCTTGTGTGATTTCCTCCCTGGAAATGGATATGATGGGATATTACTCATCTGAATAGGTTACTAAACAGCTAACTTTTAGTTATTTATAAGAAAGATCATCCAGGTAGGCCTGATCTAATCAGGTGAGCTCTCACTGGGGATTGGGCCCTTCCTGAAATCAGAGAGATAGGAAGCGTGAGAGGACCTATAAAGGGACCATGTAACTAAGACCTGAGGCCAGTCCGAAAGCATTCTCCACCTGATAACCAGCAAGAAAATGGGGACATCAGTCCTCCAACCTTAAGGAACTGAATTCTGCCAATAACCTGAGCAAGCTTTGAAGAGGACTATATGGTACCTATGCAAATCCATTTCTGTCTGATCCTTACTTTCAGTCTGACGAAGCCCTGAGGAGAGAATCCACCCACCCTGTGCCTGGACTTCTGGCCAATAATAGAAACTTAGATAATAAATATGTGTTTAAAACTGCTAACTTTGTGGCCATTTGTTGAGCATCAGTAGAAAAATTACTACACCCAGCCAAGAGTTAATGATGGCATAGACCAGGATGAGGCCAGTGGTAATGGAGGGAAGTAGACAAATGCAAGATAGAGTCAACAGAATTTGCTAATGAGGGTGGTGAGAAAAGGGAAGGAAACCAGTGCAACTCTGTGTTTTTTTTTTTCCTTAATGCAGGTAAAATTTGTGCCTTTTACTGAGATGGCAAATGTAGAGAAAGAGTATGTTTCAGGCATGCAGGAATTTCATTCTTTTCAGCGTAAAATTTTAAACTTTCGATTTTGAAATACTTCAGAGGTTCACAAGAGGTTGCAAAAATAGCACCACAAATATCACTGGAAACTTGAATGTGAGGTGCTTATATGACTGCTAAGTGCAAATGTCAGTGGAAAGTAGGAAACGCAGGGGAGAGGTCAAGATCAGAGATATAAATTATAGCATGGATGGTACTTAAAGCCACTGGACTCAAGGAGATGTCCTAGGGAGACAGAGGAGCTAAGGAAGAAAAATAAAAGCAATGACTGAGCCCTGGGGCATCAATAGTAAGAGTGTAAGTGCAGAAAAAAAGCCAGCAAAGGTATCTGAGAAAGACTGTTCACAGCAAGTTGAAGGGGCACAAAAAAGGGGAGGAAAACTTCCTTGGAAACTTCCTGCAAATCCCTGTACTTACCCTCAAACTCTTGAATTCAAATACGTGTATTCAATGCAGGACCACAAAGGGGTGGGAGAGGGATTGGGACGAGCCTCCAGAGATTTGTTTAAGTCTCTGAAGTTTCTGTGAATGACAAATTGGGGTTAAAACACCATATTCGGATGATTTAAGTGTAAATGAGCAGAAACATATGGATTATATATATATTTTTTCCCAACTGCATCCGAGTTTTACAATTAAGCACAAAGGGTGCTTGGGGCAAAAGGCTTCCTGGGGCTTTGTTAAATCCTAAATATGGCAGAAGCGGTTAGGGAATCAGCGAGTTAAACAGACAGCATAGGTTGCCAGGAGAGATTGAATCTGGATTTTAGTCTCTTTGTCCCTCCATCTTTCTAGGTCATCTCTCTGTCATTGTTTTTGTCTCTCCTGGGCTTCCTCCCCCATCCATCTCTGTGCTCAGGCTACCATCTGGGTGCTCATGGACATCTTGAGAGCACATTTTCCAGCTGTGTAAAAGCAAGACCCAGAGTCCTCTTCTGTTTGCAGAATTCCACCCATGATTTCCAGTTCGAGGGGAGAAAAAAATCAGTAGCAGGTGTTGTAGTTCTTTAGGGAGTGTTGTTTATTATGACTATTCTCTAAAGAAATATTAGGACGCATGCTATGGCGGGTAATATATCGCTCCATATAGTTCTGCATTATGACCTTTCCTTTGTTTCCTCCTCCAGCCTTTCTACTCCTACCTTAGCCCCCAACTTGCTCTTTGCTAGGCAAGCTTGATACAAAGGAATTAAAAGCCATTTTCCCTTTGTTGTGAAGCATGGCTGAGGAATGTGTTCATAACTTACTTAAACACTGTCTGATGAAGAAATTCAGAAATTACATAATGGCTCCGGAGTCAAGACTGGGCTGTGGGCAGGGCGGTTGGCCTTGTTCTCGGGGCTTTTGAAGATGCAGTTGTGGGGCCTGGGATGAGAGAGTGGACTGAAGCAGTAGCCAAAGCCAACACTAAATGGAGAGATTTTGTAACTGCTATCTCTGCTTGAAAGTGAAAGGCTCCTAGAAACACTACAAGCAATTAGAGAAGACCACACAGGCTAGGAGGTTGAAGCCGAGCAAGGGGCAAGTCCAAACGTCGTCACTGGCTTCCCTAGGGCTCTACGGGAATGGCAGCATGGAGTGGCAGAGTCCAGGGTGCTTAATATGGTCCAGGAGAAAGATGAGTCATATTGACAAAATTAAAAAAAAATTTTAAGTATGTAGTCAAATGAATTTCAACTTATAGTATGATACAGTTGTATAGCTACCACAACAATTAATCTATAGAACAGTCCATTGTATCAACAAGTTTCTTCCCTTCCCATTTAGTACCCACCCTGATTCCCAGCCCCAAGCAACCACTGGCCTGCCTTTTATCACCGGAGTTTGTTTGTTTGTTTGTTTAGAATTACATATAAATGAAATCAAACCCTATATAATTGTGTTTTTTTTTTAATCTGGATGTCTTCACTCAGCATAATTATTTTAGGATTCTCCGTGTTGTAGCACGTGTCAATATTTTATGCCTTTTTATTGCTCTGTGGCATTCCACGGATGGATATATATCTTTTTGTCAGTTGGCAGACATTTGGGTTGTTTTCATTAGGGGTTATTATGAGTAAGACTGCTACAAACATTCTTTTAAAAGTCTTTGTGTGGACACGTGTTTTCATTCCTCTTCAATAAATACCAAAAATGGGTAAGCGTATATTTGTCTTTGCAAGATATTGACAGACTATTTCACACAATCGTATCGTCTTGAACTTCATGAGCAGTTCCAACACTTGCTACGTTTTCGTTACGTAAATTTTAGCCATCTTAGTAGGTATGTAGTTCACTGTGGTTGTTTGCCAAAAAATTTGTGGCAAGAGGTATACAACATCAAACTCATGATTTTAACCACTTTTATATAGTTCACTGACATTAAAGTGCATTCACAGCGTTGTGCCACCCTCACCAAGATCCATTTTCAGAACTTTTTAATCATTCCAAACAGAAACTCTGTACCCATTAAAAAATAACTCCCCATTTCCTTCTTCCTCTTTTCCTTCTAGTTGGAATATCTGATATTTATAAAAATATTTCAGAAATAATGAAAGCATTTCCTCTACATGATATAATAAATATTTTAAAAAATATAAAACATCTTATCTCAATGTAATGAAACCTTTACTTGAAGATATGTAGATCCGTGAGACATGAATATGGAACTTTCCACCACCCTTGAAATCACACAGAATATACAAACAAGACAGAAATTCAGATCAGTGAGAATGTGCCTCAAATTCTTTCTTGTTATTAATAGTGAAAACAGAGGGTGCCTTATTTGTAGATTCATAGTCCTCAGAACATTTTTAGAATATTAATATTTACAATAAACTAGAAATTACATCCTTTGTAAATATTTTAAATCATAAAAAATATGGGTATCAACTTAAAACTGTGTGAGAGAATGCACAGTTTAATAAAATCCTTTAAATAAAATTAAATTTTGAGGGACACCATTTTTTTAAAATGTTTATCTACTTTGAGAGAGAGAGAAAGAAAGTAAGAGAGAGAGAGCAGGGGAAGGGCAGAGGAGAGGGAGACAGCTGACACAGAGCCTGACACAGGACTTGATCCCTTGAGGTCATGACCTGAACCAAAATCCAGAGTCAGATGCTTAAGCAACTGAACCACCCAGATGCCCCAAATTTTGAGGAACACCATTCTAATATATATATATATATATATATATATATATATATATATATATAAATTCTGACTATTTCTGCCTCTAGTAGGACTTAACTTTGGGTGAGAGCTCCATTCTGGGATTTATAAGGGAGGAGCACTTGATGGAGAGGGTAAGCTGGGAAGGTCGGGGCAGAATCTGGCTGAAAAGAAGCATCTGGTCAGGGCTCTTCTGGGTTGGCCACTTGAGCATCTTCTTCTTGGCTTTAACCTTCATGCCAACTCACCAGAATATTGGGAACCAGTGAAGTTTGGGAGTCTTGGATTACTCCCAATTGATTGGGGCTGCTCAGCAGTGCACAGGCCGATACTGATAATGGCCACAGCCTTCCTGGAGCATCTTTGTCTTCTCCCTTCTCCCTTCTTCCTGGTCAACCTGGCCTTCAACCCTATTAAAGGCATCCATGGGCATCACTGTGTCCTGCTGGTTTTACTCATGTTCAAATGAGTGCTGAGTGTCAAGTAGAGAAATCACTCAATTGTTCTGTCATGTTTTGTCTTACACTCATGTGGAGTGGTGGTTTTCCCTGGCTTCAGTGCCTGGGAGGGGAACAGGATAGGCCCAGAGATTGGGAAAAGAGGGTGGGGGGCTGGATGGGAAGGGAAGCTTAATGAAAAAGTGTGTGCTGAGAAGAGGGTTAGTGCCAGGCAGAGACAGGGTAAGAGCCTTGGAAGAGGGTGGCCGATGGGGAAGAAAAGGATAAGGTTGGGTACGGTCA
Organism: Panthera uncia; assembly: GCF_023721935.1. NCBI lineage: Eukaryota > Metazoa > Chordata > Mammalia > Carnivora > Felidae > Panthera > Panthera uncia. The sequence goes on from NC_064813.1 coordinate 56,827,117, forward strand.
TCTGACCCGTATGGTAAGGGAGCCTTCTTCTTTCAGCTTTTGTTGCTGTGGTACATGGTCTCCTCACTGTGCTAGGCTCCCGTGGTTTCCTGTCATTGTAGCCATGTATAAGTCTCCCAGATGTTAATCCCAGGACACCTGCCCCCCTATATACATCTCTCTCCAGTACAATGAGGGGCCACACCACTTCAGCTTTGGTCAACAATGTGCTCCCCCAGCCAATGGTGGCCATGAGGAACTGAGACCTCACAAAGCACCACTCCTGATATTCTTTGAGGGGTGGAGATGCTATGGAGGCCAAGATACTTTGGTTGGAAAAAGGAGCTGTTTATTTAACACCCCCTAAAAATAGTGTGGATGTTCCTCAAAAAAATGAAAAATAGATCTACCCTATAACCCAGCAATAGCACTGCTAGGAATTTACCCAAGGGATACAGGAGTGCTGATGCAAAGGGGCACTAGTACCCCAATGTTTATAGCAGCACTTTCAACGATTGCAAAATTAAGGAAAGAGCCTAAATGTCCATCAACTGATGGATGGATAAAGAAATTGTGGTTTACACATACAATGAAATACTACTTGGCAATGAGAAAGAATGAAATATGGCCTTTTGTAGCAACATGAATGGAACAGGAGAGTGTTATGCTAAGTGAAATAAGTCATCCAGAGAAAGACAGATACCATATGTTTTCACTCTTATGTGGATCCTGGGAAACTTAACAGAAGACCATGGGGGAGGGGAAGGAAAAAAAGGGGGTTAGAGAGGGAAGGAGCCAAAACATAAGAGACTCTTAAAAACTAAGAACAAACTGAGGGTTGATGGGGGGTAGGAGGAAGGGGAGGGTGGGTGATGGGTATTAAGGAGGGCACCTGTTGGGATGAGCACTGGGTGTTGTATGGAAACCAATTTGACAATAAATTTCATATTAAAAAAAACACCCCCTAAAAGCCCTCCCAAACTGGCCCACCGCTCCTCATTTCTTCAAGTTCAATACTAGTGGCACGAATGGCAGGGAGAAGTTGTTTCCTCTGAACCATCCCCCATGGTGGTCCTTATTTTGTGGTTTGTACTGTTGTTTCTCATTCTTTATCATTACCTAGAAGTTTTGATGTCTTGCCTAAATCCTTCCATGGTAATATGGCCTTATTTATGTTTCAGTGCAGACATGAATCATCTCACTTCCCTCCAACAAACTTCCCCCTAGATATGTTTTTGTACGGCCCATGAACTAAGAATGTCTTTTATACTTCTTTCTTCAAATTTCCCCCATTTTACTTGTGTTTGTTTGTGGTGTGTGTGTGTGTGTTCTTAATTCTAAACAATTTTACCACATGTAGGGCAGTATATCAACCACCAAAGATACAGAATAGTTGTATCTTTCATATTGACTTTTTATAAACACAACCATCTGGCTCCAACTTCCTCTACCCCCTACTCTGGCTACCCCTACACTGTTCTTTCCTTATCTTCCCACCCTCCCCAAATGTTACATAAAGGGAAACATAAGATATGCAGCCTCTTAAGATTGACTTTTTCCACTCAGCATAATTTCCTTGAAACTCATCCAAGTTGTGTGTATCCATAGTTCATCTTTTTTATTGTTGAGTGGTATTCTATGGTAGGGATGTACATGCTTGTTAAACCATCCATCCACTGAAGGACTTGTGGATTGTCTTAGGTTTTTGGCCATGATGAATAAAGCTATGAACATTCATGTACAGGTTTTGTATGAATATACATTTTTACTTCTGTGGGATCGATGCACAAATATTCAACCGCATGGTTTTCTGGTGATCAGGTGGTTAGTTTTATAAGAAATCTCTAAGAGTGGGTTTCCCACTAGCAATGTAGGAGTTCTCCAGCTTCTCCACACCCTCACAGCATTTGCTGTTGCTGTTCTTATTTTATTTCAGCCATTCTGATGTATCTGAGGTGATGGTTCATTGTAGTTTTAATCTGTGCCTCCTTGATAGCTAATAGTGTGGATTTTCCCCTGTGCTTATTTGCCATGTCTGTATCCTCTCTACTAAAGTGTCTGTTCATGTTTTTCCCCCTTTCTAATTTGATTTTTGTTTTGTTTCGTTTTGTTTTTCCTGACTGCTAAGTTTTGAGAATTCATAATATATTCTAGGCACTACTCCTTTGGCAGATATGTGGTTTGCAAATATTTTCTCTTAGTCTGTCGTTTCCTTTTTGCATCTTCTCAAAAGGGTCTTTCACAGAGCAAAAGTTTTGAGTCCGAGATCCATTTTACTGGTTTGATGTCAAGTCTAATTCAAGTCCAAGTAGTCTTTGCTTTAGCCTTAGATCCTGCAGATTTTCCCCAATGCTTACGGTATTATATTTTACATTGAAGTCTCCCCTACCCGTGTGCACTCGCTCTCTCAAAATAAATAAACAACCAAAACAAAAGAATTTGTAGCTTGCCGTTCTTTTCCTTCACCATTTGAAAAATATGGTACTTCCTTCTAGCTTCTGTGGTTTCAGAAGAGAAAGGTGTTGGCACTCGAATTTTTTTCTCTATAAATAATACATTTGTTCTCTCTGAATGCTCTCAAGATTATTTTCTTTGTCTTTAGTTTTTGGAAGTTTAATGATCACATGTCTTGGTGTGGATTTCTTTGATTTTATCCTCTTTGGAGTTTCCTCTGATTCTCGAGTCAACAAGTGCATGTCTTTCATCAAATTTGGGACCTTGTTTCTTCAAATATTCTTTCTGCCCTACTCTGTTTCTACTCTCCTTTGGCAAAATCCAATATTGGATCTTTTGTTACACAGGTGCCTGGGGCTCTATTCATTCCCCCCCCCCCAGTCTATTTTCTCTCTATTGTTCAGATTTGGTAAGTTCTATTGATCTGTATTCAAGTTTACCAATTCTATCCTTTGTTATATCAGCTGTACTATTGAGCAGATCCAGCAAGTTTTAAAATGTCTTTCATTTTATTTTTTAGTTCTATAATTTCCATTTCATTCTTTTTTTATAACTTCTATTTCTTTCATGAGATTTCATTTTTTTTCCATTAACCCTTGTCAAATAGTTCTAACATTTCTGTCATCTTGGTATTGCCATCGTTTTGTTGTGTTTTGCCATTTCAAATTGTGATTTTCTTGGTTCTTGTGATTTTCTATTGTATCCTGGACATTTTAATTATTGTGTTAGGAAAGTCTGGATCCTAGTTAAATCTTTTATTTTAGTACATAATTCCCCTGTTTAGGTTTAATGTGCAGATCCTGACCTACTTTCACGGGCTATGATTCCAATGGCAAGTTTATTTTCAGAACATTTGCCATGCTAATTTGGTCTGCTTGGTATTAATGGTACAGCCAAAGCTCCCCTGGTTGCTACTCAGGAAATTTAAGAAGTTTTCCAGGCTGCTTGCTTCTAGGTGGAAAAAAGGAGTGTGTGGTCTATTGAGAGGAAGAGGCTTCCTGGGCCAGGCTATCTGTAATGCTGAGGACCACCCTTCATGGTGCCGCCTGGCTACCCAATGTCTCTAGATAGGAGAGGAGACTCCAAGCCTGTGGAGACAAAGGTGGGCTGGCCACTTACTGCAGCTGAATCCCCTTTGTTGGTATCCCTGGCTACCAAGCGTCCCTTGGTGGGGAGAAAATGCTGAGGTCCAGCAGGGAACACAGTGTCTCACAAGTCAAGGTGCTTATTGTAAGGAGATCTCCCTTGGGAGCTTCCGGATGGACTGCCTCGCAGCTCTGGGTTGAGTGAGAGTCCCAGTCCTGGCGAGGAGGAGGAGGCCCTCCCCTGGCCACTTGTCAGTGGGACCCTCTTACTGACGCTGCCAGCTTGCCTCCTTCAACAGAGGAGAGATGAATCTACCTGAGCCACTTTCTGTTGCTAGGTTGGAGGTCAGGAAACATAAGGTCTGGGTCACCTGTTTTTTGTTGGGTGGGAGTTTGCAAGAGGCACTGCTATGGTGCTCTGTTTCTCCAATGCTGGTGTCCCTAACCAGTTTCTCTTCCTTTTTCTACCTTTTAGGGTTCTCTTCTGGTTGCGCCTTAAATGACTTCCAACGCTTCTGATTGTACTTAGTGTGAAGGGGCAGAGAGAAACAAGTCTATGGAATCTTGTCTGCACCAGAAGTCCCTAATGTATGTTGTAGACAGAATGCCTAAAAACAAGATTATTTATTAAACAGAATTTCTTCAAGAGGTGAGTGGCAAGAACTTACAAATTCCCAAATTATTTATTGAGAATTGCTTATAGCAAATTTTGCTTTCGTTGTTGGAGGTTCTGGTTGTAAACAACAACACCACCACCACCACACCGTTTTCCATAGATCTGCTTTTAAGCAGGCATTCATCTTCAGATAGAGCAGAGCTGACACACAGTTGGTCTCAGAAATAACAGAAGAAAATTAGAATCTTTCCCCAACTTCATTAGATAATTCAGCTGGTTAAATAAGAACTCGGTGGTTTGGAATATGACAGATATTTTTGCTGGATTTGCCTAGTGATTTATTTTCCTGATTCTGGACAAAGAAGACTCACCTATAAATCTATAACTAAACCCATTCAAAAGAAAATGGAAGGTGTCTTGTCATTGTGGTAAGGACTAGAAAGTTCTTGAAAAGTGAACTTCAAAAAGGGAGATCCGGAGACACTCGGAGTTCACGCAGAAGAGATTGGAGATCATCTGTGGTTTGGTGCATGGTGGCAGCTCAAGGGCTTGATCAAAACTATAACATTAATTAGCAATAATTTTAAGGGGCCTGAGGTTTTTAGCTGTAAAGGCTGCCTTAGCAGTTGAACTTTCTGATGTTCTGATAATGCCGAAAGGTAAAGGAGAGGATGTCACCTGACCAACAAGAGGACAGTGTTCAAACTGATGAACGCTTCCCAAGAAAGTACCCAAGAGGAAGCCAAGAATGTACCATCAACTTCCAAGCTAACATATTCTCTTAGCGGATCCAAATAACTCCCCTTCCCTTCCGAACGCTGGGGCTCTAGGGATACCCTAGATCCTTGCTTTCCCTCTTCACAACCTGACTTCCATTCCCCCCGTCTGCTAGAGAGACCCTGCACAACCCCTCCGGGACTGGACCTCGCTGCCGATCACCTAGTGAATCTCTCATCCTGGAAGACAGCCGGGTCATCCCGGGCATGCACTGCCCCACCCCGTGGACCTGGTCTGGGTTCCCGACAGCAGACCCTCGCCAGGGGCTTCGCTGCCCTGCATTCCACTGCTGATGAGCTCCAGCATGAGGAATTGAAGGGGAATGGCACAGGCCTCCGTCCCCAGACTTCAAACACTAACAGCAGATGAGGCCTGGCGTTGGTTAAGGGCCATTTGCAATTGCAACTCTCTGTTTCAGCTGTACTTTCTTCTGTTTCCCATTACCCACTCTGCCCTGCCTCCCTCGCACATGCGCCGGAGATGGGATGGTACAGGCGCACACCGTCTGAAGTACCTCCGGGGGAGATGGCGTGTCCTGCCTCCCCTCAGCACGTGTGACACTTTTGTACGTGAGGATGCTAAAAGCGAGGGCCTTGTCAGCTGGATGCTGGGCCATCTTTTTGTGCGATGGCGCTGGGCAGGGCTGAGCCCCTAGCCCTTTCCATCGTGCCCTCTTCTGACCAATAAGGCATTTGATAAATCTGTATCCGGGGAAGAGGGGAATTCGTTGTGCCAAGCTGGGGTTCCACGGATGGACCTCACCTGTGAGCAGGGCTAAACCAGCAACACACCTCTCACTGAACAACCACATGTCAGCGACCGAATGGCATGTTCGGGGGTCCCCTCTCCTTCACGCCAGGAGAAGATGGACAGCTGAATATCCCCAACCTCCCCCCACCCCCAAAGAAGGTGGTGAGACTGAGTCCATGAGCCGAGCTGCCCAGGGATCCTGATCAGGTGGTTGGAGGAAGTCTGGGGTCATCGACAGGGCTTTCCCTATGCGGGCTGCCCACTTTCGTAACTGTGCCATCTTCTAGAATTTTGGCCTTCAAATTGTTTTATTGAACTGCCAGGTCTCCAAGGAGAGAGAATTTGGGGAATTCATTCTTGAGAAATACACTCTTGGGCTATGAAGGAGCATGGGGAGGGGGGAGAAGGGGGAGGTGGTCACAGCATAAACGCGATTCATTTTGTTGAAGGAAATCAATGCTCCTCAAAAATTATTTTGAAATTTTGAAATTTTTCTTTTAAAAAATTACGATATATATGGAGTCAAGCGGAATTTTTTTTGTTTGCGTTTCAATGACAAAAGAGCATACTTAAAAGACTCTTAGACTTGACTTTAGGCGGCCATGAGCCAGTATCCCAGAATACCAGTCACTGTGCCCTCACAGGTATGTAAAGAGAAACTGGGGAAACACCTTACCTGTGCCTTTTGAGAGCTGCCCAGCCCAGAGGGGTCCCCTGTGGGGCTGATGGAAATTGGAAGGAAGCAAGGGGACGTCACAGGAGTGGAGGATTTTGCCTTAATAAAGTATCAGGCAAATTATGATGATAACCCCACTAAAAGCTTATCACCCAGGATTGGGTGTCTACAAATCTGTCTGAAGAGTTCACCAATGAATGGGTCTGTGTCTATTCTCCTGTTATAAAAATCATCAGGACTCCCTCATCAAACCAATATTCCACAAAACTGTTTTCCCCTTGAGGGATTCTGGGTATGAAAGATACAAATGAATTAATGCAGAATTCCACATAGGATATAAAATGTGTTTTTAACCATACCTTACCTTCTTTGACCTCAGAGGTAAACAGGTGGTGAAACCATTTTATAGGTTTTTTAAAATATAATTTATTGTCAAATTGGCTAACATACAGTGTGTAAAGTATGCTCTTGGTTTTTCGGGTAGATTCCCGTGGTTCATCGCTTACATACAACACCCAGTGCTCATCCCAACAAGTGCCCTCCTCAATGCCCGTCACCCATTTTCCCCTCTCCCCCACATCCCCATAAACCCTCGGTTTGTTCTCTGTATTTAAGAGTCTCTTATGGTTTCCCTCCCTCCCTCTCTGTTTGTAACTATTTTTTCCCCTTCCTTTCCCCCCATAGTCTTCTGTTAAGTTTCTCAAAAACAAAACAAACAAACAAAAAACAAAAAAAAACAACTGAGGTTAAAGGGATTTAAGACACTTGCCCAGGGTGACTTGGCTGGTGGGAGAGAGCAGCGACCGTCATCCCCGTTTCCTTGTGATTTAAACACTGCCTTTCTCCACTGGGCTGCATGGCCTCCAACTAAAAAAAGGACATAATAATGCATTTCCATGGCATGTGGTTTACTACATCTTTCACTTATTAAAGATATAAATATAGCTGGGGGCTAAGCATGCAGCAAAGAGTCTAGAAACTCTGATATCTGCTTATTTGACATCTTGCAATACAAAGTCGGAACTCAGCCAGATGGGAAAACTCTGGATTTGCATCGAGGTCTATAAGTCTGAGTAAGACTTAAAAGTCTTTGAAGTATCTTGTTGGGTCACTGACATTCAGGTCAGTTTTTATTTGACTCCACAATGTGTCCTGACTTTTTATTTATAAAAATTTTTAAACGGAAAAAAAGTTTCGAGTGATATTGATATTTTTATCCCCCTCAAAGCATCTCATTGGGGGGCCTCTGTATGTGAGGTAAGCAGCCATTTGCATTGGGGTAGAGTAGGAGCAAAAAGAGCATGGTGACCTTCCACCTGGCAGAAATGACTGGAAACTCCCCTGAGAATCCCGTGGGCTGCCAGAGATGGCTGTGTTGGGTGGGTGCCCTCACATGCTGTGCCCTGCCGAGGGGAGGACCTTTCTCCTGGCAGCCTCCTTTGTGCTGACCCGTGGCGGCACGCCCGTCTCTGCAGAGTCTGCATCTCAGCACCTGCTCGAAGTCTTCCTCCGTCAACCCGTGGTCCCACTGCCAACCCAGCTGACAATGGCAGCGTGAAGTAGGGATCGAGGACCTAGGAGCAATGCACCCTGAGAACGTCGTTTGGAGTTGAGCTCTCCTCCAACCCGGTCCTACCTTCACTTGATTTTCTAACCCCCCGAGACAGCGTCGTGAGCCCACGTACTGCCTACACCCCCAAAGCAACGTTCTGGCCTCCAAAGCAATCTCTGGGGGATTGGCCTCTAAAGTAAGAAATGCTTCTTCATTAGAAACAGACATTTCAGCTGGAACTGAGCCCTTGATCTGAACACAGGTATGGCGCTCGTTAAAGATTGTACTCTCTCTTGTCTTTTGGCCCCGTATTTAACTCTGGGTCAATCCGTTTCTCTTTACATCTCTAAATTGGAGGCTGTGTGATCGATTTTTCATAAAGCCCCTTGCTGACCAATGAGACTTTCTCTGGCTCATTGACTTTGCAGACTTGTTGTTTTTGTTTTGTTTTGTTTTGTTTTCACTTAGCATGCACTTATTTGAAAAACAACTCTTGCAACTTTGGCCATTAGGCTCACCGCCTACAAAACCGAGTGCGTGCAGGGTCTCTGTCAGGGGTACCCCGCAGGTGCCGAAGCCTCAGCAGCTGTGGCAGTCACACAACTGAGGGATTTAGGGAATGGAAGGGGCTTCATACCAAGATGACCAATGAGATACACTTTACAACTCAAGCCGAAGCTTAGGTTAGAAACGAAAAGCCCTTTACAGGTGGCTTTTGTTCCCCCCCTGAGTCTTCTAAATCAGGAAGGCAGCTTACGGCAGCCCGCACGTTGGGTAGGTCTTGCATGGCTTGGCTCCCTAAAAAACCTGAGGGCCAACACATTTGTCCGGGTGGGTTTGGAACAAGGAAGGGAGAAGGTTGCTAAGAGGGCCGCAGCGGAGGTCAGGTTCCAGAAGAAGGTAGATGGCTTTTCCAAGTGGGTTTTGGCAGCCGGTGATGTCACCTGCATTTCCAAACCTCTTTGTGACTTCTATTCTCCTAAGGCGGTGGCTGTGACAAAAGTAGCAGCTAATGAGATAGTGGGGCCTGGCTACTACTGTTCCAAGTAGACCGAATAAACATACCGGCAAGCAATCCTCTTGTGGTGGAGACGATTTAAACTGTAAGTCAGTGAGGAAAGACGCTCTGGTGAAATGGAAGGTATGGTCGAGTTGCGAGTGGGAACCTTGATTTGTAGCGCTCATGAGAGCGTTTCTCCCCTTGATCAGCCTGGTGTTAGCATGTCATGACACACTTCCAGGACCTCCAGGTGACAGGCACTCTTTCCCCATGACCTACGACAACTGTGGCTAAAAGGAAACTGAAAGCACTTTATTTTGAGAGGGAGGTGCAGAGAGCTTGTCTTCTTTATTTCAAATATTTAAATCCTTTAAAAGAAGCTTCCTGAAAAGAAATAGCCTTCCTAATAAATAAGCCTGTTAATTCATCATGTCGCCCAAAACACAAAATTCATCCTTAATGTTCTAATATTTTCCCTCCAAAATTCTTTACAGCACTTTATACACCGTCACCCATCAGCGCGGAACATGTGGGGCTGGTGTTACCAGAGCGTGCAATGTGTCTGGAACATTCTCTGTACAGCGGCCTCACTGGTCAAGGTCAACAATGGAGAGCATGCTCCTTTCAACAGCACATCTGTTGAAGACCCTGTGCAAGGTCTTTGAAGATTTGCATGTTTACTAGAAGCAGTAAAACAAAGAAAAATGGACACGTTCAAGAAGCTCTAGATGGCTAAACTCCCAGGACCCAGTGAGTCTGGATCTCGAGCATAAGTTTCCTTGGAGAAGGACTTTGAAGTTTCTTGCAATCTGTGAAATTCTAGTAATGGTCTAAATTTGCTCCTCAGCATCTGGTGGAGATAATTGCAGTGACAAATGGTATGGGTCTGTCCATCTGTTCATGTATTCATTCATTAATTCAAGACAGTTTTATTGAAAGTCCCCTACGTAGAAGAGAACGGTCTCAGCACTTTAAGGAATAGAGAGAGAAGATTGTCCTGGCCCCCAAATAACTTAGCACGTATTTGGGAGAGGAGGATCCATAAATGAATAATGATTAAGAGTAATGCATGGAGGTTAAACACCATAAGCCGTATCAGGCCCAGAAATGGAAAGGTGGATGATGGTGTGTTTTCAGGACCAAGCTAATGGCAAACTTTAGAAAAGGATGTGTGTTACAGCGGAAGAACGTGTTAGGGTTCTGTAGTTGAAAAATGTCGGAAAGCATGAGAGGGCATTCTAGGCAAAGGCACAACCTGAATAAAAGCATGGGAGTGGGGAAAATGCAAGGCAGGTTTGAGAAGAGTAAAAAAGTTCCATTTGATTAAATCCTCACATACTGGAGGGGAGTAGTAAGTGATGGAAATTATACAGGTAATTTGATGCTAATATTATAAAAAGTCGTGGATGTCAGGTGAAAGTATTCAGGCTGATTTAAACCTCAGCCAAGTGTGGGCAGAAACAGTTTTTAAAATGTTTATTTATCTATTTTTGAGAGAGACAGAGAGAGAGAGAAATAGAAAGTACGTGCATGCGTGTGAGTGGGGGAGGGGCAGAGAGAGAAGGAGAGAGAATCCCAAGCAGGCTCTGTGCTGCCAGTGCAGAGCCAGACATGAGATCATGACCTGAACCGTGAGATCATGACCTGAGCCGAAATCAAGAGTCAGACGCTTAACCTGTTGAGCCACCCAGGCGCCCCTCGGCAGAAACATTTTTTTTAATGTTTATTCATTTTTGCGAGAGAGGGAGAGAGAGAGAGAGAGAGACAGAGCGTGAGTGGGGGAGGGCAGAGAGAGAGGGAGACACAGACTCTGAAGCAGGCTCCAGGCTCTGAGCTGTCAGCACAGAGCCCCGTGCGGGGCTTGAACTCACGGACGACAAGATCATGGCCTGAGCTGAAGTTGATGCTTAACCGACTGAGCTACCCAGGCGCCGCAGCAGAAACATTTTTTAGGACTGGAAGATTAGGTGGGAAAGAGTGATCACCTATGTCAAAAAGAACTGCTTATTCCAAGGACAATGTCCACCCTGTTCACATACCTGAATCACTTTAGTGATTCAAGTAGTTGAGCTGCTCAGCCATGCTACGCTTCCTGAGAAACCCTTACTTTTGTGTAATGAATGATACTCTGGTGCTCCCAGTGGAAAACACCCATGTCCCTTCTTTCCTATACCTCAACCACTCGTGATTCTCCCCCCAACACCATCTCCCAGGATCTAGTCATTGCATAGCCTCTAATGACACTGTACTTCTCCAGGACACCCATCTCCAGGCAAAGTCACGACTGCTCACAAGAATGGCTTGTTCAAGTTACAGAGCTAGGAAGTGGTGAAACCAAGAAACGCTCAGACTGAAGGGCCAGGGGGTCAGCCCTCGGATTGCTCAAGAAATGGACATTCCCGGTTTTGCCATAATCTACTTTCTTCGATTCATTGCTTCATCCTTTTACTCATTCAGTTATTAACGTAACACGTATTTACTGAGCACTAATTATGTTCCAGCACTGAGTTTCTACTCACCCGGGGTATGACATACCATTCGGAAAGACGGGCGGGAAACTCGAAGTACTTCCTGTCAACCTCCAGCTGCCTAGGATCTAGTGCGTCCTCTAGGGCAAGCACTGCAGGCCAACCCTCTCTTGCTTTTCTTCTTCCCCCCGGCAGCCACTTTCACTGGAGTTCTCTCACTGATCTTTGTCTAGTCTCTGACTCCTTCTCATAAAATTGGATGCTGTGGACTTTTCTAGATGTATCAGTTAATCCATCTACAAAATGAATACCGATGATAAGAGTTGGGGAGAAGGAGTAAGTGTGCTCACCTGGCTATGTCAGGGCGACAGAAATGATAGCTCAGAGATGACATCTGGAGGGTTCAGCTCTGTGGAGGTGGGCTCAAGAAGGCAGAGGACCAATTTTGCTTCCTGTTTGCTTCTTCGTTTGTTTTGTGTTTTAGATTGCACAGGTAACTGTACCCATGAGGTATTTGTCCTGCTGACTTATTTTGCTTAGCACGCCCCTAGGTCCGTCCACGTTGTTGCAAATGGCAGGAGCTCGTCCTCTTTATGGCTGAGTAATGCACAAAAGACAGAATCAGACCTATAAATACGGAGAACAATCTGCTGGGTGCTGGGGGCCTGGGGTGGGGGAGAGGGAAATGGGTAAGGTGGAGCAGGAGATACAGGCTTCCAGTTACGGAATGACAAAGTCGCGGGGATGAAAGGCACAACATAGGGAATGTGGTCAATGGTGGTGTTGTGCGTTGTGTGGGGAAAGATGGCAGCACACTTGTGAGCAAAGCTCAATGTATGGACGTGTCGAATGCCTGCGTTGTGCCCCTGAGACTAATGTAGCATTGTGTGCCAACGATGCTTAAGTAAAAACGACAACGACAACAAAGAACGCTAAAAGAAAGGAAGGAAGGTCCTCCTATGACGACAGGCCTCCTGTAGAGATAAGCTACCCTACCTGAGGGCCACATAAAGAGACTTTAATGAGTCTAGAGTGTGCTCTCTGAAGACACGTTGGAACGCCTCTGACTACCCATGGGGGGAAAGACTAAATAAAGTTATTAAATAATAGTTTCCTTGTGGAAAAAAAAAAAGAGGTAAGTCCTGACTGTCATACAAACATAAAGTGAACAAGTGTCAGAGATTTTATGTAACTCATGAGTTAATGAGGAAACTAGTAAGGTGTTAAAAAGTTTCCCAAAGGAGAATCCAAGGAGCAGACGCATATTTAGGTAACCAGGGATGCCGAAATGAATTTGTGCAGGATGTGCAAAATCGGCGTATGACACCGGACAAGGTTATATCAATTTCACCTCCACAGGACAAAACTCACTTGCCTTTCCATAAATAAATATCTCTTGCATTAACAGCAGTTGTCTAAAATTTCCAGCCTTAGAAAACAGCTCAAAGGCAATGAAAAGTACAGACTTGAGAGAATAATACAGCCTAGGGGAGTATGCTAGACCACAACTTGTTTTCCATGGAGAAGTACTCCGTCATCTTTTCGGTCCATTTCAAAGCCTTTCACAACTTTTCCTTACAAAGGCTGTCTTCTCTGATAGGAAGAGAGCAGCTCAGTGGTTCAGTTGCATTCGGAGGTGGATCCTTCTCTGTGTCGAGTGACCTGTTGGCACATCAGCCATGCCCCTCGGAAGAGACATTTAAGCATGCAAATTAATGGATACAAACAATGCAAAAGTAGGAAACCCAGATACGCTGGGATTGGACTGACTCACAGACTAAGTAGGACTCCTTCTTTGAGTGATAACTCTACCCATGAGGAGCCAGGTTAGGGCTCTTCTTAACGGAGAATTAACAAATGACGTACAGAAATTTAAAGGAGTACATAAAAACATTATCGTGCTGATCAACTGGAATGATAAAATGCGAGCTAGAAGATGTGGTCCAGGGGAAGAAAAACAAACACGATAAAGCAGGGTAGCCAGTACGGTCTTGTGCGTTGTGGTAGGAGTTTGGGGAGAGATAATTACGCACGACGATATTGAGGCCAATTTGTCCACATGTGGTGGCTGGGGACAGAATCAAGGGGGCTGCATCAGCACAGAGGAATAATTGACTGTGGGCACATGTGACAAACAGATTTTGGAGTCGGACATATAATAAGCTAAATATGGAACATATTATTACAAAATTACATTATTATTATACAACAGAACCATCAAAAAGCTGTTATGGTTCATAAATAAGGGCACTGCACGTAGGTTATAATAAACACCTACATCTTCACAGCGTTTTGTGCTTTCATGAGAATTTGATCCCTAACAACCCTTAGATGCATGTGTTGTTATTTCTGTGTTTCAGTGGGACAAACTGAAGGTCAAGCAGCTAAGGGGTAGCAGCAGCAGTCTGTGTCCTCCTTCCCCTGATCCTCATCAAACCACAGCTGCTGCTTCTGTTCCATGAGTCTGTCCTCTTGTTTTGCTGTCATGGCTGATCCCACATAGAATTCTGTGTGGAAACAGAAGTCAGGCAAGAATTGACCAAACACTGGAGGCCAAACACAAGAAAACAAGACCTGCCAACAACATCCGAAAGATCTGTGATTACGTCCTTTACAGACCAGAAAGCTGAGGAGAACATGGTGGCCATTTTATGACTGAAACACTGAATGCACAGTGGTGACCAGCAAGATATCCCGATGGAAGATCCAAAATGAATTAGTAACAACAAACCTCTGGGGCGGGAGGACGGATGAGGTGCTAGGGACTGGCTATGGAAATGACACCAGCTTTCTCATTTACTCTTCCCAATGAGCCTATGAGGTAGGTACCGCCATATTCGCTCTCAGACATGGGAACTGAGGCACAGAGTTGTTCATGGAGTCCCCAGAGTCCATACCTGGTAAGTGGCAGACCTGTGATTGGAACGCAGATTCCGTCAGATTCCCAATCTGCCGCGATATGCCATCCGGCCCTGTGTATACATCACTGTAAAAGTCATCAAAAGCTAATTAGGGCTTTTTCAGGTTTGGAAGAAGTGTCTGAGGAAACTTGAAAAGTTTTCTTTGGGGGTGAAGTCAATAATTAGGCCCAAATTGCGTCAGGCAATATTAGTAGTTTTCATGACGTGTACAATTAAAGGTTGAAAGCAGAAAGGTAATCCAAAGTCTTAAAAGAATACTCAGGGTGTTCTGAAATTGTAACTGTATTCTCCATGGGACATGGAGGGGATAGCTGGGGAGAGAATGGAATGACTTAGTGGAAAGTCTGTTTGATACAAAGTTTTGAAATAAATCGAGTATTATTGTAGGTTAATAGCCGTTAGGTGAGTTATGAATAGACACTAGAGCAAGAGAACAGAATCATCATTATTCATCATAAACTATGTTGCATGAAACTATGAAAGCCTACAGAAGGAATTCTTGATTTCTTACGCAATTCATTTGAAAAGAGCTATAGCTTTTAGATGTAATTCCAGTTAGACACAAAAGAAATCCTGAGGATTCCCCAAGTGCTATCTTTCACATTGCATTGGCCTTCACCTATCGTTCATTCTGAGACAGCGGCATCTGAACTGGGCAGATATTACCAGTTTTCCACAAATTGCCTCAGATGAAAATCTAATTCAATTAAAAAGGATAAAGTCCACAAAAACCACAATGTCAAATATCCCAAGCTGTCAGAGATCGCTTCGATTGTCTTTGACTTCTTTTGTTTGATCCTCGGAACAGCTAGCTCTCTGGGCTTGTTCAAACTTCTCTCTGTCCACCTCTCTCTCAACACTGACTTTCAATTCTACTCCTTTCTTCAGATCTGCTTCAGAGCACTTTGGGGACTAGGGCTCCCAGATGTGCTCCACCAAAATACCAGACCTCCAGCGAGGACTGTGGGGTGAGTTTTCCATAGAACCCCATCCCCCATGGCACATTACTAAACAAAACACATCGTCAGAGGAAAGGCTTGCATCTGGTTTACTTTATTAAAGCCCAGTGGTAATACCAAGGATAATGAGAACTTAATTGACCAAGAGGGCTCCCTAAAGCAACTAAAGAGGCTGCCCTACCCAGAGTTCCTGTTCCTACCTTCACAGCTAAAGGGGGAGATTGTTCTTCCTGGCAATTTTTGGATAGCTCTTTTGTCCTTACCTCTAGTCATCAAACTTTTAGAAATATCGGGGTCTAACCATGAAATGGGAACATTTAACAAATTATATTGGGGCACCTTGGCGGCTCAGTGGGTTAAGCAACCAACGCTCAGCTCAGCTCAGGTCATGATCTCACAGTTCCTGAGTTCCAGCCCCGTCGGCATAGAGCCTGCTTGGGATTCTGTCTCTCCCTTTCCCTGCTCTTCCCTTGCTCTCTCTCAAAATAAATAAGTAAACTTAAAAAAATCTTTTAAAAAATTATATTAAAAAATAACACTGACAGAATCTATTTTCATATTTTCACTAGACTGAACATTAAAATATCCGTTTGTCCGGTTCGACTCAACGCACGTAGCCACCCAGGTGACAAGGGGCCTACAGTCCCCAATCAAAAACATCTCCTTCACTGCCCCTGATTTTGGAAAAAGCTCTCCTCCTGTGATAGAGATTGCCAGGGTGATTATATCCCAGCGAGTAATTGCTGGGAACTCTCTTTTGAAAATTTGGCTCTTCCTGGACTCAGGGGGATGCGTCTTCACCTCTCTGTGCTTGATTCTCTGCTTCTATCCAGGTCGTTGGTTCTTACTTTTTCTCCAGAACTCCCTGCTTCCCCAGTGACTGATGAAGATTTTGGCGTTTTGCCTTCTGAATTTTCTGAGAGCTTGTCATGACTCAAAGCTGCAGTAACTATTTTATTTCATTTTCTAAATCATTTATGAGGACAATGGAATGGTTTTAATTTGACTCACCCACAACCTTATTATTTTCCAGCAGATTTTTTTTTTCCATTGCCTTGTTTGGCAAAATCCTTGATTTGGCCTTGGCTAATTCAAAGAGGACGCAAAAGAGATGTTTACAGGTGTCTTTAATCTCAAAGTTGATAATAAAGTATGTAGTTATTAAATCTACTTGTTTTGCTGCCAAGGGCAAAATAAAGAAAGATGTTTGCTTCAGTGAAGATAGCTCTTCATTTCTAGTCTTTTCTAAATCTTGCCTGGATCTGGGGGGCATTAGCACATCGAAGAAAATCTTTAGCAGTGACTAAAGGTCTCCAGGCCCAAGATCATCCTCGCCCGACTGCTTCATTACCACTCGTCTGGGCCAGACCTCAGAGCAGAAGCACACTTAGGAAAGGATGTATTGAAGGACAAGAACCGAAATCAACTTGGTAGAATGAACTAAACCTTCCCGAGAGAAAATAAGTTATTTTGGGGACTAGCTATGATCCGAGGGCTTATTTTTATTGGTCGTGTTGGCCACGGGTTACCTCTGTTTACTTTCTGTTTCGTTTCTTTAAGGGTGTACACATTCCTCCAAATTTCCGAGAACCGCGTTCATCTTCTTGTGAAGACCAGCTGACTCTGCCCACTCTTTGAGTCTCCCTATTGCTATTTCCGCCCTCCCTTCTCTGGCTTAGCTCCAAGATCTCTAAATGAAACTTCTCTGACAGGTGCTTCAAGACGGGGCCTGGAGAAAATTGCAAACTAAGGGAGACTTTCTTCAGAATTTTCCGGCTCCCTTTCCAAGTTTTCAAAGCTAGTAAGGCACAGTCCTGTTGGCAATGTCCTCCAGTCTGGTGGGAATGTAGATTTGTATAATCTTCCTGGAAAGCATGTTAAGAATATGCATCAATAGGCTTATTGCATTGGTACATTTTGACCAGGTAATTCTAACTTTGGAAATTTGTCCCAAAGAAATAATCTCAAATGCAGCAAGCGTTTTATACATCAAGATGTCAACATATCTGTCCTGTTAATAACTTGTTAAAACAGAGCCAGTAAATAATGGGTGCTCAATAAATGATTATCCAAGACAGAATGATCTCCCATGCATCTAATAAGAATTAATCCTCTTCTCTGGCTACAAAGGTGTGGCTAAGGAAAGCCCATTTTATTTGGATCCATTGGGAATATGCTAGTGATGTGAAAGTCTCTTGGCAGAGGGGATCCATAAGACAAAGGGGAGCAATGAAGGAAGTCTGGTGGGGGCAGGTGTGAGGACGGGCTATAGAGCAGTGGGCTCGGGGCAGAATCTGGAGATGGATTGAGAAGCCAGGACATCAGAAGGCCAAGGGGACTAAAACCGGGAACGTGGCTCTGATTCACGAGATGGAGAGGAATCTGGGTGACTTATGGGAGCAAGCTGGCAGCACGAGAAGTAGGCTTTAGGAGGACAGTCGGCAACGTCACAAGCGGATAGGCCAGCTCTAATGCAGGGACTGAATCCTTGCCTGGAAGCGTGGCTGGGACTTTGTTTATAGAAATTGATTAAGGAATAACAAGATTTGGAGAGTAGAAAAATTTAGTAGCCCAGAAAAATGATTCCGAGGCTCCTATCAAATTCTACTTCCATTAAACTTCCCAAATCACTCCAGCTTAGCATTTCGTGTTCACCGGCTTGAATTTTGAATGACTTGTGTTCAGTACCTACCCGGACCTACTAATTGTAACCTGCGGCTTCCACCAACAGGATGGCTTTTTTTCCTAAATTTGTGAGACCGATCCTATGAAAGAAAAGGCAGACAATAAAATCATGCCTCAGATGCCATTTGAAATATTTGAATAGTTGTAAGTCGATATATTCCTGACTCCTTCCGGGTTCCCAACTGTAATTTCTCAAAACAGTTCTCAATCTTAACTCTTTCTCTCTTGTTCTTTCTGCCACACATCATGACAATTTTTTTTTGTCCTGAATTTTTAAGTCTTGTTATCTTAATCTTGGGGGTTCCCCCCCCATATGTTTATGTAGATTGCTTTTGTCTAAAATTGTAGACTCTTAGAAGACAGAAATCGTGTCTCACTTGTACCTCTGCCTTTTGTTTAAGAGCAGAAATACGAGGCTCTCACGCTGCAGAGTCCTGGAGACATTTTTAATGATAATTCACTTTTCCTTCTCTGGCAGCTGTACCCTCAATGACAAAATTCTTAAAATAATTTTCAGTTAACTTTAATTTGAAAATACCGGATACCAGAGAGTACATCTAAGGGGTTGTTGGGAAACAATGCAGACAGTTGTCACCCAAAGGCAGGAAATATAGTAGTGAAAGGATAACAGAGCTGACAATGTTACTACCCACGTGTATGACAGTGACTGAGTCCATGAAATGCAGAAGCAGAACAGGGTACATCTTTCCTTTGATGAATACTGCAGCTCCCTGACATGCCCAGCTTTCAAGAAGTTGGAGTATGACTTCATCACCTGTGACTCATGTGGAATGCACCCTTTCTGTCCAACCCTTGTGTTCCAGTAAGATTGCAACTTCCAAAATCTTGACAGTGATGAGAGTCAAGTGCAGGCTTACAACAGCGTGCCAGGCATCAGAGTCTCGATGCTCTCTCTTTAGTAAGAGTTGCTTTAGACACATCTTGACTTTGATCAAGAGTGGCACCAAGGTTTAGGAAGAAAAATTGGAGTTGTGAAATTAAGGACCTTCCAGTTGAAAGAAATCATGGGCTAAGTGACAGCAGCAAAATGGCATCAATCAGTGAGCCTCACATGGAGGCAACGATTCATTTTCCTGAGGAGGGATTAGGCACAGAAAGACTAAAGCCAAGCTTTGCCTAGTGCACGGTTATTTTCCTGCCCAGTCCTGAACAATAAAGTACCCGGTTGGCCCTGGGGTCATGAAGGAGCCCATTCAATGATCAGATGCTTTACTGTGGTAAAAATCTCAATAAATCTCAGACTCGGGCAGTGCTCTCTAATCGGCAGAGAATTTTTATGTACTTTATCTCACTTGATCCTAATAGGGATTCCTTGTGATGGCCGAGGCTGATGTTATTACTATGACCAGGTCTAACTCAGTGCCTGCTGCATACAGAGCTTCTATTTAATAGCAGTGTATAGAATTGAAGCTGTCGAATCCCCATTTCTCATATTAGAAAACAGTGTTTATTTTATTTTTTTAAATTTTTTTAACATTTATTTATTTTTGAGACAGAGAGAGACAGCGTATGAATGGGGGAGGGGCAGGGAGAGAGGGAGACACAGAATCTGAAACAGGCTCCAGGCTCTGAGCTGTCAGCACAGGGCCCGGCACGGGGCTGGAAGCCACGAACCGTGAGATCGTGACCTGAGCTGAAGTCGGACACTTAACCGACTGAGCCACCCAGGCGCGCCTAGAAAACAGTGTTTAATGATTTCCCCAAACTCAGCTATACCAGATGAAACTGCTGGAACTTCAAGCCATATCTAGTGCAGTGTGCCCAGTGGTCTTGCCATTGATACCCGGAAAAGCCCTTCTTTTCCTCAAATGACTGCTGATGCCAAAGCAAGCAAGCCATTCCTCATGCCGCTGGGAGGCAGACACTGAAACAATCTTGAGACTAGGCTTAAATTTAATTAGCTACGTACAAAAGAGAAAAAGAAAAGGGAGTGGGAAGGAGCGGAAAGAAGATAAAAGCATCGGGTGTGGTGGGTCAGAATATATTTAAAATAAATACAATAAAAGTTATCCTGTGATCAGTAAACAGCAATATAATTAGAATTCCCCCCCCCCATTTACTTCCTTTAACATGCAATGGGGGGAAACGAGAAAAAAAAAAGTCAAGGACTCAATCAAACAGATGGTTCTGGAGTTATTATTTTCCCCTTGATGTTGTTTACAAGAAGAGACTCGTTTAACAAAACGTGACTCACAGATTCTGGTGAGACTAGCAGTTCTCTGTGGGAAGGAGAGAGGAAAACAGCAGGAAGAGAATCAAATCATAAGCTTTTATTATGCACATTATTATGCCTCATTAATTAACCCAATCGCTGTCCTGGTGACGTCCTGGGCTCACTTCACAGGAAAAAATTAGTCTGGATTGCCAAGTGAAATAGACAATTACAGGAAGATCGAATTATGCCTACATTGCATTCGGTCAGGGCACCCAGCCAAACTCATGTCAAATTCATAAGCCTGGAATATCCTCACTAAAAACAGCCCCGAAGAACCAACGTCACAAGCTGTTTGACGTCTACACAGAGGATGTATTGATCTTGCCTGAGCTTCCTTTCTCAGAATCGCATAATAGGCCGAGAGAGAGGGCTTTCTGAGCGTCTTACTTACCACCACACTCCAGCTGGCTCGATCCTTTGTTATGTCCAATAAAGTACAATGTGGCGGGGGAAATACCCCACCTCGTGAGCTCCTGTCCCCCATCCTGGCTGGCAGCTGTCTCAGCCCTGTGGGGACAGCTTGAACATTTGAAGAGAACAATGGGAGCTCCTAGCATAGGTTTTCCATAGTAGAGCCCTTGGTTCTGACCATGATTTTGAGGGAAGATTTTTCCATGGGAGAACGGCTGTAAGGGCCTAAGGCGCACACCAGGTTTTCAGGAGCCACCATCGTGGTCATGTCTGAACCCCCCAGCAACAGAGACATTGCTACACTGGATAAGAACAATTGCGACAAAATTTTTAAGTAAGGTGATATTTATCAGTGTGGTCCAGGGCTCACAAGGCAGAGTAAAATGTGCTTTGCGATCACTGAAGAGTGAAAAGTTTCAAATTCAAGTCTGTATGACTGGATGCAACTTGGAAGGAAAGCTGCTTCCCGATTCCCATCAGAGGACACTCCTCCTTTTATCAGAGATGTCTAAATCTTTTCCACGTTATTTCCCTTATAGGCAGAAAGTCCCTATGTGTTGAGGACACATAAGCAGAATTTTTGACATCTTTATTCTGGGAAGCAAAAGTTCTAATTCTGTCCTTATGATCATTCACCTACTGGATGGACTCTCACTATATGTTTACCAGGCACGAGATACTTTCTGGGCCCTGAACAGTTCATTTTCTCTAAGGTCTTCCTAAACAACTAGACTTGCAAACTGAAACCTTAAAGGTTGCTGCTCCCCAGTGTTCTGTGCTCAGACCTTTTCTCGTGTTTCTGTTTGCACTTTCCTTGGATGACATCATGCATTTTCATATCCTCAACTTCTGCTTGTTGATGAGCTCCGAGGGTGATTTTAACACCTCAGACCTTTCCTTCTCTTTCTCAAGACTTGTTTATGTACTCTGGGCATCTAAAGGGTATCACAAAATTAACTTCTTCTTTTTCTTAAAGTTTATTTATTTATTTTGAGAGAGAGAGAGAGAGAGAGAGGAAGTGAGAGAGAGAGAGAGAGAGAATGAACCAGGGAGGGGCAGAGAGAGGAGGCAGAGAATCCTAAGTAGACTCCTTGATGTCAGTGCAGAGCCCAATGGGGGGCTCCAACTCCTCAGCCATGAGATCGTGACCTGAGCCGAAATCAAGAGTCAATGCTTAACCCACTTTGCCACCAGGGTGCCCCCAGATTAACTTCTTCTAAACTAATTTATATGTTCAAAAACACTGCTCCATACGTGTTTTCCCCTTCCCAGTGGGTGGTCCTGTTGGTTCCTTCTCCTTTACATTTCTCAAATCTGATCCCTTCTTTTCATCCAGATCACCATCATCTCTTTCATGGAGTAGATCACCAAGCTCACCGACAGCACCCATGTGATCATACCTCTGCCCCGAATCCTCGGTGAGGTCCAGGGTCCTTGGCAGAATAGATGCCATTCCCTGTGCTTTAGCACCTATGAACTTGGCATGCTGAGTTAGTATTTCTCTTGGGACTGGAATCTCACGTTAGCCATTCTGAACTTCTTGCCATTGCCAATCACATTATATTCCCGCTCACCTACGAGCTTTCGTTTTACAGTAATCATTACCTGTCCTGCTTCTTCTACCCTGGGAATCACCTTTTCTTTTTTCACTCAGGTATCTCCTACCGACTTTTCAAAATTCCACACTCGGGCATGGCTTCCCCTGGGCCGTCGCCGTCCCTCTGTGTCTGCCATTAAGTCCTTCTCTGCCTGTCTGCTTATGCTATTCTAGCCTCCAAGAGACGGAGTGAATTTCCTTCCCTCTTGTGATTCTCTGTGAAGCAGAAATGACTGAGACTTCTTAGTCCAAACCTGCAGAGAACTGGCAGCTGTCACATTCGACATCTGAAAAAGCTGGTTGAGATGTAAGTTCAGCCCCCTCATGACCACCATGTTGTAAGGAATCCCAAGCTGGCTCATGGAGAAGCCATGTGAGACAAGGAGCCCAGACAACAGTATGAACTTAGGGACCAACTCTATGACTCCTGTCAAATTGCCCCAGCCCTCTCCCACTGGTCAAGCCATTCAGTGGCTATCCAGACACTGGAGCAGAGCCAGGCCACTCCTGCTGTGTTCTGTCTGAATTCTTGATCCACAGAATTAGAAACAAATAAATGACTATTATTTTCATGTACAGAGTTTGGAGAGGTCTTAAGTGTAAAACACCTTCCAAATCCAGCATGGACATTTCTTCCATAACCACAGTGCCTTTGAAGGCTCACTATCCCACTGCAATTTCCAAAATGAAGGTTTCTTCCTCTGCATTCCTCCCTTGCCCCAGTTTTCTTTCTTGAATCACGTAAAAACTGATGATCTCAAAAGCTGGCAGAAATTCTTCTTAGGGAGGGACCTGTCTTTATTTGCAAGGATGTTTCTGAATCCCTGGAGGTTGAAGGATACAGCTTTGGAGGCAAGACCAAGACTTCTGAGGAACTTAGATAAACTGAATCAAAATCTGCATGGGAAAGGAAGAGTAATTTGTTCTTAACGATGATGATAAGGAGGAGGACGTGTATGAACTGGAAACATTAAGAGAGAGAGAGAGAGAGCAAGTGAAAAGGAAGAGAGTACTCCAAGAGGCCCTTAGGAGGCAGGGGACTGCATGGGGAGGTAGCCAATGGACAGTATCTAGTTGGGGATCACTAAGGCACATTTCAAATTGAAACATAACTAATGTACGGCTTGAATTGGCTTTAGGTTTTGACATGTAAACTTTTTCTTCCTCTCTTGCCCATCTCCCCACCACAAAACCACCTCTAATTCTTACTATTGTTATCAATTTCTGTACGAATGGACTATTTTGTGAATTATGGGATACATGACATATCAGAGACCAACAGTCAGAGGTGACCTGACAATATAACCCCCAAAGAAAATCACAGAGAATGAGAGAAGGCCCTTGGAAAATCTCAGGTTCAAGCTAAAATGTCCTGGATCCCAAGGATACCAGCAGAGCAACTGACTTGTGGACTACTGGTCACCTCTGTATTCCTACCATCTAGCATGGTGTCTGGGACATTGTAAGTGTTGGTCAACATTTGTTGAATAAATGATTGAATAAAAGAAAGAAAGAATGAAGGAAATGATTTGCAGGATAAAGTATGGCTCCTTTAAGGGTTGTGTGCTGCGACAGAACACCATGAGATCCGAAGTCAGACAATCTGTGTTGGAGTCTCACTTACTCTTATTTGACTTGGGGGAACATTGCTTTCCTAAATGGGCTCAAAAGCAATGGCCCTCTCACAAAGTATCAGACACCCGGTAAAGATGACTTCTCATCCTTATTAGCCAAGACAAAGCAACGTGGTGTACAGGAAATAAGATGGGAAGAAAAGAGCAGAGAGCACTATAGGAGCAGAACATGTGGTTGAACATAGGGTTGTTTTCCATCGTTGTTACCAGAATTTGGTCATGTTCATGTGGTTTCCTTTCATGAGTTCTTTCCAAGAATAAGAAAGGTGGGGATGGCTGCTATTTTTCTGCATTTTCATTCGTGAGGCTCTAAATCTGGGGGAGAGAGGGACATGAGGATAAGAAAGGATAACAGGATTTGATAAGTCATCAAGTCTGTTATGTAATTTCCAAATATTTGGAGACTTTTCCACATGTCTTTCTGTTATTGATTTATAATTTAATTCCACTGCGGTTAGAGAACATTCTTTGTATGATTTAAATCCTTTAAATTTATTGACACTGGCGTTATGGCACAAAATGTGGTCTATCTTAGTATATGTTCCACTTGCACTTGAAAAGAATTTGTATTCTGTTTGTTGCTGGGTGAAGTGTTCTGTGAATGCCCGTCAGCTCAACCGGATTAGTAGTGTTCAAGTTTACTAAACCCTTATTGATTTTCTATTTATGCCATAAACTATTGAGAGGGGACTGTTGGAATGAATACCCAGTATAATTGTGGGTTCATCTATTCTTTCAGTTTGGCTTTTAATCAAATTTTGCTTCATAGATTTTAAAACTCTGTGCATAAACATTTGCAAATGTTACATCTTGATGAATTGTCCTTTGTTCATTACAAAAGGAGCCCTTTATTTGTAGTCATATTCTTTGCTCTGAAATCTACTTTTTCTGCTCTTAATGTAGCCACTCCAGCTTTCTTTGGATTTTTGCCTTCTTTTAACCTATCTTTACATTTAGAGTGGATTTCTTATAAGAGCATACTGTTGGGTCTTGATTTATACATATATCTATAAATGCAATTATACAACTGACAGTCTCTCTGGCTTTTATATTTAGGCAGTTTGCATTTAAAGTGATTAAAGTTTCAGGGTGCCTGGGTGGCTCAGTCGGTTGAGCGGCCGACTTCGCTCAGGTCATGATCTCGCGGTCCGTGAGTTCGAGCCCCGCGTCGGGCTCTGTGCTGACAGCTCAGAGCCTGGAGCCTGTTTCGGATTCTGTGTCTCCCTCTCTCTGACCCTCCCCCGTTCATGCTTTGTCTCTCTCTGTCTCAAAAATAAATAAACGTTAAAAAAAATAACAAAAATAAAGTGATTAAAGTTGAGTTGAAATCTGCCATCTTCCTAGTTTTCTATGTGTCTAATATGTTCTTTGTATTTTCTTAGTTCTGGCCCTTTTTGGTATTAACTGATATTTTTATTACAACCTATTGTATCACATTACATGTTATATTTTATATTTATATTATAATATGTTGTCTTTAAGTGGCCAATTATCTTTAAAATTTATCTTAAATCACAAGAAAAATGTATAATTTCTATTTCCAGCGCTCTTTGTTCTTTTGTAGAAATACACAGCCCCATTTGGTATCATTCTTCCTTTGCTCAAAGGACGCCCTTTAACATTGCTTGCACTACCAGCCCGCTAGTAATGAATTCTCTCAGTTTTTGTGTGTCTGAAAACATGTTTACTTTGCTTTCATTTTCAAGAGCTATTTTGGATACAGGATTCAAGTGTGTTAGGTATTTTTTTCTTTCCCTGTTTGAAAGATGTTCCGCTTTCTTCTTGCTGGCCTGGTTTCTGATGCCATCCTGTCTTTGTGCCTCTGTACATGATGTGTCTTTCTGCTCTGGCTGCTTTTAAGGTTTGCTCTTTATCACTGAGGTTGAGCATTTTGATTCTGATGTAACTTGTTCTAGTTTTCTCCATGTTTCTTGTGCCTGGGGGTCATCGAACTTCTTTCGGATGTGGATATATAGTTCTTACCAAGTTTGAAAAAAAATTCAGCCGTGAGTTATCTCTTCAAATATTTGTTTCTGTCCCCTCCCTCTCTCTCCTCCTCCTGGGACTCTAATATATGAGACATTTGAAGTTGTACTATTGCTCCCCGATGCTCTCCTCATTAATTAAAAAAAAAAACTTTTTTTTCTCTCTGTGTTTCATGTTGGAGAGTTTCTACTGATGTGAACCTTCCAGTTCACTAATCCTTTGCTTCTGCAATGTCTTACCCGTTGTGACTTCCATCCCAGATATTGTAGTTTTCATTGCTCGAAATTCGATTTGGGTCTTTGTTATGTACCATTCATGTTTTCGCCTCACATTTGAGCATATGGGACATGGTTATAATAACTATTTTAATTTTCTGTCCACGATTGCCATCTATTTTTCTCAGCTTTTCTATTTCTAGATCAGCTACAGTTAGTTGATTTTTCTCCTTATCGTGGGTCAGATTTTCCTGCTTCTTAGAATGCCTACCAAGTTTTTATGAGATATATTCATTGCAAATTTTGCCTTACCGGGCACTTGACATTTTTGCAACACTATAAATATTCTTGAGCTCTGTTCAGTGGTGCAGACATGTTACTTGGAAAGTTTCATCCTTTTGGATCTTGCTTTTAAGCCTCGTTAGCTGAGAAACATACTTTTCAGTTGAGGGCTAATTTTGCCCTACTCCTGAGGCAAAGTCATTCTGAGTAATCTCCCCAGTGGCCTGGAGGCTGTGAGATTTCCTACTCTGGCTGGGGGTCTATCCAGTAAGCAGAAGTTATCATAGGACTCACCTTTTTTGTGTAGCATGTCTTAGGGACCACTGTCTTTTTTTGCCAGTGTCCAAGGACTGAAAGTTGTTATTTCATATATTTTGTCATGGGTTAATTAATTTTCTATTAGGCTTATATCAAGTGGTAGGCTAAATCCAATTCCTATTATTCCATCATAGAAGCAGAAATCTACTGGAAAGTGAACCTGAGTAATCACTTGGTGGGCATTGGTCATCCTGGAGGGGGACTAAATTGAATGCACCCTAAAACATATGTTTTGTTTTGCTTTCTCTTCTCATCCTCTCAGCCTTACCATCTGGTTTGCTCATTGCCTTCCTCTGTCTTGTCCCAGACATTCTGTAACATTAATCTTGTTCTTCTGAGCTAGGAAAAGATCTCTTTGGAACATTCCAACTCCCCATAGACTCAGGAATTAGTGATACTCACCGGAGTTTATGAATTCAGTGGTTTAAATGAACCAATGGTACATACCTGAAAATATCTACCATCTGCCCTTGTGTCTATCCCCAAACATATGTCTCGATTGTCCTAGTAGTCTATGTAGCACACAGAACATAAAATATTTGGCATACGGTCTCTCTGATGCACAGAGATAGTTAAGAGCTGGTATCACCCAGCCACAAGAGGTTTCATTTCTAGCCTTCTTCCGAGCATTTCTGTTGAGAACCTTTGTTATGGTCTAGGTTTTCTTTTTCACTAGTATCGTGTCCTGCTGGGTGGCTAAGTTAAGGAAAGTTATTTACAAGGCTGCTGTAAAGGTGCAGGTGAAAGCACATCCCTTTTTCCAGCACACTTGTCAAAACCATTATGGTGCCTGTCACATACTTGGGGGAAGAGGCAATGTCAGAGAGATGATGAAGACGCTGTCTGGAGCGGGGCACCTCCAATAATCCAAAAACATCTGTCACCAATACTTCTACTTCTCTTGGCGCCTACGGCTTTCTTTCTCTTTGTGTGTATTTCCTGGAGACGTTGTTTCCCTTTTTTCCTCACCTCTTTAAAATATAGGCATTCTGCGGTAGGATTAGGGCATGTCTGAGTGTGCCGTTATATGATTTAAATCCTTGGCCTTACCATCTGATCCCACATTGTAACAAAGACCATCAAGCCGCATGACTTCTCATATCACTTCCAAAGCCCCGCCCTCATCTTTCCCTTCCGGAATACTCTCCTCTTTCATTGTTTCAGTATTATCACCCTACAATCGCCTGGACTTCTTCTTCCTAAATTCCGTACTTTACACTGTGAATTATTGGAAATCAGTGGCAAACTAACTGATACATTATAGAATGTATCAGAATCACATTATAGCTGATTTTCAAGAGCCAAAGCAAAACTTTTAATGTGATGATCAACCTTATTCAAAGAACTCTGGATCAATAATCATCCTACATTTTAAGATGGAAAAGTCACAGGATAAAGAAGAAGAAAAAAGCAATAAGAAGCTCAGGGAGGGGCTCCTGGCTGGTTCAGACGATGGAGCGTCTGACTCTTTATCTCACCTCGGTTCCTGATCTCAGGGTTGTGGGTTCAGGCCCCGCATTGGGCTCTGCAGTGGACGTGAAACCTACTCAAAAAAAAAAAAAAAAAAAAATCCGAGGGCATTTTCTTTCTTTGAAAATAAAACAGGTTTCATTTGGAAGCAGTCAAACTTTATTAATTTATTTTGTATTAAGGTAGCCTTAAATTCCAGCAAATCTCCTAGTTTGAGCTCCCAAGTCATAAGAATCACTTGAAAACTGTCACGAAATGGTTTTCCTTGGGGTAGTGTGTTGAGGGCAGAGAGTAGATCTGAATATTTGACCTCAGTCTTTTTGCTTCACACCCAAGGCCTGTACCTCTGTGGCATTTGCATCAAAATACCTGGATAGTGATAGGACATGAAGGGAGAGAATCTTCTCTCAGCACAAGCAGGTGCTATAGTATATGCTGGCATGTGAGAGTCGTCCACACCATCCCCGAGTCTGTCATCCATCACCCAGAACTGCCTAGGAGGCTGGAGCAGCTGTGTGTTAGCCTCCTCGAGCACTTCAGATTTTAATCCTAGTGGACTCTGTCCTGGTGAGTAGACTCCATTTCTCCTGTACAGAACTTGGGAGTCCACCAGTGAGAAAACAATGGAAGGAGCAGGTTAGCGTATAAGGTTAAAAGCAAATCTAAAATCAGACGAAATGTTGTCTTCACCTCTTTCTAGCTGCGTGACGGTAAATATCAACAAAACACTTCTCCCCGCCCTCCACCACCGCCATGTTTGCTTCCACGTGGAGGGGATTTATGACAGTTTACAGAAACAACCACACATTCTTTCCCCTCCCCGTGGCCACGCCCCTTGCAATGCAACTTGGAGCGCTCTTCTACTCTGACTTGGACTTGACCCTGTGCTTATTTTGGACAACCAAACATGGTTCCAACAGAGGCCAAAAAGCCACTTTCACGTTAGGCCAGTTCTCTTTTGCAGCTCTCGAGGGCGATTTGATGCTGTGGGAAGGAAAGACACCTCAAAGAAGACCTGGTGACTGGGGGCTGCCACCATTCCAAATTCCCCAAGTTCGCAAGGGGATAGCAATGTCTTCAATGCCATTTAGGGAGAGAGAGGACAGAACTCATATTCATCGTTCTTCCCCAGATTTGATAAACATATTGTGCCAAGGTTAATCTTTCCTAGGCAGATTCTTCCAGTTGACTTTGAGTTCCCTAGCTATGAATTCTGACAGTGATTTACTTGCAACTTGGTGTGGCTGAAGAAAATAAAATCTCCATCTGTCTTAATTCCATTCACTTTTTGGTGCTCTTCAGCAATGCGGGTCCACATTTCCTTCTCCACAATACTTGGGGCCATATCTGTTTCTGAATTCAGAGTTATGTGGATTATACGAAATACCACATAGTACTTCAAATAGGGTCTTCAGAAGCACCCCATAATCTAACATTTATATTTTTGCAGCAAAATATGAACATTCATACTTGGTATGATATATAAGAATTAGAAATCACATCAGTCAGGTAAGGTGAATATTTACCACCAAATGCTTTTGGAATTTTGGGTATATGGGTAAGGGATTGGGGATCAGTACATAGCTTGGGGTTCTAGGAATAAAAGTTTCCCTAGGACACTGCTCTAGAGCTGAGGAGAATATGTTTTCCAAATTTGGTAGGTATGAGATGAGTGCTAGATAGTCATGTATGTTCTACTCACTCTTGAGACTCTTAAAAAAGTAAAGCATGTCAGATACTCAGAGTTGAATTAATGTAAAGTCTTAAGCATGACTAAGCAGCAGTCCATCATTCCAATGAGATACAGCCCAGGCTACCTCAGTCACAGGAACCTTACTCTACTTAGGGAGTAAGAACCCTTCTGATTGCGACTAAAGAGGTTGTGAGGAACTTGAACTTCCTAGGACTTTTGACTCTTATTTACTTTATGGATTCTAGGTTTCAAGGAGAATTAATCTCTGAACTGTAATTTCTCTCTCCTTCCACTGACTATGGAAGAGAGATTATAGTTTGACTTTAATTCTCTTAATCTTGAATGGGTTTGGACATTAACTTGAAAAGAATTGGTTCATTAAACATTAGTGTCTCTCTGGAAAAGTTATAATGGAAGAAGTTTTGTGTTCAACTTTGGGGGTTTTTATACTTACCATTTTGTTCTGCATTTTAGTGTTTGGATATGTTAATGTTTTCAATTAACCTTGTTGCCAAGCCTCTGCTATGCTATGTTGGTACAGAGTCGACTGGAGTTGATTCGTCTGCATACTATTCTGACTTATTTCATAATCTCAGAACAAAATATAAATAAACTTTCCACCCGTGAAGTTAGGAAGATACTCCGTGGAATCGGAGAGTAGTTCATACAGATGGGAACAAAAGTGCTAGTGATTAACTAGTAAATAGGATAGTCACACCCCTGGGTGACAGTATGCTTAATGGCTAAGTATGACATATTAAGAGAACAAAAATCTGGAAAATATTGGAGGGGAATACGTTTTCCCAACAGCTGTTATTTCTTCCATGTGGAAGCTCAATAATGAACACTCTGGCCTAGTTCTGTCCCCTTTACTTACTTTACCCCAGGAAATATGGAGAAATATACCAGATTGGTAAATTTGAAAAGAATAATCCAGATATTCTCAACCCAGCTACTCCCTTCATCCTCTTGGGCATGCCTTGCCCATAGAACACAGGTGAACTGGTCTTAATCCAGTGCTGACATGGTTGGGTGGGTAAGCTTATCCACTTCTGGGGTTCAGTATTACTGTCTTTCTTTAAACTCCATCCTGTACTTAAGGTGAATGAGTAAAAAAAAAAAAAGTGATATATCAGTCCTGTCTACCTTAGTCTTGGCTCATCTCTAAATTAATTCAGAGTCCACAACTTGATTGAGAAGATGGATGCTATCGGCTGGGTACCCTCAAAAATTCCAATATTGTATAGGTTATTAAATCTCCCTGTGCACATATCCTTGTCTCCATAACGAGGATTTGTGATGATGATTAAATATGTTAGCTGATCGTGTAAAACGTTTGTAACATTGCCCAGCATGTAGCAAGGACTCAATATTTGTTATCATCATTATTGACATCTAGCTTGTGTCCAACATTATGAGGAACATTTAGCAACGTCAGAGAAACTGGATAAGATGGGGATGCCTGGCCAGCTCCCGAGCAGTTTATTATCTGGTTAAGAAGACAACTTATGGAGAATATGTAAGACACACGTAATCCCGTGTTCGTCTTGCATACTCAGAGCTATGAAATGGAAGTGGGACATTAGGGCATTTAGACAGATGGATGGGACCCTCTCACAGCTCTTTGCTTCTGCTTCTTTGGTTGCACAGAGTTTGCTTACACCCATAGTATTGCTAATTTTCTACATATCTCTTCCACTAGATCGAAAGCTGTTTAAGAGAAGAGATTGAGTATTTTTCATTTCTGTATCTTCCCCACCATCCAAGGTGCACACCGACACACAGGTACACATGCATTTGTCTTGAATAATAATTGTTTTAGGAGAAAAGGAGAAAGAATGAATGAGGGAGAGAAGGAAGGAAGGAAGGAAGGAAGGAAGGAAGGAAAGATCTGTTTGACCGGCCCGATGGAGGGCTGAGCGAGGGATGCAGCCAGAAGGCCAGTTTTGTCCGGCAAAATGGACGCATGCGATGGAAGGAAGACTGAGGCTGTGGCTAAGTGCTCACAGAGGACTGAAGGTCTATTATCCCTAGTACAGTGGCCACTGGGTGTCGGGCCTCCTGTCATCCCTTATCCTCTAGTGAGGAAGAAGTTCTCCATATAGCAAGAAGCCTGGTGCTCAGAGGCTCAAGGCTTCAGTGGCTCCAAGCCTTGTCATGGAAAGATGTTAATACAATAGAGTGGATCCTGAGCAGACTGAAAGATACGTGATAGTGACTAATCTTGCAAAATGTTTCTTTGGGTCAAAGAAGGAACTCACGAATAAATCGTTCTAAACCTCCCCGAAGAAAACCACTAGATAACCATCGGTATCTATTTTTAGATAAAAGTTGAGACTCCACAGTGTGTTGTCCATTGCTATCTAGCGATATTTTATACTTGGCACATGGGCAATGAGCACATTTTCTTTAAAGCAGTATCACTAGAGTTCCCGTATACCTCCTAGAATATACATGACTTCCTCTGAAAGGGGAACTGCTGATTTTGACTAATGACCCTGTTAATGAATACTACAAAGAGACTACTAACCAAATCTTTTTTTTTTTCCCACTAGAAAAGATACCTCTCTTTTGCAATTTAATGCTTTCTCTTCGATCACGAGTGTGGCTTGGTGAACAAGCCAGCACAAACCCAGTATCATGGTTCTTATGGGCAACTCTGTCAGGCCTCCCTGTCCCCATGGGCAGTAACAGTGCTGGCATGCATCCAAAAATGGGATGTCAACAACTATCTTTGTGTTATGTTACTTTGCCATCAGTGGGTAATATTTCCTGGTGCTCTAGAAAAGGATTACATCTTGATGCACAGGCTTCCTTCTCCTTTTGACGGCCTTCACAGTTTGTCATAAACTGTTGGCCATTAAATAAGCCTATCTTTTAATCATGACTGGCCTGGGAATGGTTTACAGTAACGATCCTCAGAAAAACCCACCACTCTTTCCTAAGTTAGGTCCCTTTCAGCAGAACTGTATTACGTTGGCTTTGTTGTACTTCCTGCTCGGGGCCCATAACGGGGCTTGAGTGGCCCTTGCTTGTTCTTGAGAAGGATGACATATTTCCTGCAGCTCTTTCTACGAGCAGACAGCTGTGGAAGCAGCACAGTAATGAAGCAAACATCTTGTGGGCATCCAGGACAGCTCCTAAGCATTCACTGTCCTTTTGTTCCCTGCTCTGGGAGATTTCTGCTGGTATAAGCTGGGAAGTCAAGTAACATTTCTCATCCAAAGCCTGTGTCCCTGGCACCAACCATGGTCTTTCCCGTATCTCAGCCTACGTGTAAGGTAGCTCTTGGAGTAGGGTTCACATTGATGTTGATGATCTGGGCACACCACTCGGGGTGCAATGATTATATCACAACAAGAGAGTTTTGAGGACACATACTACACATAGATTAGGTATATTTCAGACATAATATTATGTCTCTTCATTCAGTTGGCTACAAGTAAAACTATAGATTGTGTTTTTAAATTTGTTTCTGAGAGAGAAGTCGAGGGCGAGCAGGGGAGGGGCAGAGAGAGAGGGAGACACAGAATCTGAAGCAGGCTCCAGGCTCTGAGCTGTCAGCACAGAGCCCGACGTGGGGCTCGACCTCATGGACCATGAGATCAGGACCCGAGCTGAACTCGGATGCTTAACCAACTGAACCACCCAGGCACCCCTAGATTGTGTTTTTGAATTAATTTTCTATCTTAATTCTTGGTGGAAACAGCTGCATATTTAGGAATATAACCAGACGTTTGGTACTTTAGTCATACAAGTGCAAGAGTATATCTCTGTAGCCATTTATTTTATTTTTTAGAATAAACTGAGGCTTGTCCAAATAAGTTACATTTACTGTGTTTTTCCTTCTGTTTTTGTATTATAAAATGAAATAGGGAAACAGGAAGCCAGACAAAATGGGTGTAGGGGTTAATGAGCTATAAGATGAAAGAACATCCTTGTTCCATCACTCCGTTCAAGAACTAAAATTTACTGCCACATCAGAAGCCATCCCAGTCATACTCACACAGATGTCTTTTTACCTGCAAGTATTCTCTCGTTCCTTACTTTTCTTTACAATTTATCTGCGGAGCAAGGAGCACGTGACCCACGGTCTACATTTTTGCCGGTTGCCAAGACAAGGACCAATTCAGCGTTCTCCTCTACCCTTGGTGTTTGTTGCAAATGGAATCAGATGAGACAAATCCTGATCAGACTCTGATTCTCCTCTTTGGTAGGACTATAGGTGATGGTGAGTTTTTACGATGAAAGGCATTTGATGTATGGTTGCCTCTCTTTGGTGATGTTAGCAGCCATTGATGCTTGACCACTAGCTCCTTTGATACCTTGAGGGATTACCTGTGGTGGCATTCTCAATTTATCATTTGTTATATGGAAAGCCTTTATAAGAGAAACTTCCCCCTCATCAACTCTTTGGTTACTTACTGCAACAGGTTACACTGAAAAGACAGGGCAAATGTTTCATGTTTTAATATCAGCATAAACTTACAGATTTAAACGTATCTCGTGGGTTTTAACCCACCGCGATCATTATCTTCCAGAAGTACAAAGTGGAAGTTCCCTCTTCGAGTGGATTCCTGAACCTTTTGATAGCTTTCTCAATACCAAGTGAGATGTTTTTGTTTTGTTTTGAGTAAGATAATTTTGTATACTTCCTATCTCCTGGAAGTTCTGGATTCTTTTAGTAGGCAGAAAGAAGCATTTCAAGATTACAATACGGTCAATAAAGATGTTCATTGCCATTTGTTTGGTTGTTGTTTCTAAACTTCTTGAGTAGACAGAGCCAGGAAATAGAGTCTCATTCTCTCTAGCGCGTGCACACCCACACCCACACACCCCCCATACACCCCCCTCCCCCCCCACACACACACACATACACATCGTGAGTTCTTCCTAATACTTCTAATTTGAAATCAGGACTACCTAGTTTTTACCTAACAGCTTCTGTATTATTTCTGCAACTCCTTTCTTCTACACTGGGGGTCACACACCTTTAAAGTAAAGGACCAGATAGTAATTATTTTACCTTACAAGTCATAGGGTCTCTAGTTCTGCCCTTGTAGCCCAAAAGGAGCCATAAACAATATGCAAATCAATGGGTATGGCTGTAATGCAATAGGAAGTCATTTGCAAACAACAGAGGCAGGAGGCCCATGAGCCATAATTGCCAACCCTTACTCTGCATTGGAAGTCCTGGTTCTCAGGGATGTAGGTAATGTCAAGATTAGAATATCCCATCGTGGCTCATTGACTTATTTTATATTCAACAGCCTCAGAATAACATAATAATATTATTACCACCCATATACTTGCTAAGAACAGTTAAAAATAAGCTTTTCAAGGGGCATCTGGGTGGCTCAGTCGGGAGCATCCAACTCTTGATTTCAGCTCAGGTCATGGTCTTGTAGTTTGTGGATTTGAGCCCCAAGTTGGGCTCTGTGCGACAGCACAGAACCTGCTTGGGATTCTCTCTCTCCCTCTCCCTCTTCCTCTGCCCCTTCTCTTGCTGGCTCTCTCTCTCTCTCACTCTCTCTCTCAAAATAAATAAAGAACTTTTTTTTTAAATAGCCTTTTCAAATGTACTATTCATTCTCCCTTGTTTATAGTTGCACTCTGTCTACACTGTCTGTGCATATAGCCAGTACGTGCTTCTTTCCCTTAACCCTCCATCTTAGTTCTGTAAGTGTCTACACGTGAACTTCTCCAATATGTGTGTGTGTGTGTGTGTGTGTGTGTCTAATCCTCTGGTAGGCTGAGGTTCATTCACTGCTAAGGTGTTCAGGGATGGCCTATAAGGAGTAATGTTTCCTGAGTTCATCCAGATCGATACTAATTTGTCTTTTTGTTCACATTTTCTTCTCTTCAGTACCTGAAACACATTACTGTATTCTCTTCCCTCATAAAGCACTGTGGTCACATAGCTTGTCGATGGACCTACTTTCTTTCCCTTGTAAGGCACAATATCTTCTTGCCTACATGCCTATTTCAAACTAGGTAAGATGTATACACTGATATGACCATCAACTTGAAGGAAGTTTATCAGAGAAGGTTTTCAGGATTAACACCAGTTGGGGTAAGAGGGTCAAGAGGGGAGGTGAGATGGGTGCAGTCACAACTGTCAGGGAGCCCTGAGTCATCTGGCAGTTGTCTCACACTGGGGAGAGGGAACTAGAATTTTTAATTTCAGACTTGACCAGTGCTCTAAAATGTGGGGTGGCCCAGAGAGTGGCTGTGATTTGGGGCATAGGGACTTCGCTCAGCCAAGTAAATTACTGAAGAGGTAGTTACAAATGAGACCCATCAAGTGACAACTTCCTAGCAGTTAGTAAAGTTTTAAAAATAAAATCTTTAGGTTCAGTGATTTTTTCTAGAACATGTCCTGATATTGGCCATTCTAGTTCAAAATTCTCAGGGATGTATCATGTTCTTTCACTTTGTAATTTCAAGCTACTCTTTATTCCAGGAGATTTTCTTAAAGTACAGTCTTGAGCATTTATTTTCCTCTCTTGCTTTGGTTTCTAGCATCAGTGACTCCTATTATACCTCTGTTGGATCTTTCTTCCTTTTCTGTGTCTTTTTCATGAAGGCATTATCTCTTTTCCTTAAGACATTATCTGTTATGTTCAGTAGCTCTTGTGTTTTTCTTAGTTTACTTTTTATTTATGAAAAAAATTTATGTTCTATTTCTAATTGTTTCCTGAGTTTGGTAAATAAATCTATGAGGTTTTCTAAAGCCAAGTTATATTTTCCTTTCTTCTATTTGATTCTCTCTTTTGTTTGAAATAGAGGTTTGTAGTTTATTCTGTTCTAAGCACATCTTTCTGGCATAATTCCATTGTCTTTAGGGATGTAATTCCTTGTTATCTTTTTTTCTCTGATAGTAATCTGGTGTAGAATTTAACCACAAGTCTTTTCTGTATTCCTGCCTGTGTAGACTTAATTTCCCCCAACTTTTAGAAAGAAGTGCAGTTCAGTGAAGCTTTTCTTACATCTCTATTGTTTTTCTCATAGTCAAAAATTAGAGTGGCTTTTGCTTTCTGACCTTTCCTGACTTATTTCCCTTTCTTCACTTTTATCTAGGCCTCTTCCTACTTCATCCCCACTGTCCTTATCCTTATAAATTTTATTCCACTCCCCTCAGCTTCTCCCTTTGTGTGGGTCTACTTTTAAGGGAGATTCAGTGGCTCGGTTTTGAGAGCTCTCTGGGAACTTACTACTCCAGCCCCTTTAGAATTTACCATAATCCCCTTTCGTTAATTCACTATGGAGTTGGGAATAATCTCTCCAGCTTTCAGCTGTGAATCTAACGTTGGCCGTGACACTTCCCCACTGCACCAGCTATTTTGAAGTCTCCCCCCGACCAGACATTTCAGGGGACTCCTCCCCCCAGGAGCACACAGGTCTGTGGCCGCTGGTAGTCCATTCTCACCCTTTTGCTGATTGAGGATTGTAGGAATAACAGGATATCAAGTCTTATTTTTGAATATCACCCACGTGTTTTGGGTTTTGCTATCTAGTGTTTCTATCTTTTTCCACATTGGGATTTGGAAAGATTGGAAAACAGTGCAACTGACACTGCTGCCCTCCCTCCAGAATCATAGTTTAATCAGCTTATTGGAAGTTAAGGGTAAGTCACAAGCCAAATAGAACGTGAATGGAGCAAAAGCACAAGTTGAAGTCTACAACAGGAGACGTCTTTTATCTTTCATTAAAATAGAAGTACCAGGACTCCAGTTTTTACCACCAGTCATTTTTTTAATGTTTATTATTTTGAGACAGAGAGAGAGAGAGAGAGAGAGAATCCCAAGTAGGCTCCTCAATGCCAGTGCAGAACTAGATGCAGCGCTTGAACTCACAAACTGTGAGATCTTGACCTGAGCTTAAATCAAGAGTTGGACACTTAACCGACTGAGCCACCCAGGTGCCCCCTGCCCGAGTCCTTTTTAAAGCGTCTCATTTTATGAGTCAAACTGACTCTCTTACAAAGCATGTAAGGGCCGTGTCAACCAGGAATAAGCTGCTGGCCTTGCTGTCGGACTCATGTGGGCTCCCTTCTGGCTATGCCATGGATGGCATGCATATATATATATATATATATATATTAATGTTTATTTTTTATTTTTGACAGAGAGAGAGGGAGAGAGAGACAGAGCATGGGCAGGGGAGGGGCAGAGTGAGAGGGAGACACAGAATCTGAAGGAGGCTCCAGGCTCTGAGCTGTCAGCACAGACCCAAACACAGGACTCGAACCCATGAACTGTGAGATCATGTGACCTGACCTGAAGTCGGACACTTAACCGACTGAGCCACCCAGGCACTCCAAAAATTCTTAATCCATACATGACATTTGAGGAGACTTTCCTTCCGGTTGTAACAATTGGACTGTCCAGGATCCCAGAGTTCTCTGAACTATCCAAACTCGGAGTGATATAGCCTTAACGCAAAACCACCATCAAAGTGCTAACACTTTTTCCACTCCTGATTGATTCCTTTGTCTTGCATTATCACTTCTGTAAAAGTTCAGACTTCTAAGATAAAAAGTGCAATAAAGAATAAAACAGTTCCTGAGTACGTGTGATTACTGTAGGAATCAAGCAAATAAGTAGAAAGGAACTTCCTTCATTTAAAAAAAAAAGCCTCTAAGTCATTGTTCCCTGCCCTATAATAGTAGCTCCAAACAATTGAGATAATTATGATTTATAATGAACATTCCCGGAGCACCTGAAGGCTGCGGTTTCTTGTACCCACAATGAATGAGTCATTATAACTTGTTTGTGTAATACGGAGAGGAAAACAACAAGATCCTATCTCTCTCTCGCACTGATGATAAGATGACACACACTTAATCAAAATAAAGGGCACTGAAGTCATTCAAAGAAGTCCATTTTCAAAAGAATCACTGACAAGTGTTCTCTAGTTACCAGCAAAACAAATTTCAGGAAAAGGATATAAAAATCATTCATATTAGATTAGTGGCTCAAAGCTGAGTGATTTTGCTTCTCGGAGGGACGTTTGATAAATCTGGGGACATTTTTAGTTGTCACCACTGGGTGGGGTGCTGCTGGTGTCCAGTAGGTAGAAGTTGAGATGCAGCGAAGCATCCTGCATTGCACAGGCGGACCTGTCACAGCAAGGAGTTAATTAGCTGGCGAGGTGCTGTGCATATTCACTGACGCCCACGTCTGGCTCTGATTTTGCGGAAGGAGAGGGGCTCTGGGCGCAGAAACCTAATTCGTGGACTGCCCGTGGGACCTGTCCCTTTTGTTTCTTCACTTGATCTTGGTCTGCGTAAGTGGTGATAGGCTCACAACCCGAAACAGTGTCTTTGAAAGTCAGTATCAGAGGGAAGAGGCATCAGGTACGAGAAGGTCAGGTGTATAGGTTGGAACTCTGTATTGTCACTAATTTCAATTTGAATAAAGACAGATGACCGTACAGATTATTTGTCGAGGCCACGGCAGAATGAAGGCATCCTGAAAACAATTTCCAAACCCAGACTGGGGACACATGGTCTCATAAGTATAAATTGTCCTTTTAGGAACGATAAGATGGACTACTTTCAACCATGGCTATTTCAGAAAATGAATATTATAATCATTATGAATATACGGGGAAATGTCATGGCAAATCAAGTTTCAGGTCAGCTCTGAAGGGGGGGTGGTGGTGGGATAGGATCATCTTCAAGTCCTTTTCCAATTTCTGTTTTCACATCCTCTTGGGTCTAGAAGCCAACTTCAGCCCTTCCTATCTGGTTTGCAGCACACGGCCCGGGGAAGGCTGCTGAACTGTACAAGGAAGAGAGAGCCTGATCTCTGTTTCCCTCATTCTTCTTCCTAATTACTTCTGAACATCTACACACCTGCCAAAATCATTTGAAAGGAGCCCAGTGTTAGGGCAAGGTCTGAGTAAAGGACAAACCAGCAGTGGGGCCCCAGCATGAGGGACTGTCTCAGCAATCACTGAGATTTATGATATTAATACCCACAATTTCTCATAAAAA
This sequence comes from Panthera uncia, assembly GCF_023721935.1. Taxonomy (NCBI): domain Eukaryota; kingdom Metazoa; phylum Chordata; class Mammalia; order Carnivora; family Felidae; genus Panthera; species Panthera uncia. The sequence continues at coordinate 56,866,881 of NC_064813.1, forward strand.
CAGCAGAAGGTGTGCTTCCTATACGTGAGTGGAACTTGGCTTGGGTCCCCGGCATCGGCTCCTATAATCAAAGCCACTAGGCATCCTCCCCTGGGCCGAGGCGAGTATAAGTGCAATGGTCACCCGCCCAGGGTATCGGCGCTGTCACACGCCTTCCTCCTCCCTTGACACCGCAGTATTCCAAGCTCTGTGGCTCCCGGTTTGGGTCATATTTACAATGAAGATGTTAAAGGCAAGATTTGATGAGCCTTAGAGCACCGGGAAAAATTTGGCTGAGAGTCTGGGTTCTGAGGACATTAGACTCAGAATGGGTATGTTGACAGATTGTATTCAGCCAAGAATAAACCCTGTCTGTGCACTGGAGTCACAAAACCCTTTGGTATACTCATTAATAACTGAAACCCAGTAATAAGTTCCATATTTCACGAGTGGCGTCTCATACCAGAGATATTTCTCTATCAGCCTGTACATGCTCTATGCTTATATATAATCTTTGTAATGGTTACAGGTACATTTTGAGTTCTCCACGCTCTTTTAGATACCAGATGTGCCTGCTACAGATAATATTCAGATGTTCCATGCCTTTCTAAGAGGGGGAAGGGTTATCCTTTGATTCTTTCGACCACAAAACACAGATTCTAAATGGAACTGGTGTATAACAAGACAGATTGTTCAAATGCACTGGTATAGCCCATTCTTTTGGGTGAAGAAGAGAGTTTTTAGAAGGGCTTCATTCTTTAAAAAGAAATATCCCTTTCATGTTGAACAAGAGAAAAACAATTACGGTCTTAAATCAAGCAAAGAAAATCAGGCTTCAGAAAACTTCAGTTAGTCCTAGTGCAAAGTCAACTTGACAAGAGTCCCTTGTTAAAGAAAGAGAATGAACAGAGACGTGTCACAATTATGTGGCAGGAACTGCAAAATCTAAGCTGTAGATATTTTAAGGACTGCTCTGGGAAATTAAAAATCTAAGTCAGGGCTTTCATTTCTAGCAGTATGGGGAGTAAATATCACTTAGAACGATACTAACCAAAAAAAAAAAAAAAAAAAAAGTTTTAAAATGCAGAATAAGTTGTACTTAAAAAAAAGTAAAAATGTGTATTTGAGCCTGATTCATGGGGTTTAAAACACACTGAATATATTAATCAATAGTGATATAAAATAAGAAGAGGGTAATCTAAGATTTTCAAAGTTCCTTTTACTATTCTGGGATAGGATAAAAATATCAGTTAATACTGATAAGTTGTATATGCATATTAAATTTCAAGGGTAACCACTAAAAAACCTAGAATGTATACCTTCTTAAAAATAGGGTAAAAAAAATCAAGCACCCCAAGATAAGTAGAAAAGTGGCAAGAGAAACATAGAAAAGCAGAACAGAGAGCTTAAAGTGAGGTAGAACAACATCTACCTTTGAAAATCTCCTAATAAATGCAAATTAAAATTTTCTGCTTAAAGACAAAGATTGGAAGCTCAATAATATATCTTTTTAATCCAGATATCTGGTATTTGCAATAGACAGACCTATTGAAACGTAAGGACACAGAGAGGATTACAGCAAACTAATAAAAAGGCATAAACCAACCACGCACTAATCAGAGGAAAACTTATGTAATTTCATGATGTCAGAAAAATAAGACTTTAATAAAAAAATTATTAAAGATAAAGAGGGTTACTACATAAAATTTTAGCTTTAAGTCATCTAGAAAATAAAATAAATTTAACCTTGCAATTTCCTAATACTGTGGTTGAAAAATATATAAGTAAAAAAATGGCAAATGTATAAGAAGAACTTGAAAACTTATCACAATAGTGAGTTTTACAACTATTTCTGAATACACACACACATATATGTATATATATTCATTCAATATATTCAGCAGACAAAAAAAAATCTAGCGAGGTTATTATCTAACACAGATAGGCGACTGCTCTCAATAATTGGAAAATAAAAATAATTTTGAAATACTGAATTATTTACAAAACTTAATATCCATTAGAATATAAAGCAATTCTAATAGATTTCAGAGAATCGGTATCCTACAGAGTTTCTTCTCTAATCACAATCTTAATTAGGATAGACATAGACAGTTAATAAATAGTAAAAAGATAGCTTTTAAACCTTAAAAAATAAATCTTTTTTTTTAATTTTTTTTTTTAACGTTTATTTATTTTTGAGACAGAGAGAGACAGAGCATGAACAGGGGAGGGGCAGAGAGAGAGGGAGACACAGAATCCGAAACAGGCTCCAGGCTCTGAGCTGTCAGCAGAGAGCCTGGCACGGGGCTCGAACTCACGGACTGTGAGATCATGACCTGAGCTGAAGTTGGACGCTTAACTGACCAAGCCACCCAGGCGCCCCAAAAAATGGATCTTTGAAAGTCCATAAAAAGTCAAGGATGAAGTAATTTGAACAACACAATGAATCACATAGTTTATATTATCACCGAAAACATAACTAAACATCTATAAGTCCATACTGATATAAACAAATTATTGACTAGAAAAATAAGAGAGAAGAGACAACTCTAACTCTACAGAAGAATACCAAGTAACTTGTGTACAGGTCCCCTATGAGATAGTGCATAAATCCCCACTCTATAAAATGGAGATTGTACAGAGTGACTTCCTTCTAAAGAGCACAGTGTGGAATGGGCCAAAAAGAGTAACTTCACAATGGAGGAACCTGACAAATACTAGTTGAAGCAGGTGATCAAGATAGACATCATTTATATTAAGTCATGTCAATAGCACACACCTTTGATGTGATGTGATGAAAATGGCACATTATTTTCTTTCAAAAGCCCGCAACTCCAGACTAGTTATGAGAAAAACATCAGACGAATCCAAACTGAAGAACATCCTACAAAATACTGACTCATACTCTCAGAACTGTCAAAGTCATCAAAAACAAAGAAAAATCTAACACACTGTCACCAAGTCGAGGAGCCTAAGGACACACGACAATTAAATGCAACGTGATCACCCGGATGGGATCCTGGAACAGAAAAAATGTTTTGTAAAAACTAAGAAAATATGAATAAAGTATGGACTTCACTCAATAATAATATATCTAATATCAATGTTTGTTCATCAGTTTTGACAAATGTACTATGGTAACATTAGATGTAATGATAGGGGAAACTGGGTACAAGATCTATGGAAATTCTGAATTCTCTGTACAATGCTTGCAACTTTTTTATATATTGAAAACTATTCTAAAATAAACATTTGAAAATTTAAAAATCAATAAGTTTGAAAATAAAAAATCTTATTAAAAACTCACAAAATTCTTAGTGGAAATTACAAAGTATTTGGGGTAGGATAATTTTGAAAATCACCACATTTCAAAGTTTGTGGGATTTAACTAAAGCAGTAATTAAGGTATAAAGCCTTAAAATATTTATCGTAGGAAAAGAAGACAGTCCAAAACTTTAATATCGAACTTAATAACATTAGAAAAAGATCAACATAATAAATCTTAGTGAAGTAGGAGAAGGAAATGATAAGGCCAAGAATAGTAATTACTGAAACAGAACAAAGTGATTTAAGGAAGGATAAACATAGATAAAAGCTGATTCTTTGAAAAGACAAGGTTGATCGGGATAAAAAGGAGAGGCTCAAACAAACAATATTAGAAACAAAAAGAAGACATAACTACAGATGCAGCAGACATTTTTTTTAAAAGGTAAAACATGAAAACTTTATGTGAACGTATTTTGAAACCTACATGGAATGGATAGATTTCCTAAAAAATGCCAATTACAAAATCTGATTCAAGGACACCGTGAGACATAAGCTGATTTTAGAGATAAAAGATTCAGATTTTTAAGGAACAGATAACTCTCTACTTACACCAAATCTTCCAAAGAATAGAAAAAAAGGGGACTACTTACTCCCAATGAAGTTTATGAGACTCATATGATCTGCATAACAAACAAACAAAAGATAAGGACATCTTCCTAGGAGACTCAGACAAGCTCTCATTCAAAAGCATAGATGAAAATACTGAAGAAAATGTTAGCAAACAGAATCCTTTATTACACAAAACAAATTCATGATGACTAAGTTGAGTATATTCCAGGAATACAAGATTGGTCTCATCTTAGAAAATCTATTAATGTGACTCTCCACAGGAACAAATCAAACAAAAAAAAATTTATATAATTGCCCCAATATTCACAGAAAGAGCATGAAATGATATTTAACATCCATCCTTTGTATTTAAAAATTCCTTAGTATCTTCCCCCTATCACGAATTTCGTTCATCATTTTTTAGAAGTTCTGACATAGTGAATCAAAATAAAAACAGAATTAACTGTTGGAAAGACAAATATCTTATGATTTTCAGATGTTATATTGTACATAGAAGAATCTGCAGACACTTTTAGACTTAGAAGTTATGCAAGTTTTCTGTATATACCAGCTACAATTAGGAAATACAATGATGAGACGCTATTTATAACATCGGTTAAAAATAGAAAACATTCATGAAAAAAAAAGATGACAAAATATACATCAAACCTTCACAAAAATGTATTGAATGACTTTCAATATCCAACTGAATCAAGATGAGTACTATGTCTATGATTAACAATACCTAATATTATAACTGTCAGTTTTCCCTAAGTTTAATTGATGTGAGATTTGATGCTTTTCCTATCACTATCCCAATAGAGTGTTTCATAGAACTTGACAAACTGATTCTAAAGTTTCTTTTTTTTTTTTTTTACATTTATTTATTTTTGAGAGACAGAGTGAGACAAAGTGAGAGCGGGGGAGGGGCAGAGAGAGAGGGAGACACAGAATCGAAGCAGGCTCCAGGCTCTGAGCCATCAGCCCAGAGCCCGGCGCGGGGCTTGAACTCACGGACCGCGAGATCCTGACCTGAGCTGAAGTCGGACACTCAACCGACTGAGCCATCCAAGCCCCCCTGATTCTAAAGTTTCTAAGGCCAATGTAATACTGCTCTTGGGTGAATAACAACTGTACTAAGAAACTTGCTATTGATGTGGAGAACGTTCAAGTGATACCTTCTTCATATTGAGCGAAAACTAAATTTGAAATGTATTAGGAATTTCATCGTGAAAGACTAAATTTTAAAATCTTTAGAACAAAATATAGGACAGCCTTTAGGTCTTTGGACGTAAAGGAGAGACATCACCTATCTGCTGTTGAGTCACAAGCCTGGACCCTCACCTACAACTTGAGTTCCAGATCTGAGGAGTACCTGCCCGATAGACATCTACATAGACTTCTTGAAGGCATCTCAACTGCCCAGTCCGCTGTCTTTGATCCGGCCCACTGAGAAGAAGGCATGCCCACAGGAAGTTCACTGGAGGAAACTCTCGGGATCAAAAGCAATGGGGGGATGAAGGTCACGTGGCTAGGCAGAAGGAGGGGTTGAACTGCGAGACACTTACAATGATGGCTCCGTCAGGTCCCACTAGAAGCTCGGAGCTGAATGGCCCTTCACAGCTTTCCTGCCTTGAGGCAAGGAGGCTGGGCATTTATACCCCAGTTATTGTGTGAACCCCCATCACTTCCAGGGGCATGCCTTGAATGAGGTGACTCCTTTCAGCTGAGGGCAATTCCCAGAGATAAAGCTGCTGAGAACCTTCAGCCACCAACACTTCCAGCAATGGTGGAATGATGGCTGCCACAGGCATAAGAAGGGGAACCAGTCTATCTGCCGTCATTATTTCTCCTCTCCATGTGTTCCTCCTGCCCTCTCAATGCCATCATTATACCTAGTTTCTTATGCCAGAATTTCTGGTTGACAGCTTCTCGAGGGAAGAGTGGGTCTCTGTCATTGGAGTTTTCTCCCACTACCCGGCAGTGTCAGACACGTTTCCTCTGACTAGTTATTAGATGGATGGCTTGCTAAATGAATGATTGGCTCATATGAAAGGAATTTAAGCCATCATTTTCTTGGGGAAAGTGATCTTTAACAGACTTTTCAGGTTGAGGGGCAAGGAACAAGCCATGTGTTTTCCTCTCCCTCATCTTCTTACTCAATCTGTTCAAGTTCACCCGATCTTACCTTTGAAATGCCCTTGCCCGCCTGCTCCCTGCCACCTCCTCTGCCCCCACCCTACTTCAGACAAGAGACTTTCCTCAACTTGTCATTCTGCCTTCAGTTTCTCTCGCCTTCCGTCTGTCTTCCGAACTGCCACAAATCACCTTCCTGAAACGTGATCTGGCCGCATCACTCCCTTGCTAAAAGTCTTTAATGGCCACTGTTTAAGGTTATTCTTTTTTTTAAATTTTTTTTTAACGTTTATTTATTTTTGAGACAGAGAGAGACAGAGCATGAATGGGGGAGGGGCAGAGAGAGAGGGAGACACAGATCGGAAGCAGGCTCCAGGCTCCGAGCCATCAGCCCAGAGCCCGACGCGGGGCTCAAACTCACGGACCGCGAGATCGTGACCTGAGCTGAAGTCAGACGCTTAACCGACTGAGCCACCCAGGCGCCCCATGTTTAAGGTTATTCTAAAATGATGGAGTACAATAACAAGGGACTGGGGATTAGAAGGCTCTGTTGCTCACGGGCAGGGAGAGTCTCACCAGCAAGTTCCTCTGCTTCTCCAGGACTCAGTTTAGCCATCTGTCTTATGCTCAGCTCTGGTTCCTCTTTCTTTTGGCCACAGTATTGTCATGACTTCTGACAGAGCCCAGCTCCAGGGGCAGAGTCCAGGTCCTCTGTTAAAAAAAGCCAATTAGAGCATCCCTTTGCCCCGACCCCAGTCCTCACTTCAGAACTTGGCATGTGGTCAAGTTAGGGACTCAATGCCCACGTTGTCATTTAAGCTTTCAGGATAATCGGGTTTTCCGGCTGGGTGTCTGATAACACGCCCTTGGGTTCTTGGCAACAGGGCGAGAGAAGACATTACTACCAGGGGCCCGAGGATGGGGTCAGCCTGGAACTCACAGAGAGGCGTCCTGGGGATGCTGTTCGGTCATTGAATTCAAGCAGTGCCGGAAGTCTGTCTATGGGGCTCTTCCTTTATGCAAACCAGTAATAAACTCTTTCTGCTGAAACCGTTTGCACGGGGTAGCTGCTACTTACAACCTAGAGTCCTAAGTGATAGAGTCATGGTGCAGTGTTGTTGTTGTTGTTTAAATGCAAAACATTTTCTAACTGTCACTATTACATAATAAGTTCTATGCTCCTACGGTATTAAGAAAAATCATAATGTTGTTTTAGTTTTTCATCATCATCTCTTACTTCTTTTGTTTCAGGCACACATGCTCCAGCCACACTATCTTATACTTTTCTCCCAAGCATATAATTCCATTCTGTCTCTCTATTCATGGTATTCTTCATTTTTCCCTAAAACACCTTCCCGAGCTCACGGCAGACCAAAAGCTAGTTACTCTCTAAGGCCAAGGTCAAATACTCCCTAGTGTGTGATAGTCAGAATCAACTCTCTGAGCTGCTGGAGTTGTGTTCATATCATTATAAATCCATAATGTGATACTTTTGGTGAGTTAAGGGATCCGTTTGCTATTCCATTAGACAGGGAGCCAGTGGATGGTGAGACCCAGGTCTGTTCATTTACATCTCCATTACTGCATGCTCCCTGACATTCCACAAATGTTAAGTGAAGGAATTCATGAATGACCTCCTTAAGTGGAAAATAACAACATGAATGCAGAAGTTTATGGCTGGCAAATTAGTCAAAGCTCAGCAAGTAAATGAAAGAGTGCGGAGAACTTCCTTGACCCTGAATTTATCTTCTACAGACTTTACGGGGGCCTTTTCTGCTTAAGTAAACTTATTTTCAGCTTTACAAAGCAGCACGGCTCTGCTCGGTTTCTTTTCAAATGTAACTAGTCCAGATTTGACATCTTCAGAAAACTACAAATTTCTCTCCCTAATTTTACCAAAAAAGCATTCACTTGGCCTTTGGCTGTTGCTGTAACGTGCACACTGGGATTTTTAAGAGTGGTTTTCAGAGGAAACACAGAAATGGACCTTCTCCTTCTAGCCAAGGCACCTGAGCATTTAGAGCTTTTCCTCCTGGTTTTGTGCAGCTTTTATTTTTTTGCCCCTGTGCTCATTCATCACCACGGATGCTATGCTTGGAGAGAAAGGGGTTTCAGTTGCAGAACTTGCTTCCTGTTAATTCTTCCATTCCAGAACATTTTGGAAACAGATGTAATGATTTCAATATAATAATAAAAGTAAAATAATTATATCCAGAAAACTGAAGCCAAGTGAAAATAATTTTACAAAGTGAATTTCTATTTTCCTTTTTATAGAATGGGTATAGCAATCCTGGCTTTTCCGCTTGCATTCATTAGGTTAATTAAGTAATATTGGAAAACTCTTCTGCATGGTAACTATATGTAAACATGGAGATCGTTCTGTTAGACCTCCACTGTGGTATGACTCGTTATTTCATGTATTTGAATAACTCTGCTCTCGGGGCTCCCGGGTGGCTCAGCCGAGTAAATGTCCAACTCTTGGTTTGGGCTCAGGTCATGATCTTGCAGTTTGTGAGTTCGAGCCCCACGTCGGGCTCCGTGCTGACAGTGTGGAGCCTGCTTGGGATTCTCTGTCTCCCTCGCTCTCTCTGCCCCTCCCCACTCACTCTCCCTGTCTCTCTCTCTCAAAAATAAATAAATAAACTGTAAAAAATTTGCATAACTCTGCTCTCTAAACATAACAACTATATATTAGAAGAATATTATGTGACCGAAAAATGGAAATTTGTTCTATACCGCAAATGACAGCCATATTAAGTGTTTGTACTTTATTCAGTGCAACCCAGAAGTGCATTCAGGAAATGGATTGCAGAACTCTATTCACCGGTTTAATAGTTTTTTGAGAGAGTGGACTGGTTCTTAGTCATTTTTATTTTATATACAGCATGAAGTTCACAGTAAATAGTAAACACACATTGGTCAAATTGATGAACAGAAGGGAAAAGAAATGGTGTTAAGGAATACAAAATTTGGGAGGAAACCAAGCTTTAATAAATATGCTTATAAATATTTGAGGGACCAGAAATGACAGACTAGCACTGGTTAGAGCGCAACCCTGAGGAAGTGTTTTGCTCCTGCTATAAATATCTTCGGGTATACAGTTGCTGCAGAAATTGATTTTAATGTCCTAAAGGCATTAAAAATAATAAAGAATATGAAACAAAAATTAGCAACAACAACAAAAAGAGAAATCTTCAGGTTCAACACAATGCTTTGATATACGTCTTTGTCTCTCTCCTCTTCCTTCCACGATCCCACTAAGATGATTGTGTAGAATAGTACCGCCGTTTCTCATAAGGTACATCTCCTGGACTAGCTGATTGTTTTAGTCATGTCTATATGATTTGGAGAATAAACTAAGGTAAAAACTTCACCATCAAAGTTAGCTCTAGAGTTCAGAATAGAGAATTTGTGGATTTTTACCAAAAGAAATGTTTCTGGGAACATACACCTGTTTGCATGCTAAAAACTTTGAATTTTACAAACAGACGATGAGATTTTGGAAGAGGATTTTTTCCCCCCACCATTTCCCAAGTGCATCGGCCACTTCTCCAATCAGTTTTCACAAACAACATGAGAAGATCGACACACGGTCCAACGGATTATTCCTACTTGGAGGAGGAATTGAAAACTATTTAGTTCACCTTTGAAAGTTCACATTGACACCTGTATATCCCCTTGGGCCAGTATCTAGAAAAGTGCTTTGGTTTTAAAAAAATAATCTGGAAAAAAAAAAAAGAAAAAAAATCTGGCAGCCCAGTAGGACTCCATTACACAAGTAAGACTGCTTGTGTGAAGACAGACACCTGGTGGCCAATGTGTGGAACTGCAGCCCAGGAAAGAACTTTTTCCCGGCCCCCCCCCCCCCCCCCCCACCTCTTCCCCTCCTGCCTCTTGGGTACAGACTGCTGTTGACGGTCGACATACTGCAGCTGTAGGAAAGTGAGTCTCAAGTTCAAGTCAAGAGATTTCCAGAACAGTTCCATCAACGCCAGGAGAGCTCCGGGTCACAAGTTCTGTAAATTATTTAGAAAGCCGACCGATGTAGCGTTAGTAACCGTTTTTAAAAGCTACTAAAATCTCTTCCCCAAGAAGCTGAACAGGAGCCTCCGTGTTTGAGAGTAAGGTTGAATCTCCACCTGAAAACTTCCGGCCTTCCTCTGTCAGAATAATGAGCTTCTGTTTTCTTTGGGGAGGGAAGAAGTGTCAACTCCTCTGGCACCGCAAAAACAGGCCTTTTGGAGCTTTTGAATGTGGCCTTGCCCCTGACTCGACCCTGCCTCCCGTCTGACTGCTTTCTCCAAAGTCATCTCTGCAAGACAAAAATGCGTCACTGAAAGAAACGGGAAGAAAAATGCCTCTTTCTTGTTGCTGCTGGTCCCTGGCTTTTGTTCTCTTTAATTTCTGGGTGTGGAGATAAGCTTCCCGAAGTGAGAGAGAGCGGTTCCTCAGCTTCCTCGGACTGCACACACTCGCTGTCGCGCAGGGAATGGAACCGAACCCTTGTCCTGTTCGCAGCAGTGAACGGGGACGAAAGACAGGGAGCAGAGCATCTCCCAGCCCATTCGCACTGTCTCACGAAGTGACGTGCTACCCAGCCGGAGGTCTCCTGATTTCCCCTCACTCAGTCGCAGGGGCTGACTTCCCGGAGTGTCATTCCAGGCACTGCTGCCCCTGAAGTGACAAGATGTCGTGGTAGGGACGGCCTTTGTCGAACCTGTATTGGGCCTTCCCTATGTGGTGGGTACCGTCTCAAGTCATGGCGCACATCCCGCCCCGGCCAGTGTCCCAAACCAGCCCTGATGGACACACGGCACCCCAGTCCCCGCGGAGGGAGGGCTGAGTGTGTCTGAGTCGCCCCCAGGCACCCTCTCCTCCTTCTGACCCACGCGTGTGCACACACTTACACGCCGTCATGTGAACGTGGAGGGCTTCTCTGATATTCAGGATCTGACTGCTGAGTATTATTTATTTCTTTATTTTGAGAGAGAGAGAACAGGGGAGGGACAGAGGAAGGAGAGAGAGTCTTAAGCAGGCTCCATGCTTGGCTGGGAGCCAACCTAATGTGGGGCTCGATCCCAGGACCCTGAGATCATGACCTGAGTCAAAATCAAGAGTCAGGTGCTTAAACTACTGAGCCACCCAGGAGCCCCCAAACCATGAAACTTTTAGAAATAAACATAGGAGAAAAGCTTCAGGATCTGAGGTTAGGTAAAGTATTCGAAATAATACAAAAAGCACAATTCATAAAAGGAAAATTGGTCTTCGTCAAGAGTAAAAGTTTCGCCAAATCGCTGTCAAGAGAATAAAAAAGGCCAGCTATACAGACTAGGAGAAAATACTTTCAAATCACGTATTCAACAGAGGACTTGTCTCCGGAATATAGAACGAGCTCTTTAAACTCAACAATAAGGAATCAAACGACTCAATTAAAAAGACGCATCACCAAAGAAGATACCAAGGTGGCAAATATGTGCAGGAAGAAAGATGTTCAACACCACCGGCCATTAGGACAACACACACTTTAAGCACCATGAGATTCTACTACACATCTAATGAAGGTCTAAGGTGAAAAAAAAATACTGGCAAAACCAAGTGTTGTCAAGGGTGTGGAGTCACTTAAACCTACGCGCGTGGCTTGTGGGACTGAAAAATAGTGCGGCAGCTACTTTTAAAGTTCCAGATGCACTTACCATGTGAGCCGGCAACCCTACCGGGTTTTCACACTAGATAATTGAACGTATGCTCACATGAAAATTGGTATGCAAATGTTCATAAGCAGACTTATTTGTAGAACTTAAATGTCCTTCCGTGGGTGACCACATGACACATTGCTACACACATCAACTTGATTGAATCTCAGACATTATGCTGAAAAAAGCCAGTCTCAAGAGACAAAGTATAGTGATGGACACTAGATCTTCGATTGGTAGGGATTATGGGCAGAGGGAGGGTGTGACAACCCGGGGCGGGGGGCGGTGATGGAACCATTCTGTATCCTTACTGTGGTGATGGCTTACAAATCTATAGATTTACAAATCTATAAATAGGTTAAAATTCATACGACTGAACACCAGAGAAGTAAAGTCAGTATCAGTATATGATAATTAAAAAATAAATACATAAAAACCCTAGTAAAAGCCAATGTGCTCACATGTGACTTACGTGTTCCCGGTTGGTCATCAACGGAACCTTAACCGATGACATCGTCACTCAGCCAACCCGGCCTCCATGACCAGGAGACAGGAGGCATGTCTGAGGCACGGCCCATTCAAAGATGAGTCAGGCAGACATTCCCAACACTCTGGGCTTGCAGCCTGGCCAAGCAAATGAGACAGAGAGGTGAAAAGGGGTGTAAATGACTTACGCCCCACGAATTCGAAGCGATGACTGCCGGGAGCCATAAGCGTAAAGAACGTTTTCTTAATTTGACCAAGAAGGAATACTCGTTTGTGTTGACTGGTTGGTTTTGTTTGTTTTTTTTTTAACCAAGTATTTTTGGTAATTGTGAAGACTCCCTTGCTTTGACCCACCTGCCAAAAAACAAAAAAATCCCGTGAGTTGCTAGGAATGGTGTCTGCTAGATTCCAGGCTTACTGAGATACGGACTGTGTCCAGTTCCACGCGTGTGTTCCCGTAACTAGTACTGCAACGCAAAGAAGCCCCATCAATCGTGAAACACTTATTACATAAACGAATGAAAGATGACACCAACACACCACTTCAATCACTGCAACGCTTAACAATATTGTTTTGTGTTTGCCCAGCATATTCACCAATATGGCCTCGCTCGTTGTCCTTTGGAGACGAAGCACGTATTTTCCTGAATAGGGGCATGGGCCATCCGCATGCTGTTTGGGAGGTACTTCCAAAGGGGAAAGTCCCTAAAAGTGAGTCAGAATGATTAGTCATGTCCTATGGCATTGGTCTTTGAAACCAAAGACCATCGCATACCCTCTACATATCTACAGGAAATAAATACCAGGAATGCGAATGTAGATCCTTTTAGAAGACCGCTAAGCCTGCTATGATAAGTGACTGGGCACTTATTCAAGTGGGCTGTTTGCACTGCCATGGCAACAGACAATGTTGGTGTATTCCAGTGTTCTAAATCCAGAGTCCTAATCTCGATATAAATACGCTGAATGTTGTGAATCCAGCTTCCTAAACTGAGCCTTACCTCAGTGTCTTCATCTGCGAGCTAAAGGTCACTCACTCACCACGGCCTGATGTGCGTTCACGACAATTAAGGTCCTGGCTTTTAGGACGTCATGTTCTCATTCCCCATCTGGGCAAAAGTGAAGTTCAAAGTCAGAGCTCTGTCAGGGTTCAGCTTCTGTGATCAGTCAGACCATTCTTGTTTAGAAGAGGGTTTCCTAAAGTAAGTGCTAAGTATTTTAGGCAAAGAAACCCAGCTGTGAAAATACTGTTCGCATTTGGACAGTTGTTTGATATGTGGATTTATTTTTACGTGCACTCATTTCAGCGCAACTCTTTGGAGAGAAGTTTCTCTCCCCCCGCCCTCCCTCCCCAGAGCTTACTCTCGCTGCCCCTCACGGGTCTTTTGAGAAATGACAGTCTCTCTAATTCTCATGGGTCACAAGTGTTCTACATCAAGGCACACCCTTGACTAATTAGCATTAATAAGCGATGCCGGGAGAAAGAACTCTGGAGAAAAAGCAGTAGGCTTGTTTCTGCCAAATTGGAGTTGACCCAACTAGCAAAATTTTCCAGTCTACTTTCATATTCTCCCGCTTCACGTGTGTTCCTGCTGCCTCAACATACATTTCTGACGTGGGGTCTTGGACGCCCCGTGAGGTACATGGCCCTGCGTGTGTTTTGTCCCAAGAGATACGCGAGCTTCGTTTGTTTGACAAATTCTTTCTTAACTGCCTACCGCGTGCGGGCATCACGCAGAGTAAGACATCGTCTCTGCCTCCTATAATCTTCAGTTGCTTTCGCAGCAATACGGCCAACATTCATCTAACCATTCACTACTTTTTGAACACCTACTGTCTGTAAGGCACGGGGTTAGGTACAGAGGGCAAAATGAACAGCATTTCAACAAGTAGAAAACCGAAGTAGGACAGAGCGGGCCGGTTCAGCAGCGGAAGGCGACGCTTGGAAGCAGAAAAGTAAATGGTCAATTAGAAACCCCTCGGGGGTGAGGCAGAAGCAAAAGGATATGGATCCAAGTCCTCACTCTTTCTCCGACACGCTCTGGTCTGTTTCCCGAGACACAGATATGACAGGTACACTCTGCGGGCTGCTGTAGGTCTTCAAGGTGCCAAAGGGCACCTGCCTGGTGCACTGCAGGCGGTCAGCAAACAGTTGTTGCTGACAGCGTGTCCGTTTGCCTACAGCAGACAATTTGTGAAGAAGAGCGAGAAAATAAGATTGCAAAAGCCGCTGGGAGCCTCGGAGAAAGGGCTTCGAGGGCCTGGCTCTGGACGATGAGCGTTAATTCGGTGAACGGCGAGGAGTCTCGGATGGGCAGGAAACAAAGAGTAACATGATGCGGAGCTGTTTTTAGAACAGTGCAGGGCAGATGAGGAGCAGGGGGAGAAAAGACAGACCCAACAGCCCCCAGTTGCTGCAGCCGTCCCTGCCAAGTGAACAGAAACCAAGAGGTGCACTTGGGTGCCGTCAGACTGTTTTTATTACACTTGAAATCCATTCAAAGTTACATCAAGAAACTTTCAGGTAGGACATACATCGATGAGATTTTCTGTCCTGCGGCACTTCCAAGTTTTTTCAAATATTTAGACAAGAGCTACGTGTTTGGTGACAGTGTAAATGTGATGTGGCCTCTCCCATCAGGACCCACACATCTGCGTTAACAAAGCGCGAGCCCCGGGTGTCACCGACACCAGACCTGCCGGCACCTGCCAGTGGTCCCCTGCCTCCAAGAGACCCTGCCGCTTTCGACAGTGCACGATGGTCTGAGCGCAAAAAATAAATAAATAAAAAAAAGCGGGGGGGGGGGGGGTAAGAGTGTTAGAACCAATTCACCTTGAAGCTTTTCAGATGTTTATCCTGACATGGAAGCACATTTGGAGAACAGCCTGGATATCCGAGAAAGAGGAAATTGTTCAGTAAAGGCATGTGTTAAAAAATGGTGCAACCATTCAAATCCTGTCTTTAAAGAGCATCTGATGACCCGAATTCATGCTCGTGATTATTCAGTGAACTAAGCGAGTAAAAACTGCGCACTTTGGATATCCTTTTTGTTCAAAAATTCAGCTGATGAAAGATTGATGTGTATAAATAAAGAATGAAAAGAACACACATTACATTTTCAAAGGAAGTCGTCTGCGACTGAAAAAGCGGTTTTAACTGAGAGATTACAAACTGACAGCCAAGAACTGGTGTCACGTGCAGAGATTCTCGAAGCCGGACCCTCCCTTGTATACCATCCACTTTGTTCTCCTAGGACCCCCCTGTCTCATATATGTAGGTGGCCGGCCTGAGCAGTGCAGGCATTCCTGAGTGGTTTTCATTTGGGTACTTTTCTACACAAGCAGGATTTACTTTTTATTATTAGAAAAAAGCAAAAGCTGGGGCTCCTGGGTGGCTCAGTCGGTGAAGCGTCCGACTTCGGCTCAGGTCACGATCTCGCGGTTCTCGAGTTCGAGCCCCGCGTCGGGCTCTGTGCTGACAGCTCGAGAGCCTGGAGCCCGCTTTGGATTCTGTGTCTCCCTCTCTCTCTCTGCCCTTCCCCCACTTGTGCTCTGTCTCCCTCTATCAAAAATAAGTAAATGTAAAAAAAAATTTAAAGAAAAAAGCAAAAGACGTAATAATCAGCAGTCTGCACATTACAATGGGAAAACATCATTTCTTTAAGAAAATTGTTTTACATACATTTTTAGCAGAGGGGTAGCTCCTCCCAACACCTTTACCCATGGAGTACAAGAAACAACAGCACGTGTTTTCATGTCCCCTTAGGAACACTAAGGTGACAGGTACGGGTGTGACCAGCCCCACCTCAAGCCTTGTCCCCCAAAGGCCCTGAACATTCAGGTCTTCACACACAGGTGAGAGCCAGGGTGACACGTTTATGGAGGCGACGCTGGTCGGTAATTAATTTAAAGTGGGAAAGTGATGTGGTTCCTGTTCAGTAAATGTGATCAGGGGATATACAGCATCTTTCCAAATGCACATTCAGAACAAAGCAGATTTGGGTAGCGGCCTATTGGACATCATTTGTTTAATCCAATCGCCTCATTTTACCAACAGGGAGGGTGGTGTCTGAAGAAATAAAGGAATCAAGGCACCAGGAGGTGATTTACAGAGCTTCCCCAGGGCCGGGCCTATTCTCGGGTTCATGTAACCCTCTCAGCGACCTGCGGGGCGGGGTCACTTCCGCCACTGCACCTGTTCCTTCCCCACCTTCATCAGCGGTGAAATACAGAGGCTGCGTCACGGACTCTGAAGCTGATGGAGACGTCAGTGGACGCCTGGTCCGACCTCCACCTGTTGTGACTGAGGATACAGGGTCCGTGCCATTCGACCACGTGCTCAAAGTTGCCTGGCTTCTAGAACTCAAACTTCAGCTTCTTGGCTCTACGCCCGGGGTTCTTTTAGCCCATCGTGCTCCCTTCCACAAATAAATAACTAGAGTTCCAATTCGATAAAGTCGGAGGATGTTAAAGAAATTTTTGTTAATAAAATCAGGAAAAGACAGCACTGAAAACACTTAAAGTTGGTGCATTCCTGTGTGTATATATATCTATATTTGTAACATCTATCTACCCAGATCTCATCTACTCGAGAGATACCTGAAACGCTGTTCAAACACTGTTGCTGATGGTTATTTTGAGGTAACAAAATGTTTCGTCTTTGTATTCTTCAACATGTCTTGAGCATTTATTATTTGAGGGCCACACAAAAGTCTTTATTCTCAATAATTGATCAATTGGATGCTTGTTGTAAGAAACTAAGATCTGGATAAATAGAAGGGTTGGGAAAAAGTACAAAAAGTATTTGTGTTTTTTGAGTACGAAAGAAAAGGAGTCCTTCGGAAGGTTATTGGGAATGCCACTATGTTACAAGTCATGAGAGCAAGCTCGTAGCCACAGGAAGGGTGGGTATGGATGGCCCAAAGCAGAGTTTTGTCTTTATGACAAAGGCAACAGGATACATGGTTAAAAGTTGTGGAGAGAAAGGTGACACAGTTCAAGGATATTTTAGAAAGCGGGTTCAGACCGAAGTTTTGTAGAAGGGACTTAAATATGAACCAACCAAAGAAAGGAAGCTTCCACCGAAGCAGAGCTCGTGTAGAGTGGTGAGTGGGACACATTTCCTGCCTTCCAGGGGCTGACAAATCCTGAGGAGGAAGCAATGACACAATGAAACAGAAGGGGTCATTTCATGAGGAATTGGATGAAGGATGAAACCAGTCTCTGGGAGAGAAAAAGATCAATGACGGATAAAATTCTTGAGGGAGGGAGGCATCAGGGAAGCAATCAGATGTTGTCTGCACCTTACAACAGAATAGAATTGGGATGCGTAGATTTGTATCATTGCAGGAGAAAGGAAGAGCCCTGGGCAAACAGCATGGAAAGTCAACACGGCCCTGTCACTCTCAGATATACAAAGGGAAAAAAAAAAAAGGTTTTGTTGGGGTGCCTGGGCGGATCAGTCGGTTGAGCATTCGACTCTTGATTTCATCTCAGGTCATGAGCTCACGGTTCCTTAGTTCGAGCCCCATGTTGGGCTGTGCGTTGGCAGTGTGGAGCCTGCTGGGGATGCTCTCTCTCTGCCCCTCTCCCACTTGCTCTCTCTCTCAAAATAAGTAAGTAAAATTAAAGGAAAAAACATGTTTGGCTGATCTTATTTTAAGAGAAGTATACTTATATACCAGGTAGTATTAGAAAAACAGCTTCCCCAATACCCACGTACTAATTCCAGAACCTGTGACTATGTCACTTGACATAGCAAAAGAGACTTTACAGACATGATTAACATCAGGGACCTTGAGACAGGGAGATTCCCCGAGATGATCTGAGTGAATCCACCATAAGCACAGGAGTCCTTACAGCTGTGGAGGGTTTGAGGTCCAGTGCACGTCTCACTTCTTAATATAATGGATTTGTAGCTTCTAGCCTCTCAAGATGGCCCCTGACAATTCTCTTTTGTGTATGCGCGTGCCTTTGAATTCTGGGCCAGACTTGTGATTGGCTTTGACCAAGAGAATGTTACAGAAATAATATTCTGGGACTTTTGAGCCCAAACCTTAACATGACTGTCAGCGTCGATTTCCTGCCTTGTAGAATCTAGGTGCTATGCTGTGAGGAAGCTCAGTAGCCCTTGGATAGTCCCACGTGGAGGAGAACTAAGTCCTTTGGCCAATAGGCTCTGCTAAGCTTCCATGCGGCCAGCATCAACAGTCAGCTCTGTGAGTGATCTCTCAGCCATCCTAGGATGTGGAACATTACGTGATAATAGGTAGCCAAGACAGGGTTCGTTTTCTTTTTTTCTTTTTATTCTTTTTATTCTTTTTTTTAAAATATATGAAATTTATTGTCAAATTGGTTTCCATACAACACCCAGTGCTCATCCCACCAGGTGCCCTCCTCAATACCCATCACCCACCCTCCCCTCCCTCCCACCCCCCATCAGCCCTCAGTTTGTTCTCAGTTTTTAAGAGTCTCTTATGCTTTGGCTCCCTCCCTCTCTAACCTCTTTTTTTTTTTTTTTTTTTTTTAAGACAGGATTATTTTTCAAAGATTCTTTTTTTATGCTTTTTATCTAACAGTGTTTTCCCCCACAAGCATATATTCGCTAAGTTTGTAAGTATATTTGTCTGTGTTTCAATGCAAAGATCTTGGCATGTTAACCTCAGTATTCCCAGAGTTAGCCCATGCTTGGCACATAAACATTTATAAAACCATTAAAAGAATGAGTGAATGAGTTCTTAACCTATAATCAGAAGGAATATATATATATATATATATATATACATACACACACACATATATATATAGTGCTAAAAAAATAATTAAAATAAATTAAGTGCTCAGTTAAACTTGGATTCAGAATTTTCATTTGGGGACTTTACCCAAACCAAACCCTAAGTATTGCCATTTAAACCAAGTAATGAATATCGCCTGTTATCATTTCTAGCCTGCATTTGAAATATGTCAATCCCCATTCCCCAGGCAACTCTGTTCGTGGGTCATGCCGTCGTCTCTTCATGTGTGTTCTCTTTAGCAGCTCTGACTATACTCAACACAAGCTATCACAGGGGGCTACTCAAATGCTTATGCTTACCTGGTTGGTTTTTTTTTTTTGTTTGTTTGTTTTTTGTTTTTGTTTTTTTTTTTTTTACCATCAGGGGGAGGGTGGCTTGTCTTCAGACTTTTATGGGAAATAAACTGCTCTGATTCGTGTTCCTCCATAGGTTTCCAACAAGAACCACAGAGATTGGCATGTCAGTGAAGTCCACTGTGAACCCCCGAGTATAATATAAACCTTCCCTGAACACATAAAATTCTTGGCTTCCAAGAAGAGTCTTGTAGAAAGAGAGCCCTGCATTTGTTTCCAACGCATTTATGCTAGTCAAAACTCTCAGTCCCAGATCGGTTTTAAAATACTGATTCCAAAGAAAGGTGACATGGTTCACATTGTTTTAATTAAAGAACAATTTTTCCTCTCTGTAGAGCTGACACGTATATTAAAGTGCTGTCTTACCAGTAGTGAATAATTCTAGCGCATAAATAGCTCACTTTATAAAAGTCTTCAGATCGGGATGGAAATCCAAAGACCTGAAACAACAGAACTGCCTATCTGAGCTGAGAACCGCCCAGACGCAGAGAACAGCATTTATCTGACACCTGAGGGAAGTATCAGGTTGGTCACTCAGACTCTAAGCATTTAAACGTGCCGGGGGCTAGGCTTGTGACTCTGGCTAATTCTCCAAGGGAAATGCAGCACGAGGGCTCTGGAGTCAGAGCCCAGGGCGAGACTTCCAGCTCCACCCCTTGCAAAATGTCTGGAGGACAAGCATTGACATACAACGGGCGATCAGCAAACATTCGGTGATCAGCAAACACTCGAGGTCTGGCACCCACACATGGAGCAGTTGGCAAATCCAAAACAACAACAACCACAACAACCAAAGGAAACCAAGGTCGGTTATGGTTTTCTCTGTCCTTTCCCGTCCTCACGTAGCCCCTCAGACCGATCTTCAAAAATCTGAATGTAAGCAGCTTCCAGTCCATAGGGAAAATAAAGGGAGAAACAGAATCCAGTGAGGAGATGCACCTAAGGTAAGAAGCTAGTACCACACGCCTTTCGGGTGACAAAATGAATCTGAGATGTTCAGCTCTTTGAAAGAAGGGGCATAGATTGTACCCATCTCGGACCCTTCACAGATATAGGTGTGCTCAGCACTTAGAGTCTAGGAAAATGCTGGTAATAAAACACGAGTTGTAAGCAGAAGCTCTCACGCCCGAGATTCCCAAGGATACAACACTGAAAGGCACTTCGGCTAGAGACGAGTATGAAAAGCAGAACCCAGGCCGACTGCTTCTTCACCAGGGTTGTGTGGTCATGGGAAGACAACAATGAGTAGCTCTGTGGGATTTGTAACGGTGTTGCCTCTAAGGAGGCGGTGGCTGATGAAAAGGATGTCAACTGTACAGAGAAACCATTCGGTGTTCCCTTGACCGTTCTAATTCATGTCGTCTGTCTGGAGTTCAGTGTCCCCTTTATGGAGTGAAAGAGTTCAACTTCTTTGCTGTTAAGTGATGTCCCAAACAACCAAGGATTCGAAGGAAGGTGCTTTCATTTGACTCCCCGCCCCCCAATGGACCGCAAGATAAGAAATTGCACATAAGGTATTTATTTGGAAGATGCGGTGTGGGAATGGGGAAGTGAGACAGGGAATTGAATCAGTCCAGAAAATGTGTGTTATCAAGAAAATTACCCCTGGGAGCAGTTTGAGATAAATGCCACTGGGAATCTCAGAAACAATGGGAAACAGTGGTGTTCAAACTTTTTAACCTCAGTACTCCTTTACTGTCTTAACAATTACTGAGGACCCCAAGAAGCCCTTGTTTATATGGGTAATACCTTAAAATATTTGTTCTATTAGAAATTAAAACTGAGGGGCGCCTGGGTGGCTCAGTCGGTTGGGCGTCCAACTTCAGCTCAGGTCATGATCTCACGGTCCGTGAGTTCGAGCCCCACGTCGGGCTCTGTGCTGACAGCTCAGAGCCTGGAGCCTCTTTCAAGATTCTGTGTCTCCCTCTCTCTCTGACCCTCCCCCATTCACTCTCTGTCTCTCTCTGTCTCAAAAATAAATAATTAATTAATTAAAAAATTAAAAAAAATTAAAACTGAGAAAAAATTTAAATATTTATTTGTTAATTTAAGAAGAGTAAATCTGTTACATGTTAACTAAATGGCAAATATTTTATGAGAAGCCACTATATTTTCCAAAGACAAAAAAAAAAATGATGTGGGAAGGATGAGATTATATTACATAATTTTTATAAATCTCTTCAATATCTGGTTTAATAGGAAACAAGCATACTCTCATATGTGTTTCTGCATTCAATCTATTGCTGTATGTTTTGGTTGAAGTACACCTGCCCGTAACCAGATGGGTCATTGGAAAAGTGATGGATATTCTAATTATGTATGTAATTATGTACACTCTCAGATAATTATGTATATTCTTTTTTTGATATTACACTGAATCTTGACGATTGATAATTTCTTAAAGGTTCATTTGCAAATGCAAAGTTTGAAATCATCTCTATGAGCTGTTTGTACTCTATTTCACGAAAATCCATTTTTTAAAATCCTGCACTTTGAACAAATCTTTTACTGATATTTGATTTTGGTCCTGGGTTGGTCCTATGAAAATTAGTGGTTCACTGAGTTAGGCAGTTACTCCGAATGCTAGCATATTTCACTATACGACTTCAAGAATTCGCATTCATTATTATCTCCACTTGTATCATCAGAAAAGCCGTTAAGCATTGGGAAGTCATCAGGCTCACAGCGGTGGATATGAGTTCTCAAAATATCTAATTTTCTCTCGAAACCTCAGATTTTCTTACTGGCAACAAATACCGTCTGTGGTGTCTTTGAAGTGATGGCCTTATTTCATTCATTTTGAAAAATGCCTGCCAAGTACCCAAGTCCGAAAAGCATAGTTTCTTTTTTCAACTCAAGGAATCACACACGTACTTTTCTTTGAAATAACCACCATACTTCTGGATGGAGCAGAATTGCTATAGATGCAGTTTCCATTTTATCGCATAGAATATTGAAACGATTTACACTTAAGGGTCAGTGTTTAATAAAATGTAATTATTTTTTTTTCTTTTACTGCTTCATCCAGGACGCTTTAAGTGAACCTGCTCCCACCCCCACCCCCACATCAGTACAAGATGGTGAAGAATACAATGACGACCAGTGTAACCAGTACAACTCGTATAACAGGTGTCACTGCCTGACTTGTGTGAAGGCAACTGTCCCACCATGTTTTTTTGCACCTGGGAGTGCAAATGTCAATGCAGTGAAAGAGACAAATCATACTTTTAGACGAGAACACAAGCATCCAAATCCTCCCATCTAAGGGGTCAGCCAGCTGGAGATTCGTAGCTTGAGGGATGCTCGAGAGAGGGGTGTGGATCCCCCAGGACTTCTCACCCACTGTCCACGCGTCTGGAATAACGGCTTCACCGACCAACAGCCACCCTCGGGAAAAGACAGACACTACTGGAAGTGAGGAGGGCACGCGCGGAAATAGGAGAGGCCAAGGGGAGATAGGTGGGGAGCAAGAGAGTCTGTTAAAGTCACAGAAATGGAGAGGGCTCGGTGAGGGGCAGGGCCGTCTCTTGATCTCCCCACTCCCAGACACAGCGCCTTCACTCTGTTTCCTGCCTTGAGTTTCCATGAAACAGAGTGCTCGAAGAAAGGGTTTCACCACTGAGGAAACAACAAGGAATTAGAACTACTGATTTAGATGATTTTTTTTAATACAATTTATTATCAAGGTGGCTAACAAACAGTGTATATAGCGCGTTCTTGGTTTTGGGGGTAGATTCCCGTGATTCATTACATAGAACACCCAGTGCTCATCCCAACAAGTGCCCTCCTCAATGCCCATCCCCCACTTTCCCCTCTCTCTATACCCCCCCACCCCACTCATCAACCTTCAGTTTGTTCTCTGCATTTAAGAGTCGTTTATGGTTTGCCTCCCCCCTCTCTGTTTGTAGCTTTTTTTTCCCCCTTCCCTTCCCCCATGGTCTTCTGTTGGGTTTCTCAAGTTCCACATATGAGTGAAAACATATGATATCTGTTTTTCTCTGACTGACTTATTTCACTTAGCATAAGTGAAACCCTCCAGTTTCATCCATGCTGTTGCCAATCAGTGTGGAAGTTCCTCAAAAAATTAAAAATAGAACTACCCTACAACGCAGCAATAGCACTCCTAGGAATTTATCCAAAGGAAACAGGAGTGCTGAGGCAAAGGGGCACTCGTACCCCAATGTTTATAGCAGCACTTTCGACATCGGCCAAATCAGGGAAAGAGCCCAAATGTCCATCAACTGATGGATGGATAAAGAAGATGTGGTTTATATATACAATGGAATACTACTTGGCAATGAGAAAGAATGATTTAGATGATCTTTAAATTCCCTTCTAACCCTAACTTGTCCTGACTGTGCTATCAATTATTATGAAATCCCAAAGTAGCATCCTAATTATGTAACCAGAAGAAGGCAAGGAACATTAATTAATTAATTAACCATTAATTAATTAATGGAACACTGGAACCAGTGTTCCATCCCCCGGAATGGTTTCAAGCAGTCGCTGGTTCTACCTCTCTACCGGAAAAGCAGGAAACCTTTTGCTGGCATCTTGAAGAGGCTAGCAGGGAGAGAAAGTTGAAACTGCTTTTGATGGCATTTCCATAAAAATCATGTCTACAGGAGATGGTGCCACTCTGCCCTGGAGCCCCAGGGGCTCCAAGCACCTCAGGGTAGATGTGAACTGGAAGTTCTCTTGCTCTGCTGTGGATTTTCAGCTCAGTGGCCCATTTCACCTGGAAGATCCCCAAACCCCCAATCTATAAAATTTAAAGTGCCCCAGGACTCGTAGTGCCACAAGGTACCCAGCTGATTCAGATGCAGATTTTCTTGGAAGGAAAACCCCTGTGTCCCAGGACCCAAAGAGTTTGGGGAAGAGGAGAGATCATTAAAGTAAGGGGTCAGTACAGTTTTTTATCCGTTCTAATGCTTTTTCTTGCAGGCTAACCTAACTCACACTGACTTAAAACTCAAAGCCCACTTAACGGACTCTTGAAAATGGAGGTTCAGTGCAAAGAGTGTTTCAGGTGAGGTTTGACTTGGTGTTTCACTTCTGTCACCAAGGTCACAGGATTTCTTCCACATCTCTGTTCCCACGGCGTCAGCATCCTCCTAAATTTCCCAAATAAGGTGAAGTTTCTTTGTGCTTCCAATATGTCTGCCTCTAGCAAATGGACTCTCCACATCCTTGTTCACATACACGAAGATAGGAGACTTCCTTTTTCTCAACCACTAAACCAACACCACGGGCTTCACTTAGGCCATGGATCAACTTCGCTTCCATGCCTACTCTTGAAGTGAGTATAGTAACCAGGGCTGAGGCCAGAGGCCAATCAGAGTTCATGGTTCTGAAAGTGGGGTCAATTCCATATAAACCACATGGCTGCTAGACAGTGGGCGGTGGGGGAGTAGGATGGAGTCCCGTAAAACATGTAAGCACACACACCATACAGCCTCAAGGTCTGAAGTAAGTTCGCATCTTAAAAGTATTGCCCCCTCAGCAAAGAGCTCCCCGTGGTGCAATCACCTTCATCTCAGATTATACAGATTATAAAACAATATAGTTTGTTTTTAGACACAGCAGTCCATTTTACTGTAACAACGTGAAATCTCTCCAGCCAAAAATATAAGACAACAGCTGACAGCAGGAGGGGCCAGATGTCCTAGGCTGGTTTGCTCAGAGGCTGAGGGAACAGGTAACTCATCTTTGGCAGAGTAAAGAGTGCTGGCAGAGACTAAGAGAGAGCTAGATCGGCATCCCATTGTCGCTTCTCCCCAGAAATGGTTCCAAATGATCTATCTCAAAGTAAATGCTAATATACGATAACTAATAAACATTCCAAACTAAACATCCACCTCCTCCCGTTCCTTGACACCTTGATTACATAGCTACTACCTCAGGGATGACGAGGACTTTTGAGTTGGCTGAGATAATCATCCTTCTGTTATGGGACACATAGGAAATGAAAAGATAAATTTGGTATAATTACAGAAAATGATGTCAATGTTGCATTTCTTGAACCCTTGCAATGGAATGTCGTAACTGGGCCTTTGCCCTGCCCTTTTTTTTTTTCTTTGTTTTGTTTTTTTAGTAAAAAACCTAAAGCATGAAATCTACCTTCTTAAAAATGTTCAGTATACAATATCGTTAACTATAGGTACAGATGGTTGTATAGGAGATATGTAGAACTTTTTCATCTTGCCTCATGGAAACTCTATACCCGTTGAACAGTAACTCCCTATTTCCCCCTCCCTTGCCTTGGCAGTCACTGTTCCACTTTGTGCTTTGACGAGTTTTGCTATTTTAGATACCTGACATAAGTGGAGTCAAACTGTGTTTGCCCCATAGTGGCTACATTTACATGTCCACCAACAGTGCGTCAGAGTTCTAATTTCCCCACATCTTTATCAACACTTGTTATTTTCTGTTTCTATTTCTGTTTGGCTTTTCTTTTCTTTTCTTTCTTTTTTTTTTTATAATGCCCATTGGTATGGTATGCCCATTGGTAATGGGCATAACAGGTATGAGGTGGTATCTCATTGTGTTTTGATTTGCATTTCCTGATGATCTGTGATGTTGTACATTTTTCATATACCTGTTAAGCATTTGTATGTCTTTGAAGAAATGTCTGTTCAAGTCCTTTGCTTATTTGTTTAAATCAAGTTATTTTCTTTTCTATTGAGTTGTAGAAGTTCCTTACATATTTCAGATAGGAAGCCCTTATCAGATGTATGGTTTGCAAATATTTCCTCCCCTCTCTAGGTTGTCTTTTCACTCTGTTGATTCTTTCTTTTGACACTCAGAAGTCTTTTAGTTTGATGTCGTTCTCCTTGTCTATTTTTATTTATTTATTTTATTCTGTGCTTTTGATGTCCTATTCAAGAATCATTGCCGAGACCAATGTCGTGAACATTTTCCCCTCATGTTTTCTTCTAGGAGCTTTATAGGTCTTAAGATTAAGTCTTTAACCCACCATTTCAAGTTGATTTTTCTATACGGTGTAAGACAAGGCCTAATTTCATTCTTTTGCTTGTGGATATCCAGTTTTCCCAGCAGCATTTGTTGAAGAGATTTCTTTTTCCATTATGTGTTCTTGGTATCCTTATCAAAGATCAGTTGACCGTATACATGTGTGTTTATTTCTGGGCTCTCTATTATGTTTCATTGGTCTATATGGCTGTCTTTATGTCTGTAACATACTGTTTTAATTATTGTAGCTCTGCAATGTGCTAGGAAGTCAAGAAGTATGAGACTTCCAGCTCTGATCTGTCTCAAGATTGTTTTTGACTCTTGGAGGTCCTTTGTGGTTCCATGTCAATTTTAGTATCGTTTCCTTTTCTTCTGCAAATGAACACCTTTGGGATTTTGAAAAGGATGACATTGAATCTTAGGTGGCTTTGGGTAGTATAGACATCTTAGCAACATTAAACCTTCCAATCCATGAGCACAGGATGTCTTTTCACTTGTTTGTGTCTTTCATTTCTTCTATCATTATTTTATAGTTTTCAGGATGGTACAAATCTTCCACCTCCTTAGTTAAGTTTATTCCTATGTATTTGATTCTTTGTGATGCTATTTTAAGTGGAATCGTTTTCTTAATTTTCTGCTCAGAGTGTTTGTCCTATTTTGTATAATGTGCTCCCTGGTTCCAGAAAAAGGAAGCATCCACAGCATCTTTCTTTGAATCTTATGCTCGAAATGACTTGAAGATTCAACTTTCTCCAAGGGGAAAAATTGACTAGCTTTCATTTCTGTGCTCTTCAAAACGCTCTCATATCAGAAAGGACTTCCTAATGTCCTAAGCTCCTTATTTTGCAAGTCCTCTGGGAAAACCAGTCATTGGCACTGTGTGGAGGGGGCAAGGCATGGAGGTTTTATAAGGTGACTCCTACAGTTTTCACTACTGAGTCTTTGGTGTATTCTTCTTCATTGTGGAAACTCCATTCTGAGGGTTTGTAGAACTTATTTGCTTCTATGCTGTGCATTTGAAACAAAAAAAAAAAAAATAGTGAAGGGTATCACAGTTTGCTACAGCCCCTGTGCTTTGTCCCTGGGGGGGCTCTCTAGGTTTCCTGAGGTGCGCAGCAAATTTCACTCTTCCCTGAAAGATTACAGCTGGTGCTCCCTTTTTTTTTTTTTTTTTTTTTTTTTGCTTTTTTCTGACTTAACAAGGGACCTGACTCTTGAAAGGGGCCCAACACCGTCCAATTTCATGATTCAGGGCTGGTGATCTCGGTGTTAGTCTGGTATAACATGATTCTCCACAAAAGGAGGCAGGCCTGGAAACCCTGCCTTGTGAGTTGCAAGAGCTGAGGGACCTTGAGGAAGGAGAGGGACCCTCTGCCAACCTATCTGCTGCCTGGAAAGAGTGGGCGGAGCTCCCTGCACCAGCTCTGAGAGCCCCGGGGGCGGTGGGCAGGGAGCGGTCAGTGCCCCGGCCACAAAGTCCTGTGCAGAAAGTCAGAGAAGAGCACACCCTGCAGGTGCAACCCTGCGCCTCTCTGGAAAAGAGTCAGCCTCAGGCCCAAAACTGTTTTGACGCTTTTCTCCTGTATAACCAAACCGCTGGCCTCGAGTGATTCAGGGAGACCCCACAATTCATCCACGCTCTTTACTTCGGCCTTGATGAAAAAGTACACATAGGGACAAAACACAAAAAGCATGCTCTTACTTCTTTTTTAAAAATCAGAATACAGGGGCGCCTGGGTGGCGCAGTCGGTTAAGCGTCCGGCTTCAGCCAG